>NC_057803.1:438488945-438806878 GCF_018294505.1 Triticum aestivum
TTTCTTCCAACCTTATTCCTCCGCTACACATATGCATGGATGCCAATCGATCTCCCTCCATACATAGCTAGGTCTCTCTCCTTCTCCACACATATACGAGTCGATCTACCTCTCTATAGTTACGTCTCTGCCCCCTCCCCCCCCACACACACACACCGATAGTCGAACATTGTAGGTAGGTTTCCATGCCACAGAGAAAAACTGCACCTCTGCCCTCTCAAATTCTAGTAGGCCAGCTGTCGTGGTTCTAAGTCTGATAGTAGAATAGGGGGTAGGGATGTAGAGGCAAGATCCTAGCTATGGAGGAGTTGTACACACGAGTTTTACGAGTTCAGGCCCTTCTCGGAGGAAGTAACAGCCCTACGTCTCGGAGCCCGGAGGCGGTCGACTGGATTATATGCGTGTGTGTTACAGGGGGTGCGAACCCTTGTGCCTGTGTAGGGGGATGGCTTATATAGAGTGCGCCAGGACCCCGGCCAGCCCACGTCATAGAGGGTTTAAGGTACATTGAAGAGAGAACGTTACTGGTAATGCCCGCACTAAAGTGCTATAAATGACAATTAAGCCTATAAGTAAATGCTCAACCGTTGCTCATGTAGAGTGGCTTTAGCACTCCTGTCCATCGAGTGACTTCTGTGACGGTCGAGTGACATTGATTCTTCCGAGTGGAACGTCTCTAGTTGAGTGGATGATGGTACCCTTTGGATTATCCTAGCTTTAGGGTGCTGTCCTAGGGGAGGATGTCTAGGTCAGGTCTATGACCCTACCCTAGGTACGTAGCTTTATCATTAGCCCCCGAATGGTTCAGGCTTCGCGTGGAGAAGGAGTTGATGATCCTTCTGATTCAGCTTTTTTGCTTTGAGAGTGTCTCGCCCAGAGGTCGAATGGACCTTCACAATGGCTTCAACTTCTTGTTCAGTCTCCTTGATCCATTCTTGGTTTTGTCGAATGAACTTTCGTTGTTAAGTTTCGAGTGTTGATATGGAAAAAATCTTCTGTCTGAAGGGTTGTTCTGCCGCCTGCAGATTTCGTGGCATTTGAATTTTGGGAAGTGCGCCGGGTGGGGGAGGCCGCAGTAATCGGGACAGATTAGGCAGGCTGCCTCGATCTCCACTCCACCTTTTTTGCCATGTATCGCATGCACGACTGTTGCGGGATTTGATAAGATCGTCTGGGCCTACAAGTTAGTCACTCGGAAGCGACCTTATATAAGGCACCGGACCGGGGCCTTTGAACAGTGCGCCCCCATTCTTCTTCCTCCTCCTCAGATTCCTCCATTGCGCCTGCTTCTGCTCTCAGCGTCGTCGCTCCACTCGAACTTGATTCACTGCCATGGGGAAGGAGAAGACGGTGGCGTTGGAGCGTGCGAAGAAGGCGACGGCGAAGGCGAAAGGGAAAGAAGACCAGCCGGGGCGGATTTTCGTCGAGGTCCGGCCTGTCGCCTGGCTGGATCCAGGGCGACTGGATTCGCTCGACAATCAGTCAAGATGACATTGACGACTTGGTTGAGGGGGGACTGATCCCTCACCAATCGGTGCGGCTCTCGGGGAACGAGACCGAGCCGCAGCCGCAGGAGGGTGAGTGCGTCCTGCTCGCCACTCATGTCGACCGCGGGTTTTCTTTGCCTCCCCACCCTTTCTTTCACAGTTCCTTGAAATTCTTCGGGGCTCAACTCCACCACTTTTCTCCAAACACCATCATGTACCTCGCTGCTTTCGTGTCTATGCGCGAGAATTTCTTGGGTTGCCGACCACACTGGGGTCTCTTCAAGCACATATTCACATGTCGCTCCCAGACGGTCAAGAACGCCAACCCGAGTGATGAGAGGACGCACGTGATACAGATGTGCGGGTGTCTTGGAATCCAAATGAGGAACAAGAGCACCTTCCCAGCTATGATCCTTCCCGACTCGGTCCGGGGTTGGTACTCGACCTAGTTTTACTACAAGGACCAGCCGACCCCGGGTCAGTCGACTAGACTTCCCCCCTTTTCCATGGCTCGAGTGGAGAAGCCCTCCTCCTTGAGAGTGATCCTGGAAGAGAAGGCGCAGGTGAAGGTGTTGGTCGAGCGGGTCGTCCAACTTGTCCACGACGGAGTGACTGGTATGGACCTGCTGGAGGTCTTCCTCTGTCGACGCATCCAACCACTCCAAGCCCGTGACCATCCGATGTGGATGTACTCGGGACTCGAGGATTCCACTCGGATCCACCTGGAGGATGTTAGTGAGGACACAATGGAGAAGAGGCTGAGAGGTATTACCGGCAACAAGGATAATCCCCGAGGGTCCAGGAGGGTGGTTCCATTCGACCATTTGTGCCAGCCGGAACAGGTACGATTCTGCTTTGTCGAGTGTCTTCTTGATTTACGATGTAACCTCTTGTTGACGATCGACTTTCTTTCTTTTTTTCATTTTCTTTTTAGGCCCTTATTGATATGTACTCGATGCCCAATGGAGTGCAGGAGGAAAATGTCGAGGAAGAGGCGAGCGGGGGCGAGAGTGGCGAGTGGCACTCAGATGCAGAGGAGGATGAGGAGAGCGATGACCCGAGTGACGAAGAAGAGGTCGACTCGCCTCCTTGCAGAGAAAGGAGGTCCAAGCACGCTCACGATCCGGCAAACACCCCTGACCTGGTGGCCGCAACGACTGGGCAATCTTCAAAGCACCCTCTGACGTCTTCTCCGTTGCCGACTAAGAAGGGACCGAAACGGCTCAAGACCGGGCCGCCTCCTGCGCCGAAACCATTGATGGCCACATCCTCCAAACCGCCGAAGGCTTTGCCCAGAATCAAAGTGACCATTCCCACCATCTCCGAGTAATCATCTGACCCGATCTTTTGGTCGACTGGTGCAACAGATCATAACTGACTGAAAGTTGACATTTGCAGTGCTACTACCTCTGGAACTTCTTCCCGCCAATACCGAGACAAGGAAATGGAAGACGCGGTTACCTCTAACCCAGGTAAAATTCTTGTGATCTTGTTCTTGATTATTTGCTCGATCAAATTCTGGCGATTCACTTGGGGTCTACTGATTTAGTTGCATCCCCACCCAACGTTATCGAGCTTCCGGATGATGATGAAGACATGGCCCCGAGGCCTTGAAAGAACAAAAAAGTAGCGGCTAGCAAGACATCTCAGCCGGGACTGACAACGGAACTAACTGTCCAACAACCTGAAGATGCAGGCGGGGCCTCTGTAACTTTTGTTGTCCCATTGTCGAGTGAGCGCCCTGCACCGTCGATTGTACCAGTGTTTCCTTCAGCCGCCCAACCCCATGCCTCAGAGCTCCAGGCTGCCGCATCTGGGCCGTCTGCCCGTTTGTTCACCAACTATCATGTTCCGGAAAGCCAGTCGTACGCCACTGCGGAGGCTATCCGTCAGGCTAACGTGATGATGGAGCGGATGAATACGGTGCACGAGAACAGCCAGGCTGCTTATGATGCCAGCACGGCTCTTCGGGCCAATGTCCAGGTAAGTTGGCTTTCGACTGACCTTGTTCTATTAGGATATGCTACCTGAAATATTTTCTTTCATACAATCTCTTATTGTTTGCGTCGAATCTGTACACCCACTGGGTGTTTTGCTGTCTTTAGTATTTGTGCTCTTCCACTCAGCCTGGTCGAGTGGGATCTGAACCGGTGGGGGCACGGTAAGTGCACCCACTGGGTGTAGTCCCCAAGACCGCAGTCAACTACGGGCAGTCGACAGGGGTCTAAGTACTTTTCACTTTCCTTTCTTCCACTCGACCCGGGCGGACCGGTCGAGTGGGATCTGAACCAGTGGTGGCACGTCAAGTGCACCCACTGGGTGTAGTCCCCGAGACCGCGGTCGACTGCTGGCAGTCGGCCGAGGTCTGAATAGTTTTTAACTCTTTCTTCTCTCTTTTTTTACTCGAACTGGGCGGGCCGATCGAGTGGGGTCTGAATCAGTGGGGGCACGCCAAATGCACCCGCTGGGAGTAGTCCCCAAGACCGTGGTCAACTGCGGGCAGTCGGCTGGGGTCTGAGTAAACTTTTATGTCTTATTCACTCGGAAGTAAATAATCTTTGATCTTGTCGATTGACATGTCTTTTACCTTCTACAGAAATCTTGTACTCTCATTTCTAAGTTTGCCGAATTTGAGGAGAAGCAGAGGCAACTCAACCTCGACTTGGAGCTGGCCCAACAAAAGTTGAAGAAATCTCAAGATGAAGCTGCCGGTATGGAAGGTAACTGCCTATCAACTGTTCACGTCGATCGTCCTTTAAAATATTTCTTCGATCTCTTGTTTGATCTGATTTCTTATTCTGCAGAGAAAATGAGGTTGGCTCTGGAGAAGAAGGACTTGGAACTTGCAGCTACGCAGAAGGAAGCTCAAGATAAGACTGTCCTTGTAGACCAGAAGCTGGCTTCGGTCGGAGTGCTTGAAGAAGATGTAAGCAAGCTAAAGTCCTCTCTCACTGAATCCAACCGAGAGGTAACTCGTTTGAAGAAGGATAAGATGGCTCTGAATGAGAAGCTGGAGTCCGCGGCTCGTAAGAGAAATGACGTGGAAGCCTATCTGAGAACTCTTGCTAAGAAGCTCTATGTTATGCTGGAAGGTACTCCTTTTAATCCGACTGCTTTACCGCTTGCAAGTTAATCCTGTCCAGTCGACTCACTAACTCTTTGACTGTAGAATTCTACCAAAACTTTGACGAGGAAACTGGACGGATCGAGATGAGTTTAGACCCTACCGTTTCTCCAGTCGGCGACAAGGCTGCCATGAATGTGCTTCGACTGGAATCTCGTGTCGCCAGTGTGACAAGTTACCTCGCTCGTCTGAAGGTGGTAGTTTCACGGATCGACTCATCACTCTGGCCAAGGGCGACGCCTCAAAATGACCTCGAGTCTCTGATGGCTCGCCTCAACGAGGTCCCTGGTCGAGTGTAAGAATGGAAGAGGTCCTCTGCCTTGTGTGGTGCTGACGTGGCGTTGTCCTTGGTAACAGTCCACTGCAAGGAAGCCTGCAAAGATAAGATGGCGGCGATCAAGGTCGCCAACACCAAAAGACACGATTTCCAGTCCTTCATGGAGACTTTCATAGCCGCCGCCACTTGGATTGCAGATGGAATCGACTTGGACGAATTTGTTGAACCTGCCAGCCCTCCTCCTGCCAAATGAACAAACTTTGAGATTTAAACATGCCTTAAATTTGGCTCGGGATGCCTACTGGTTGCTGTAACCATTAAAATCATTCGGGCTTGATGCTCGAATACTTTTGATCTATTACCTAGAATTTTAGGATCTATCTGAACTTGGCTTATTTCTGAATATGTTCATATTTGCCTTCGCGTGGAATTTTGCTCTTTGGGATGTAGCCCTGAAGTGGAGACTCCAATCGACCTACGCCTCGTTGTCCCTACGGGCAGGGATGGGGTGCACATTGTATTTGTGGCGTAGCTTGGAGTAGAAGGCCGCAGTCGACCTGCACCTCATCGTCCTTGCGGATGGGGATGGAGCGTACGTTGTACTTGTGGCGTAGCTCGGAGTAGAAGGCCGCGGTCGACCTGCACCTCGTCGTCCTTGCGGATGGGGATGGAGCGTATGTTGTACTTGTGGCGTAGCTCGGAGTAGAAGGCCGCGGCCGACCTGCACCTCGTCGTCCTTGCGGATAGGGATGGAGCGTACGTTGTACTTGTGGCGCAGCTCCTAAGGGGAAGGTTGCAGTCGACCTGTACCTCATCGTCCTTGCAGATAGGGACAAATTTTAAACCTTAGGCGAATACTGGACTACAGCTAAGCCTCCGAGTGGGAGGGTTGATCACCACTCGGTAGGATTTTTTTAAACTTAGGCGAGTACTGGACTGCAGCTAAGCCTGCGAGTGGGAGGGTTGCTCACCGCTCGGTAGGATATTTTAAACTTAGGCGAGTACTGGACTGGAGCTAAGCCTCCGAGTGGGAGGGTTTCTCACCACTCGGTAGGATTTTTTAAACTTAGGCAAGTACTGGACTGCAGCTAAGCCCCCGAGTGGAAGGGTTGCTCACCACTCGGTAGGATTTTTTAAACTTATGCGAGTACTGGACTACAGCTAAGCCCCCGAGTGGGAGGGTTGCTCACCACTCGGTAGGATTTTACCAACTTAGGCGAGTACTGGACTGCATCTAAGCCCCCGAGTGAGAGGCTTGCTCACCACTCGGTAGGATTTTACAAACTTAGGCGAGTACTGGACTACAACTAAGCCCCCGAGTGAGAGGGTTGCTCAGCACTCGATAGGATTTTACAAACTTAGGCGAGTACTGGACTACAGCTAAGCCCCCGAGTGAGAGGCTTGCTCATCACTCGGTAGGATTTTACAAACTTAGGCGAGTACTGACTGCAGCTAAGCCCCCTAGTGAGAGGCTTGCTCATCACTCGGTAGGATCTTACAAACTTAGGGGAGTACTGGACTGCAGCTAAGCCCCCGAGTGAGAGACTTGCTCACCACTCGGTAGGATTTTACAAACTGAGGCGAGTACTGGACTTCAGCTAAGCCCCCGTGAGGGAGTCTTGGATTAGGGGGTGTCCGGATGGTAACAGGACTATACCTTCAGCCGGACTCCTGGACTATGAAGATACAAGATTGAAGACTTCGTCCCGTGTCCGGAAGGGACTTTCCTTGGCGTGGAAGGCAAGCTTGGCAATACGGATATGCAGATCTCCTACCATTGTAACCGACTTTGTGTAACCCTAACCCTCCCCGATGTCTATTTAAACCGGAGGGTTTTAGTCCATAGGACAACATACACAACAACAATCATACCATAGGCTAGCTTCTAGGGTTTAGCCTCTTCGATCTCGTGGTAGATCTACTCTTGTACTACCCATATCATCAATATTAATCAAGCAGGACGTAGGGTTTTACCTCCATCGAGAGGGCCCGAACCTGGGTAAAACTTCGTGTCCCTTGCCTCCTATTACCATCCGGCCTAGACGCACAGTTCAGGACCCCCTACCCGAGATCTGCCGGTTTTGACACCGACATTGGCGCTTTCATTGAGATTTCCTCTGTGTCGTCGCCGTCAGGCTTGATGGCTCCTACAATCATCAATGGCGATGCAGTCCAGGGTGAGATCTTCCTCCCCGGACAGATCTTCGTCTTCAGCGGCTTCGCATTGCGGGCCAATTCACTTGGCCATCGGGAGCAGATCGAAAGCTATGCCCCTGGCCATCAGGTCAGATTTGGAAGCTTAAACTACACGGCTGACATCCGCGGGGACTTGATCTTCGACGGATTCGAGCCACTGCCGAGCGCGTCGCACTGTCACGATGAGCATGATCTAGCTCTGCCGCCGAACAGTGCCCTGGAGGCTGCACCCGCATCGGCTTCGACCCTTAATTCGGAGCCAACTGCGCCGATCGAGGATGGGTGGTTGGACGCCGCCTCGGGGGCTTCGATCCCAATGGTGATCGAGCCGAACACCAGCCCCGCACTCTGCGAGACTCGTGACTCCAAGGAGACGGATTCCTCTCCGGACTCCGAACCCTCCGCGCCCCTGCCGATCGAATCCGATTGGGCGCCGATTATGGAGTTTACTGCCGCGGACATCTTTCAGCACTCACCTTTCGGCGATATTCTGAAGACACTGAAGTCTCTCTCTTTATCAAGAGAGCCCTGGCCGGACTACGGCCCACAAGGTTGGGATTCGGACGATGAAGAAATTCAAAGCCCACCCACCACCCACTCTGTAGCCACGGTCGACGACTTAACCGACATGCTCGACTTCGACTCCGAAGACATCGACGGTATGGACGCAGATGAAGGAGACGATGAAGAACCAGCGCCTATCAGGCCCTGGAAAGCCACCTCGTCATATGACATATACATGGTGGACACCCCAAAAGAAGGAGATGGCGATGGAACAGCGGAGGATGACCCCTCCAAGTAGCAGCCTAAGCGTCGGCGTCAGCGGCGCCGCTCAAAATCCCGCCAAAACAAATACGGTAATTCCAGCACGGGAGATAATAATACTCCGGAAAGTGCCGAAGAAAAGCCCCTCCAGCAAGATTTAGCACAGGAGGATGGAGAAACCAGACCTCATGAGAGAGCACCAGACAGAGAGGTCGAGGACAATAATTATACGCCTCCCTCCGAAGACGAGGCAAGCCTCGACGACGACGAATTCGTCATGCTAGAGGATCCCGTCGAGCAAGAGAGTTTTCAACGCAGGCTTATGGCCACGACAAGAAGCCTCAAGAAAAAACAGCAACAGCTTAGAGCTGATCAAGATTTGCTAGTCTACGGATGGACTGAAGTCCTTGCAGCCGAAGAGCATAAACTCGAACGCCCCTCCAAGAGCTACCCAAAGTGCATGTTGCTACCCCGATTAGAGAAGGAAGCACTTGATGCGGCCGACCGGCCACCTCGTGGCCGCGATAGAGAGGCCTCTCGGCCCTCCACTCAAGCCGCACCCCATACCAAGGCACGGGAATATGCGTCGGACTTACGAGATATGTTGGAGGACAAGGCAAGGCAAACGAGATCGATCTACGGATCGTGTGGGCGCCCCACGGCTCGGGACGGTAACCGTCACGCCAGCCACAAATTCGGTAGGGCCGAACACAGTAGACAAAGCTCATTGGAGCTACGTCGTGATATAGCCGAGTACAGAGGTGCCGCACACCCACTGTGCTTCACAGACGAAATAATGGATCATCAAATCCCCGAG
The DNA here is from genome assembly GCF_018294505.1 of Triticum aestivum. Taxonomy (NCBI): domain Eukaryota; kingdom Viridiplantae; phylum Streptophyta; class Magnoliopsida; order Poales; family Poaceae; genus Triticum; species Triticum aestivum. The sequence goes on from NC_057803.1 coordinate 438,497,612, forward strand.
GGTTTCAAACCCGTAAATATCGAATCATATGATGGCATAACAGATCCTGCGGTATGGATCGAGGATTATCTCCTTCATATCCACATGGCCCGCGGCGATGATTTCCACGCCATCAAATACCTCCCACTCAAGCTTAAAGGACCAGCTCGTCATTGGCTTAACAGCTTGCCAACAGGATCAATCAGTTGTTGGGAGGACCTGGATGCCGCATTCCTCGACAATTTCCAGGGCACTGATGTGCGTGCCCCAGACGCCGATGACCTAAGTCACGTAATTCAGCAGCCAGAGGAATCGGCTAGGCAATTCTGGACACGGTTCCTAACAAAGAAAAATCAAATAGTCGACTGTCCGGGTGCTGAGGCCCTAGCAGACTTCAAGCACAATATCCGTGATGAGTGGCTTGCCCGGCACCTTGGACAGGAAAAGCTGAAGTCCATGGCAGCACTCACGACACTCATGACCCGCTTTTGCGCGGGAGAAGACAGCTGGCTTGCTCGCAGCAACAATATGACCAAGAACCCTGATAATTCGGATACCAGGGACAGTAGTGGCAGGTCGCGTCGCAACAAGCAGAAGCGCCGCATTAACGGCGACAATGCTGAGGACACGGCAGTTAATGCTGGATTCAGAGGCTCTAAATCCGGTCAGCGGAAAAAGCCATTCAAAAGGAATCCTAGGGGCATGTCCAGTTTGGACCGAATACTCGATCGCTTGTGCCAGATACATGGCACCCCCGAAAAGTCGGCAAATCACACCAACAAGGATTGTTGGGTGTTCAAGCAGGCAGGCAAGTTAAACGCCGAAAATGAAGACAAGGGGCTGCATAGCGATGACGACGAGGAGCCCCAGCCGCTGAACAACAGTGGACAGAAGGGTTTTCCCCACAAGTGCGGACGGTGAACATGATATACACAACCCACGTCCCCAAAAGGGAGCAGAAGCGCGCGTTAAGGGACGTATACGGGGTAGAGCCAGTCGCCCCAAAGTTCAACCCATGGTCCACCTGCCTGATCACCTTTGATCAAAGGGACCATCCCACTAGCATCTGTCATGGCGGATTCGCCGCATTGGTTCTAGACCCAATTATTGACGGATTTCATCTCACTAGAGTCCTTATGGACGGCGGCAGCAGCCTGAACCTGCTTTACCAGGATATAGTGTGGAAAATGGGCATAGATCCCTCGAGGATTAAGCCCACCAAAACGACCTTTAAAGGCGTAATACCAGGTGTAGAGGCCAACTGTATAGGCTCAGTCACACTTGAAGTGGTCTTCAGATCTCCAGATAATTTCCGAAGCGAGGAGTTAATCTTCGACATAGTCCCATTCCGCAGTGGCTATCACGCACTGCTCGGGCGAACCGCATTCGCCAAGTTCAATGCGGTACCACACTACGCATACCTTAAGCTCAAAATGCCAGGCCCTCGAGGAGTAATTACGGTCAATGGAAACACCGAACGCTCCCTCTGAACGGAGGAGCACACGACGGCTCTTGCAGTAGAAGTACAAAGCAGCCTCTCCAGGCAGTTCTCCAGTCCGGCCATTAAACGACCGGACACCGTCAAGCGTGCCCGGAGTAACCTACAACAAGACCGCCTGGCACGACCCGAGCAGGCGTAGCAATGCGGCCCCAACCCCAGCCCTCGCAAAAATGCGATACCAGTACTTCGCGTACATAACTATGCTCTAGAAATACCATGGGTACAGGGGGAGGGGCACCATCACGGCACGCCTGAAACACGGCTTAAACCGCACCAGGGGCTACCGATTTTTAATTTTCTCTTACTTTCAGGCCTCCACTCTTCGGAAGGCCCGTTGGGCAGTTCAATTGCTGAACAAATGATGCAAGAACCAGGGAAGCAGACAAGCCACGCCGCATTACGGAACTCCCAGGTGGTCTCTATCAAGAGCAGTATACCTGTTTCGCATACTATTCCACAACTTGCCCCTGGAATGGACACGTTAAATAGTCCAACCTTTTGCTTATCACATTATTTGTATCGTTCTGCTTTGATCGCAGCCCTCTTTAATAAACAATGCATAGCTTTTGTCTATTTTTGCATTACTCTTTTTTAATATATGTCCTTAACGACATGTTGCATCCGTACACTTTGGTACGACCAAAATACGCCAGGGGCTTTAGTACCCCTCAATATGGTGTGAGATGTCCGAACACTTTAACAAGTGCGGCACCCCAAACTTATAGCATTATATGCATCGGCTCCGAATCATGTCTTGGGCCAATAGTTGGGTTTGCCCGGCTCCTATGTTTTGGTGCCTTACGTTCCGCTATAGCAGCTAAGGTAGCACTAGGAGAACCACTGCGATTGTGCCCCAGTTGAGCTGGGTCGAGCACCTCAGTGGAGAAAGCTAAAACTGACTGTCATGATGAAGCGAGAGCTGGTCGCTATTCGAGAGGTTTTTCGAGTCCCTAAAGACTTATGCCGCTTAGAGCGAGGAGCCGGCTCTGTCCGGCCAAGGCGTGGATAGCGCCCCGAACTCGGTCTTCCGAATACCAGGGGCTTCGCCGAAATTTAAAATTATAGAATTCTATGGCTAAGTGAGAGTGTTCATGCATTATAGTCCGATTGCCTTGTTCGTTGGGCTGAGCGCCTCCCTCAAAGGACCCAAACATGGGAAAAAGAGCGCTCAAGTTTATCCCCGAACACCCCAGCACTAGCGGCACGAGGGCAGAAGCCGACGACTTGCCATCTCTCAGAATTGATAAACAGCCGCACAGAAGGTAATATTTTAAATTCCAATAGCATTGCTTAGCGCATATGAACAAGTTTTCAGCGCACAGGACAAAACGAGCAAGTTTCACTCAAAAATTACATCCCTAGAACATTCATCTGCCACAAGGCAGTCACCCTTCAGAACATCCATATAATAATTCTCGGGCTTGCGATGCTCTTTCCCCGGCGGTGGCCCGTCCTTCACAAGCTTCTCAGCATCCAGCTTGCCCCAGTGCACCTTAGCACGGGCAAGGGCCCTACGGGCACCTTCAATGCAGACGGAGCGCTTGATGACTTCGAGCCTTGGACAGGCCTCCACCAGCCGCCGCACCAGCCCGAAATAGCTCCCAGGCAGAGCCCCTCCAGGCCACAGCCAAACTATGAGGCCCTTCATGGCCTGTTCGGCCGCCTTGTGGAGCTCGACCAGTTGCTTCAGCTGGTCGCTCAGGGGCACGGGGTGTCCGGCCTCAGCATACTGAGACCAGAACACCTTCTCTGTCGAGCTGCCCTCCTCAGCTCGATAGAATGCGGCGGCATCGGACACACTCCGGGGAAGATCTGTGAACGCTCCTGGAGAGCTCCGGATTCGGGTAAGTAACAAGTAACTCACGTTTATGTGTTTGCTTTGCATAAAGAATGCCTTACCCGCCGCTATCTTCTTCACCTCATCCAACTCCTGGAGGGTCTTCTGGGATTCGGCCTTGGCAGACTTGGCATTTTCAATAGCCACCGCGAGCTCGGACGCTCGCGTCTTTGAGTCAAGCTCCAAACTCTCATGTTTTTCCATGAGAGCCTGGAGCTCTTGCCATACCTTGCCAACCTCGGCCTCATACTTCTCCCGCTCGGTGCACTCCGTGGCCGCCTTCTTCTCGGCCTCGACCAGCGCTTGCTTAAGGGTCGCCACCTCAGACGTGACCCCTACAATAGCCATGATAATCCTGTCATTTTTTGCAATTGCACCTTTTTATATATATTTAAACAAGGTATTTCTTACCTTCATTGTCCTCGAGCTGCTTCTTGGCACGCTCAAGCTCTTGCTCAAACCGCCTGAGGTTCTGCTTTAGCGTGTCCACTTCTGCAGTCAGTGCGGTGGACGCAAGCAGAGAAGCCTGCATACGCATATTGACTCCTTTTTGTTAGACTCCTGCGAATTTTATTTGATCCTCTATTCGGCTTTTCTTCCCGAATGCCAAACAGAGCATCAGGGGCTACTGTCTATGCGGTAAAATTATTTACATATTATTTACTTACCTCAAAGCCTATTAAAAGGCTAGTACAAGCTTCAGTCAGTCCGCTCTTGGTGGACTGAACCTTCTGGACCACCGCACTCATAATGGTGCGGTGCTCCTCGTCGATGGAGGCGCCTTGGAGGGCCTCCAATAGATTGTCTGGCGCCTCCGGTTGGACGGGGGTCACCGGCACGGTGGGCTTGCTCCTCTTGGAAGGAGGTCCCCTGCCGGACTCTAGAACCTTTGAAGGTTCCGGAGCGGTGTCCGGCCTAGAGCCGGACTTGGATCCCTGGGGGGGTTTCATCCCCTTTACTCCTGGAGTCCGAGAGGTCGCCTTGCGGCGCCTCCAGGACCACCTCCTTCTGGCTCGGAACCTGTTGGGACAACACTTCGGTGTCGTCCGTAGGGCGGGGGGAGGAAGCCATCAAAAGCGATTTCACATCCGACGAGTCCAGTGAGCCGCTCGACGATGCGTCGAGCCGGTCTTTGGGTGGGCTGCATAAACATATTCGACATAAGGGAAAGTTGTGCAATAAACTAATACTATGAATTACTCTGGTATCCGGATACTTACGATTTTGCCAGGGGCTTGGCCCTGGGCGGACACTCCTCTACGCCGTCGTCGGCGTCGGTGGAGTAGTCCGGAGGAAGGGTTTTCCCCTTCTTGGACCCTCCGGCCTCCCCAGAGAGGGCGGCCTTCCTTTTCTTCTCTCCTCCTGCTGGAGGGGGAGAGGTCTCTTCTTCTTCCTCCTCGTCTTCTCGGGAGGAATGAGCCTTGGAACCGTCGGATGATGGATCCGACACCTCCTGGCGCCGGGCACTCTTTTGAGTCCCCGCGGCCTTTTTCGCGGCCTTCTTCTCCGGCACCACATAGGGTGCCGGAACCAGCAGCTTCGCCAAGCGAGCGTCCGCTGGGCCTTCGGGAAAAGGAGCCGGACAGTTGATCTGTCCGGACGTCACCTGCCAATCCTGTCAAAGGTAAGGGAGCTTAGATCCCCGCATGGAGTCAAACTATGAAAAACTGATACCCTGTAAAAGGAAAAAACAGCTTACCGCATGAGCGTAACGCTGTTTACTGAATCCGCGATCCTCGGTAGCGGATGCGGGGGCCTCGGTGCGCTTGAAAGCACCTTCCAGGCATCTTCGTACGTCGTGTTGAAGAGCCTGCTCAGAGTTTGGTGCCGCGCCGGGTCGAACTCCCACAGGTTGAAAGCCCGTTGTTGACACGGGAGGATCAGGTGGATGAGCATAACCTGGACAACGTTGATAGGTTTGAGCTTCTTGTCCACCAGGGTTTGGACGCATGTTTGGAGTCCGGTCAGCTCTCCTTTTTTACCCCACGACAGGCCCGTCTCCTTCCAGGAGGTGAGCCGCGTAGGGGGTCCGGATCGAAACTCGGGGGGTGCGACCCATTCGGGGTCGCGCGGCTCGGTGATGTAAAACCACCCTGATTGCCACCCCTTCAGGGTCTCCACAAAGGAGCCCTCGAGCCATAAGACGTTGGCCATCTTGCCCACCATGGCGCCTCTGCACTACGCCTGGTTGCCGCGCACCACCTTCGGCTTGACACTAAAAGTCTTGAGCCATAGGCCGAAATGGGGGCGGATGCGGAGGAAAGCCTCGCACATGACAAGAAACGCCGAGATGTTGAGGACAAAGTTCGGGGCCAGATCGTGGAAATCCAGGCCATAGTAGAACATGAGCCCCCGGACAAATGGGTGAAGAGGGAAGCCCAGTCCGTGGAGGAAATGGGGGAGGAACACCACCCTCTCATGGGGCCTAGGGGTGGGGATGAGCTGCCCCTTTTCGGGAAGCCGGTACGCAATGTCGTTAGACAAGTATCCGGCCTTCCTCAGTTTTTTGATGTGTCCCTCCGTGACGGAGGAGACCATCCACTTGCCTCCCGCTCCGGACATGGCTGTAGAAGGTTGAGGTGGGGAGTGCGGACTTGGGCGCTGGAGCTCGAGTGCGCGAGAATGGATAAGCAAGGGAGGAAGAAGGCGTAGGTGAAAAGGTGGATCCTTATCCCCTTATATGGGTGGATGCAACTACGTGTCCCCACCAGCCTGGTAAAACTCGCTTATCTCCAAGTGCCGTAATCAATGGCGCGGTTGGGTTACCCACGCCCGTATTGGTGAGAATCCCGGAATAAGGGGACACGATCTCTGCTTTAACAAGACGTGCCAAGGAAACCGCCTTGCATGACGCGCTGAGGTGGGATAATGAAACGACTCGGATAAAGGCTTGGCCGTGGTGTGTCACACTACGGAATACGTCAGCAGATTAGATTTGTGTAAATATTATTCTCTCTATGGCAATATGTGGAAACTTATTTTGTAGAGCCGGACACCATCTTTATGTTCAAAATATTCTATGAAGTACTTGGAGGAGGAACCTGCCTTGCAATGCCAAAGACAATCTGCACCCCGGACTTGTCGTCATTGAAGCCTGGTTCAGGGGCTACCGAGGGAGTCCTGGATTAGGGGGTGTCCGGATGGTAACAGGACTATACCTTCACCCGGACTCCTGGACTATGAAGATACAAGATTGAAGACTTCGTCCCGTGTCCGGAAGGGACTTTCCTTGGCGTGGAAGGCAAGCTTGGCGATACAGATATGCAGATCTCCTACCATTGTAACCGATTTTGTGTAACCCTAACCCTCTCCGGTGACTATATAAACCGGAGGGTTTTAGTCCGTAGGACAACATACACAACAACAATCATACCATAGGCTAGATTCTAGGGCTTAGCCTCTTCGATCTCGTGGTAGATCTACTCTTGTACTACCCATATCATCAATATTAATCAAGTAGGACGTAGGGTTTTACCTCCATCGAGAGGGCCTGAACTTGGGTAAAACTACGTGTCCCTTGCCTCATGTTACCATCTGGCCTAGACGCATAGTTCAGGACCCCCTACCCGAGATCCGCCGGTTTTGACACTGACACCCCGAGTGAGAGGCTTGCTCACCACTCGGTAGGATTTTACAAACTTAGGCGAGTACTGGACTGCAGCTAAGCCCCCGAGTGAGAGGTTTGCTCACGACTCGATAGGATTTTACAAACTTAGGCGACTACTGGACTACAGCTAAGCCCTCGAGTGAGAGGCTTGCTCACCACTCGGTAGGATTTTACAAACTTAGGCGAGTACTGGACTGCAGCTAAGCCCCCGAGTGAGAGGCTTGCTCATCACTCGGTAGGATTTTACAAACTTAGGCGAGTACTGGACTGCAGCTAAGCCCCCGAGTGAGAGGCTTGCTCACCACACGGTAGGATTTTTTCAACTTAGGCGAAACGAATTCACAGCTAAGCCCCTGAGTGAGAGGCTTGCTCACCACTTGGTAGGATTTTCTTTTGAACTTAGGCAAAACGGATTCGTAGCTAAGTCACCCACTGGGGGATTTCAGACGCAAATAAAAGAAACAACAATCGTTTAAGAGGACTGTAAAGCTCTTGTCTTTGATAAACAAATTACAAAGGTATTTCTTATTACATTTTACTCGAACGAGTACTTAAGTATAAAAGGGGCGGAGCAGCTCCGCATTCCAAGCCCGTGGCTCGTCCTTCTTATGTACGACATCATAAAGGTGGTATGCTCCATTGTGGAGCACTCTAGTGACAATGAAGGGACCTTCCCAAGCCGGGACAAGCTTGTGTGGTTTCTGCTGGTCCACTCAAAGAACCAAGTCACCCTCTTGAAAGGCTCGACCCTTCACGTGTCTAGCATGGAATCGACGCAAGTCTTGCTGATAAATGGTCGACCGGATCAAGGCCATCTCTCTTTCGTCCTCTAGGAGGTCGACTGCGTCTTGCCGAGCTTGTTCTGCTTCATCTTCAGAGAAGAGCTCAACTCGTGGTGCATTATGAAGCAAGTCACTCGGTAGAACAGCTTCAGCCCCATAGACCAAGAGGAATGGAGTTCGGCCAGTCGACCGATTGGGAGTTGTCCTTAATCCCCAGAGAACTGATGGAAGTTCATCAACCCAGGAGCCCGCTGCGTGCCTGAGATCTCGCATCAGTCGGGGTTTTAGTCCTTTGAGAATCAGGCCATTTGCTCTTTCTGCTTGTCCATTCGACTGGGGATGGGCAACTGAAGCATAGTCGACTCATGTGCCTTGTGAGGCGCAGAAGGTTCTGAACTCATCAGAATCGAAGTTCGATCCACTGTCAGTGATGATGCTGTGCGGAACTGCATATCTGAATATCAACTCTCTGATGAAGCTGACAGCAGTATTAGCTTCAAGATTCTTAATAGGCTTGGCTTCGATCCATTTGGTAAACTTGTCGACTGCTACAAGTATGTGAGTGAAGCCACTCCTACCAGTCCTCAGTGGACCAACCATGTCCAATCCCCAAACAGCAAAGGGCCAGACAAGTGAATGGTCTTCAGGGATGATGCAGGTTTGTGCGACATATTGGAGTAGAACTAGCAGCCTTCACATTTGTCGACTATATCTTTCGCCATTTAATTTGCTTGTGGCCAATAAAATCCAGCTCGGTATGCTTTAGCCACAATGGTCTGAGAGGACGCATGGTGACCACAGGTCCCCGAATGGATGTCGTGGAGGATCACTCGGCCTTCTTCTGGTGTTATGCATTTCTGGCTGACCCCAGTTGTACTTTCTCTGAACAGTTGTCCTGTTATTACAGTAAAGGCCCTAGATCGATGGACGATCTGTCGAGCCTCTTCTTCATCCTCTGGGAGCTCTTTCCTAAGGATGTATGCAATGTATGGCACTGTCCAGTCGGGAGTGATGACCAACACCTCCATGATCAAGTCGACCACGGCTGGGACCTCGACTTCAGTCGGATCTGTGGCACTCTTAGGCTGCGGGGCTCTTCAGCGAAGGGATCTTCTTGAACTGAAGGTGCATTAATATGCTCCAGGAACACATTACTGGGAATAGCTTCTCTCTTGGAGCCTATCTTTGCTAAATCATTTGCTGCTTCATTTTTCAGTCGGGGTACATGATGGAGCTCTAACCCCTCAAACTTTTTTTCCAACTTCCTCACCGCGTTGCAGTAACCAGTCATGGCTGGGCTTCTGACGTCCCACTCCTTCATCACTTGATTGACTACCAAATCTGAGTCGCCATAGACCATGAGACGACGGACGCCGAGTGAGATGGCAATACGCAACCTGAGGGAGTCCTGGATTAGGGGGTCTCTGGACAGCCGGATTATATCCTTTGGCCAGACTGTTAGACTATGAAGATACAAGATTGAAGACTTCGTCTCGTGTCCGGATGGGACACTACTTGGCGTGGAAGGCAAGCTTAGGCAATACGGATATGTATATCTCCTCCTTTGTAACCGACCTTGTGTAACCCTAGCCCTCTCCGGTGTCTATATAAACCGGAGGGTTTTAGTCAGTAGGACAACATACAATCATACCATAGGCTAGCTTCTAGGGTTTAGCCTCTCTGATATCGTGGTAGATCAACTCTTGTAATACTCATATCATCAAGAATAAATCGAGCAGGACGTAGGGTTTTACCTCCATCAAGAGGGCCCGAACCTGGGTAAAACATCGTGTTCCTTGCCTCCTGTTACCATCCGCCTTAGACGCACAGTTCAGGACCCCCTACCCGAGATCCGCCGGTTTTGACACCGACATTGGTGCTTTCATTGAGAGTTCCTCTGTGCCGTCGCCAGAAGGAAGGATGTCTCGTCTCGTCTTTAAAGACGGTACTACTGTTGGGGGAGCTTTGGCTGTCGGCCAAACTCTCCAGCTAGGCGGTTTCATTATGACCGCCTGTTCGGCCGCTGCACCGACGATGACTTCTCGGGTCATCGGAAATAGCCTCCACGTCAAATCGGCACTCGCCGAACAGATGGATCCAATGGAGCTCGCCTCCTTAAATGAGCTCTTGGATCGCATCGCCGCCTTGGGAGTCGCTATGGACTATGATCGGATTGGTCTTAAACCCGATCAAAATGAGATTAACTCTCCACCAGTCACCCATCATATTGTAGTGGTGGAGGAACAATGCGGCGACAATTCCTCTATCATGAGGACCAACTATGTCCGGATTCCCGAGCTCTTCGAGCCGGACGCCCGTTCACGGGAGGACAACATCCTATGCCTAAACTTAGAGTCAGGCAGCGGGCCAGGATTATCGGGTAACTCCTCGGCCCCTGGATCCCAGATCAGGTAAGGGCTCGGATTCAATTCCACCCACCACCCAAACATAAGCGATCTTTCCCACATCAGGCAAGAGCCCCAGGAAACAGTACATCACTATTGGGCCAGATTCCTCCTTGCGATGAACAAGGTTAAGGACTGTCGCGAGGAAGACGCAATCCTATTTTTCTGCAATAATTGCACGGACAAGGGAATCCTTAACGCCATAAATCGCCGTGAGATAACACGCTTCGCTGACTTGGCATCCATAGTACGAAAGTACTATGCGATGGAAAGTGCCTGGAAAACCGAAACAAACTTTTGGGATAATCCGGCCCTGAATACAAACCCAGTCCGAAATAAAGGGGTGCATTATCACAATACACCCGGGTCAACTACCAAAAAGCAAAAACCCTCTACAGGGCATGGAACCGTACTGGCGGGATGGCTCAACGGACCCTGCAAAATTCATATTACAGCGGATACAATACCAACACACAGGCTTAGAGCATGCTGGATACTCCGGCAGGTGGCCAAAAGTGGTGAGGATCTTCTTATCCCAAATACCACAGAGCACCATCCCGTGGATAACAATACAGTGTTAACAGTCTTTGAGACCTTTGCGTCAAATAATAGGCACAAGCGAACACTCTGTGGCATGGCCGAAATCTGCCACGTAGCAGCAATAAATCAATGGAGTGACACGGCTATTACCTTCAATGCCAGTGACGAACCTAAATTCCGAACAGCCCGAGCACCAGCCGCACTGGTCCTCAGTCCAATTGTGGACGGCTTTCGACTCACCAAAGTACTCATGGACGGCGGCAGCGGATTAAACCTCATTTATGAGGAAACTCTTCAAAAGATGGAAATTGACTGGAACCGCATTGAGCAAAGTAGCTCAACCTTTAGAGGAATCATCCCCAGTCGGGAAGCACGCTGTGCTGGGAAAATCACACTAGATGTGGTATTCGGCACGCCGGATAATTACAGGTCCGAAGAAATTACATTCCAAGTGGCCCCGTTCAGCAGTGGTTATCACGCCCTTTTAGGACGGGAGGCATTCACAATCTTCCAAGCCGTACCCCATTACGGGTACATGTAGCTCAAAATGCCCGGGCCCAATGGAATCATCCCTCTCGCTAGTGATCCGGACATGGCACTCCGCGCCGAAAACAAACAGCCGCACTGGCCCTCGAGGCATTATCCGAAGCCCTCTCGGCCGAGGAATTAACCACGCTACGCTCCATAGTGGACAGGGACGACGTGATACTCGGCAAGAGATCCAAGTCCACCTCTTTTAAACCAGTGGATGAAATAGTCAAATTCCAAGTCCACCCAACGAACCCTACAAAAATAGCCTCCATCGGGGCACAGTTAAACCCCGCTGTGGACGCCGCACTACGAGAGTTCCTGCGCGAGAACTGGGACATATTCTCCTGGCATCCCTCAGACATGCCAGGAATCCCACGCAGGCTGGCCGAGCATAGCCTCAATATCCTAAAGGGATTCAAGCCGGTCAAGCAAGCTCTTCGGCGTTTCTCCGAACCTAAGAGACAGGCCATGGGAGAGGAGCTAGCCAAGTTATTGGAGGCCGGATTCATCAGAGAAATAAAACACCCGGACTGGCTAGCAAACCTGGTGATGGTACCAAAGAAGGAAAAATCCTGGCGCCTTTGTGTTGACTTCAAAGACCTCAATAAAGTTTGCCCAAAGGATCCCTTCCCCCTCCCACGCATCGATCAAATCATTGATGCTACCGCAGGACACGAGTAATTGTGTTTCCTCGACGCATACTCCGGTTACCACCAAATCAAGAAGGCGGAGTCCGACCAAGCCGCAACAGCATTCATCACACCATACAGTCCCTTCTGTTTTAACACAATGCCTTTTGGGCTCAAAAACGCCGGCGCAACATATCAGCGCATGATTCAGACATGTCTGGAGAAACAAATCCTTCAAACAGTAGAGGCATACGTAGACGATGTGGTCGTCAAAACCAAACACGTCGACTCTTTGATAGACACCTTGAGGCTCACATTCGACAACCTCCGAACATAAAACATCAAGCTCAATCCGAAAAAATGCGTTTTCGGCGTACCAGCCGGAAAGCTCCTGGGTTTCATTGTCTCCAGTAGAGGTATTGAAGCTAATCCGGCTAAAGTCCGAGCTTTGTCACAGTTGGCTACCCCAACAGACCTTTAACAAATCCAGAAGTTAACTGGATGCGTGGCGGCTCTAAGCCACTTTATCTCCCGCTTAGGAGAAAAGGCTTTACCCCTTTATCGCCTCCTTTGGCGCACCAAACACTTCAGGTGGACGGACGCGGCCACAACCGGATTGGAAGAAATAAAGGCCATCTTGGCAACCAACCCAATCCTGGCCATGCCAAACATCAGCAAACCAATGTTGTTGTACATTGCGACAACTCATCAAGTTGTAAGCGCGGTGCTCATTGTCGAACGGGAAGCGGACGGACATAAATTCCCTCTTCAAAAGTCGGTATACTATGTATCCACTGTCCTCACTCCATGCAAATCACGGTCCCTGCATTACCAAAAGATAGCATATGCGGTATTCATGGCATCGCGGAAGCTGCGACACTACTTTCAAGAGTGTTCGGTTACAGTAGCCTCGGAAGTTCCACTTAATGATATTATAAACAACCACTACGCTACGGGCCGGATTGCCAAATGGGCCATTGAGATCCTCCCGTTCGACATAACATACAAACCTCGACGAGCCATTAAGTCGCAAGTATTGGCCGACTTCGTTGCCGAATGGACGGAGGCCCAACTCCCTAAAGAGTACGGTGCATACTCCAATTGGATCATGCACTTCGACGGTTCTAAAATGTTGGCTGGTCTAGGGGCTGGCGTCGTCCTGACGTCCCCAACCGGAGATACCATTCAGTACGTATTGCAAATATTGTATACAGACTCCAACAATGCAGCCGAATACGAAGCTCTGTTGCATGGTCTTCGGATGGCAGTCTCCATGGGCATTCAACGCCTGGAGGTGCATGGGGATTCAAACCTTGCAATATCCCAAATAAATGGAGACTTTGACGCCAAGGATCCGAAAAATGGTAGCCTATCGAAACGCCGTCCTAAAAATGTCAGCTCGATTCGAGGGGCTCGAATTTCACCATGTGGCTCGGGAAAACAATTGGGCGGCGGATATCCTCGCCCGCATCAGCGCAAAACGTGATGCGGTCCCCCCCAACATATGTTTGGAAAGGATGTTCAAGCCATCGTAGTATGGGAAGGGGACACTGGTAACAATAGTCCAGACCCGGCCAAAATACCCGATACCGAACTCTCTGACACAATCGGAGGCTCCGCCACAGAAATAACACCTTCAGCCCATGAAATAATGGCCATTATTGCCCCATGGACAGAACCATTCCTGGCCTACCTAACTAGACAGGAACTTCCGGAGGACCAAAATGAGGCACGCTGCATAGTGCGGCGATCCAAGGCCTACAGGGTCCATGAGGGAGAATTGTACAAAAAAAGCACTACTGGAGGCCTTCAAAGGTGCATCTCCGAAGAGGAAGGGCAGAATCTTTTGGCAGAAATTCACGCCAGACTCGGCGGTCATCACGCCGCAGCCCGGGCTCTTGTAAGCAAGGCCTTCCGTACAGGATTCTATTGGCCAACGGCCCGGGCAGATGCCCAGGACTTGGTCCAACGCTGCGTCGATTGCCAGCTCTTCGCAAATCAAAGCCACATGCCACCCACCGCCCTCCAAACAATCCCCATTACATGGCCCTTTGCGGTCTGGGGGCTTGACATGGTTGGACCCCTTAAAGGGGGAACCCACAAGAAAAAATACTTATTGGTCATGGTGGATAAATTCACCAAATGGATAGAGGCCAAACCTATTAAAAAGCCGAATCCGGACTGGTGATAGACTTCATATCTGGGGTTGTACACCGTTATGGCGTCCCCCACAGCATCATCACTGATAATGGCACGAACTTCACGGCTGACGAGGTAAAACTCTGGTGCAGCAAAATGGGCATCAAGCTCGATTATGCTTCAGTCTATCACCCACAAACCAACGGTCAAGTCGAGGGAGCAAACGGTCTTATAATGAGCGGCATTAAACCCATATTAGTGCGCTCCTTAACAGAGTCTAACATGCACTGGGTAGAGGAGCTAGACTCCGTACGCTGGGGGCTGCGGACCACGCCGAATCATAGTACCGGATATACACCCTTCTTTATGGTGTACGACGCAGAGGCAGTCTTGCCCTGTGACATAATTCATGACTCACCTTGAGTGCGCATGTACGAAGAAAGAGAAGCCGAGCTTGATCGTCAGGACAGTTTGGACACCCTGGAGGAGGAGCGCGACATAGCCAAAGCCCGTTCCGCATTTTATCAGCAACAGGCTCGCAGATACCAAAGTAGAGAAGTACGTGCCAAAACTTATAACATTGGCGAACTAGTTCTACGCCTGCCGGATAAGAAAAAGAACAAGCTCGAGCCCAAATGGGAAGGTCCATTCATTATTGACCAAGTTCTGACCGGGGGAGCGTACCGACTGCGGGATGCATTGACTAGTCGACTTGAGCCGAACCCATGGAACGCGGCGAGGCTCCAAAGATTCTACGCCTAGCACCGCACTCTATGTCATTCCCCTCCCTTTGTCCATTTTCTGCATATACATTATCTGTCTTTCTTTCTTTTATTATTTCTCTAGGCCTTCAAGGGTCATCTTGTGCCTCGCTTGCACATTACAGATGCGCTAGCTGCACTCTTCATACCTGGGGGCTTCTTTCACAGAATCTTAAATTATTTATCTCGGCCTCATGCCCCACACATGTGTTATACTTCCGCATGTACCTTTTTTCACCATTATATGCATCGATATGACTTAAGTTTGCCAAGCTGGGTTGCCTGGCTCTTGTATTTATGCCCTACGTTCCCGTTAATTCAGCTAGGGCATAAGGGGAGCATCTCTGCGATTGTTACTGCCGGGTCAGCCGGATGTGTACCTCAGACTGGGTGAAGCCAAAAGCTAGCGTTCTTAAGGGAATATTCGGTCGGTGAACAAAAGATGATTTTTATTTATTGTCCATATCTGCCCCCAGATGTTTTTCCCGCGTTTCCTATCGTAGTCCGAACATGCACTTTAGGGCATGCTTACCCAAGGAAAGGAACCCTTAACGGAACTATTCTCCCTGGAAGATGTTTCTTACTACCCATTTAATATAACATAACTAGTTGGGCACTTGTCTGATAAAGCACTAATGACCCCTACGCCTGGTCTCCACGCATACCTCGGTTCTTATATAACTGAGCAGGTATTCGTATACACTCCGGACTATTGGGCCCAGAGGTTGAAGCGAAAAGGTCCGCAACGACAAATGATCTACAATCTGGCTAGAAGGCATTATACATGTCACTTTAATTACATAGTAATGAAGACTGACTAAATTCCTCTTCTATACCATCCAACAGGCGGTCTAGCATACAATCCTGTTGAGAATACTTTACGGCTAATTCTACTTGCCCATAAACTAAGCTAATGGGGATCTCTTTTCCGTCGGGCCCCAAGGTCCGACCTCGGCCATGTGATTTGGGTCTGCCTTGGTATACCGCGTCTTCACCATGGCCTAGGCTTCTCTGGAACCCTGTCAGCAGGCTGATATCTTCCATAATCGAAAGCGCCGCCGTGCTCCCTTGAGCTTCTCCTCAAGCTCGGCAACGCCCTCTGGCAGGGAGACAGATGGCCACAAGGCCTGGGCAACACCCTGCATCACCTGCCGAACTTGTTCGTGCAGATGTGACAGCTCGGACAGAAGATCACCCGCAGACCCAGGCATTTCCTCTGCGGGACGACCCGTCAGCATACCTACAGACATAACGCTATTAGTCGGCTTCTTCACCGAACTCCTTTAAAAGGATTCGTTCAAGCACTTACTGAAAATGCCGCGCTGAAGCCGCTTATTCTCCTTCTTGGAGTCTGCAAGCAGGCCACGAACATCTTTTAGTTCCATGCTCAGCTTAATATTGGTATCTTGGAGATTGTTTTTCTCCCGCCTAACCTCAGTCAGCACGCGTTTGCCAACCTCTAGTTGTCGCATAACATGCTGGTCCTCCGAATTCTCTCCGGATTCATCTGCAACATATGTGGTTAGATCTACAGCCATGCCACATGTTATATCATAACCATCATTCTTTAAAGTAAATGTTACCAGTAGGTGACTTTTTCGGTTCCTGCAATGGGGCCACAGCAGCCCGCAGTTGGGTCTTGCATTCCTCCAGCTCCAGTGACAGCCTAGTATTCTTCTCTGTAAGAATCTGCACAATAAAGATGATCCTTAAATCAGTTCTGCTAACTGTTTCAAGTCTCAGGGGCTACTGATTCATATAAATCGTCAGATTTACTCACCCGTACATCCTTTACATACTAATATGTGGCTCTGGCTAGACCATCTTGAGCAGCACAAAGGAACGCCTCTCCAGAATTGAAGGCGTCAAACGCCTCTGGTGAGAAACAAGCGTCACGGAGTACGGCCCAGCGGCGCCTATGATTCATGGCGCTTTCCGCTTCTGAGTTTGTAGCGGATAATCTATCTGCATCCTCTGTAGGGGGATTATCCGGCCCCTGCCCCATATCGGCTTCTGCCTCCATGTCCGGTCCTGGCGCCCGACTGGTGGAAGCATGATTGGCAACATCGCCGGACATATTCCGGTGAGCGTTTTTTCTGTTAAAGAAACGCGGGCGTCATTACATTTTGAGAAAAATGACAACCACGGAGCGGGTTTTTTCTTATACCTTTGCGCCGGCGTCTCCGTCCTGACCGCCTTCCTTTTTGTCCTACCCGGCCTCGGTGCCTCTTGTTGGCGAGTTGTTGCGAGTTCGGCAGGGCGTTCCGAATGCCTTCCCTATAAAAGATGCCATGTGTATATGGTGGGTGAAGTGCCTAAAAGGGGATCCTAGTTTTGGAGTTGGGATTTTTGGTTTTTCTTACTTGCGATGCAGGGAGCAGTCCGGGATAGTCGGTCGTAATGGCCACCATGGCATCGTTGCAGCCTAACTGATAGAACTGCTGGTCTATCAGCTCCACGAATATAACCGAATCTTCTTCAAGTCCGGAGTCGAGGGCCCGGTCAGGGTCCTCTGGTTGTGGAGAAGGGCTGCTGACCTCCTTTATGGATTTTCGCAGTTCCTGCCGCAAAGTGGCATGGTGAATACTTACGACAAAGAATGCGGGAAAAATGGGAGCAGGGAGATATAACTTACCCAGCTTGGAGGATTGTACATGGAGAATCCATCCCGTGGCTTAATGCGGGTGAACTCCTCTTCCTCACCCTTGAACAATTCGGACATAATTTTCGCTAAAGCGGCAGCATTGTCCGGACCCTTACGCCCGCAGCGGGTGGCGTCATCTGCCTCGTTATAACACCACAAGGGGTGCCCACGGTATTGAAGTGGTTGCACTCCCCGCATTATGCAAATTGACATAACTTTGATTATTGTCAATCTTGATTGAGCCAGTGCTTTGATCTGGTTCATCAGATAGAGGACTTCTCTGTTGTCTTCCACCTGGGGGCTCCGTGGGTGCCAACTTCGGCGCTTCTTCAGAGGAGCATTGTTGAACTCAGGAAGACCCCGTCGAACAGGGTCCGGAAGGGGAACGTCCTCCATATAAACCATTCGGAAGGCCAGTCTTAGGACGACTTCTTCGGGGTACTGGGCAGGTATCCGGTATCAGCGATGCGCCATATTTCGGCTCTGCCCACTTGATAAAGTGATCTCCTCTGTATGCGAGGGACGAGGCAAAATAGCCTTTTCCACAGCTTGAAGTGAGCCTCGCAGCCCAGCAACAACTCGCAGAGAGCAACATAGCCGGCGATATGTAGAATGGAGGCAGGGTGAGATTGTGTAATCAGAGGCCGTAGAACTCCAGGAGCCCGTGGAGGAACAGATGAATTGGAAATCTGAGTCCCCTTAGAAAATAAGGAACAAGGCAGACCCGTTCCCCCATGGAGGGACAGGGAAAGCTCTCCGCTTGCTCCCTGCCATTGTAGGTGGCAAGTCCGGCTCGAACGGGCACCATATATGCCGGAGGGAGAAATACCTTAGTTTGCAGTTCGACTAATCGACTGTGCGAGACTAAACACCTCTCCCAATCACCGGGCTTAGGGCTACGAGGGCGGGAGGAGGAGCTGCGGAGGTCGGCCATGCTGGAATGGATCCTTCCGAAACGCACTCTGATGGATTCTCGCTGGGGGAGGATTGTATGGATCGGATCTAAGAATCCCCATCCCTTTAATATACAATTTATTTATCTGGCTAGGGGGGCGACTGTAAAAATGCCCTGGCGCCTCGTATTCATTCAACGCGTGGGAGAAAGCCCTTATTGGGCACAGAAACCAAGAGGTTCAACATTTATGGAGCCGGACACTACTTACGAACACTTGAAAATTGGAGAAGAACCCGCCTTGCAATGCCGAAGACAACACTGCGTGCCGGACTCATCGTCATTAACGCCTGGTTCGGGGGCTACTGAGGGAGTCCTGGATTAGGGGGTCTCCGGACAGCCGGATTATATCCTTTGGCCGGACTGTTAGACTATGAAGATACAAGATTGAAGACTTCGTCTCGTGTCCGGATGGGCCTCTACTTGGCGTGGAAGGCTAGCTTAGGCAATATGGATATGTATATCTCCTCATTTGTAACCGATCTTGTGTAACCCTAGCCCCCTCCGGTGTCTATATAAACCAGAGGGTTTTAGTCCGTAGGACAACATACAATCATACCATAGGCTAGCTTCTAGGGTTTAGCCTCTCCGATCTCGTGGTAGATCAACTCTTGTAATACTCATATCATCAAGAATAAATCGAGCAGGACGTAGGGTTTTACCTCCATCAAGAGGGCCCGAACCTGGGTAAAACATCGTGTTCCCTGCCTCCTGTTACCATCTGCCTTAGACGCATAGTTCAGGACCCCCTACCCGAGATCCGTCGGTTTTGACACTGACACAACCCATACAAGAGTGCTTCATATTCTGCTTCGTTATTGGAGGAATCAAAGTGAATCTGGAGAACATATCTGAGCTTGTCTCCTCGAGGGGATACCAGTACCACCCCAGCACCGGAACCATTCAGCATCATGGAACCATCAAAGAACATGGTCCGGTGCTCCGAGTGAACTTCAGTCGACAGTTGTTGTTCAATCCACTCGGCGAGGAAATCTCCTATTGCTTGAGACTTGATAGATTTCTTTGCCTCGAACTTGATATCTAAGGGAAGGAGTTCAATCGCCCACTTTGCCACTCGACCAGTTGCATCTCTGTTGTTCAAAATCTCTGATAATGGAGTGTCGCTGATGACTGTAATGGAGTGATCAGAGAAGTAATGTGCAACCTTCTTCATGGTCATATAAATCCCATAAACAAGCTTGTGATAATGTGGATATCTTTGCTTTGATGGAGTCAAAACTTCAGAGACATAGTATACTGGGCGCTAAACTTTCTAGGCTTTTCCTTCTTCTTCCCGCTCGACCGTAAGTACTGTATTGATGACTTGTCCAGTGGTTGTGATGTAAAGCAGTAAAGGCTCTTTGCTGATTGGAGCAGCAAGCACCGGCTGGGTGGAAAGCAGGGCTTTAAGCTCTGCAAATGCTGCATCAGCTTCAGGAGTCCACTTGAACTTATCTTACTTCTTCGTCAGCCGGTAAAGAGGCAGTGCCTTTTCACCCAGGCGAGAAATGAATCGACTTAGGGCATCATGCACACGCTCAGGGCATTTCATCCGGAGTATGGCACCCACTTTGTCTATGTTAGCATCGATCCCTCGTTCGGAAACGAGAAAACCGAGTAATTTTCCGCCTGGAACTCCAAACGTGCACTTTGATGGATTAAGCTTGATATCATACCTTCCGAGGTTGGCAAAGGTTTCAGCAAGGTCAGCCAGTAGGTCGGAACCTTTACATGACTTGACCACAATGTCATCCATGTATGCTTCCACGTTCCGACTGATCTGAGTAAGCACTTCTGAATCATCCGCATGAATGTGGCTCCAGCGTTCTTCAAACCGAATGGCATAGTGACATAACAGAAGCACCCAAATGGGGTGATGAAAGCTTTTTTTATCTCATCGGGTCCATACAGACGGATCTGATGATACCCGGAATAAGCATCCAAAAAGGACAAACGCTCACACCTCGAAGTCGAGTCGACTATTTGGTTGATGCGAGGGAGAGGAAAATGATCTTTCGGGCAGGCCCGATTGATATGTTTGTAGTCAATGCACATGCGAAGTGAGTCGTCCTTCTTCGGGACCATGACAACATTAGCTAACCACTCGGAGTGGTAAATCTCTCGGATAAACTCAGCTGCCAGAAGCCGAGCCACTTCTTCACCGATTGCCTTCCTCTCCTATACGGTGGACCGTCGAAGATGTTCTTTGACTGGTTTCACCTTTGGGTCGACTCGTAAATGATGCTCAGCCAGTCCCCTGGGAACACCTGGCATGTCAGAAGGTTTCCATGCAAAGATGTCCCAGTTCTCACAGAGGAACTGGATGAGCGCTTCTTCCTATTTGGGGTCGAGTGTTGTTGAAATGTGAGTCGGAGCAGCATTGGGATCCATTGGATGAATATGAATCGGCTTCGTTTCACCAGACGACTGGAATGTTGAATCTTTGGCAGGCTTCTTAGCTCGCAACAAATCACTCGGATCTGCATTTTTTTGATACTCCTACAACTCCACTACTGCCATCTGTGCATCGGCGATCTTTGAGCCTTTTTGGAAGCACTCTTCTGCTTTCTTTCGATTGCCAGTGATAGTGATCACCCCTTTAGGACCAGGCATCTTCAATTTGAGGTAGACGTAACATGGTCGAGCCATAAAACATGCATAGGCTGGCCTGCCTAGAATAGCATGATAAGCACTCTAGAAATCCACAACTTCAAATGTCAACTTTTCTTTGCAGTA
This sequence comes from Triticum aestivum, assembly GCF_018294505.1. Classification (NCBI taxonomy): domain Eukaryota; kingdom Viridiplantae; phylum Streptophyta; class Magnoliopsida; order Poales; family Poaceae; genus Triticum; species Triticum aestivum. The sequence goes on from NC_057803.1 coordinate 438,518,655, forward strand.
ATTCTTCGAATCACCAAAAACTACATCAAGGGCAGTCTGGCCGAGTGACGCAGCCTTCTTGCCAGGAATAACTCCATGGAAACTCATATTACTTTCACTGAGTCTGGAGATCAGAATGCCCATTCCTTTCAACATCTCTGCATATAGTATATTCAGACCACTGCCACCATCCATCAGAACCTTAGTCAATCGAGTGCCTTCGACTACTGGGTCGACCACCAGCACTTGCCTCCCAGGGGTGGCTATGTGCGCTGGGTGATCGGACTGGTCGAATGTAATGGCAGTCTGAGAGCACTTCAAATAACTGGGTGTCACCGGAGCGACCATGTTCACTTCTCTGTTGATGAATTTCAGTCAACACTTACTCTCAACATCAGCAAAAATCATCAGAGTGGAATTGACGTGGGGGTAACCATCATCGTCTTCCTCCTCATCCTCAACTTTGTCCGCTTCCTTCTCCTTTTCCTTGGGTTGTTTCTCTTGGAATTGCTGGATCAGGAGTCAACATTGTCGAGTGGTATGCTTCGGGTAAATGAAATTACCCTCTTCATATTTTTTGGTGTAAATATGGCATGGTAAATCTAGCACATCATTTCCATCTTGATCTTTTACTTTCTTGGGGTTCCACGGCCCTTTGGGTTTCCCTTTGAACTTTCCCTGAGTCACGGCTAAGGCTTCACCAGGAGCGGCTGGCTCGGCTTTGCGCTTCTGCTTCGTGGGCGACTGTTTTGTGCTTGCCACTCCGGAGTCGGTCTTCTTCTTCACCATTGGTGTACTTGGTGGCAATCTCCATCATCCGAGTCAGAGTCATATCTCCTGTCTGACTGAATTTCAGGTTCAACTCCCGATACTTAACGCCTTCTTTGAAGGCACAAATTGCCTGGTGATTGGACACATTCTCCATCGTGTGGTGCAACGTGATCCATCTCTGGATATAATCTCTCAAAGTTTCATTCGGTTTCTAAATGCAACACTGCAATTCTGTCAGCCCTACTGGCCGTTTGCAAGTACCTTCAAATGTTCTGACAAATACTCGGGCAAGATCGTCCCAAGTATAAATACTACCAGGTGCTAACTGATTCAGCCACGCTTTGGCTGAGCCCTCCAACATCAAAGGAAGGTGCTTTATTGCCACTTCATCGTTGCCACCACCAATCTGTACAGCCACTCGATAATCCTCAAGCCAAGTCTCAGGCTTGGACTCTACAGTGAACTTACTGACTCCAGTCGCCAACCTGAAGTTCGGAGGAATCACCGCAGCCCTGATGGCTCTGCTGAAGCACTCTGGACCTGAGACATGTACCCTACAGCTGGTTGGGAAATCTCTGTCGTGACCCTCTCTATGAGCTTTGTTTCTGTCGACCAGACCCTGAACGACAATAGGTCTCGCATCAAAGCCCGGCTCCCTAGGGTCGACTGGAATCCTTCACCCACCACAGTGATGACGTCTGTCATCATGCTGCCGAGGCACGTATGACCCACTCCTTGGGGAAGGCGTGGGCACTCGACGACGATCATCATGATCGAGTCGGTGATCATACTGCTCATGGTTTCTGTACTGATCTCGCCGGTCCTCACGTCCTTCATGCCTCGGGGGCGATCTCGGGCTTTGAGCCGACTGGACTGTGTCTGCAACCACGGATCTGCTATGGATCCTATTCCGCGACTGAGATACTGTTGTATTCTGCTCTCCCGCTGCATGGAGCAAAGCCCGGATCTCCACTAGAACTCGACCAGCTTCTGACTGGGAAGGTTGGATTGACTCCGCTATTCGGGCCGCAACTACGAGATTCTGGATCGGAGTTCGGTATACCTGAGTCGGAGGCAGAAAAAGTTGGCGTCGACTAGACTCGGGGATACGCTGCCGAGCATGCTCGTCGAGTGCGTGCTGGAGGTTCTCCAGTCGAGTGCGCTCAGCCAAGTTGGCCAAGCGCGCCTCCTCCAAGGCATGGGCCTCAGGGGTTTCTCCAATGATAGGAGTGTGAAGCGCATCCATGTTCCGGCGGTGAAGTTCTTCCCTTCACTGCGAAGAGAGGGGTTTGGGGCGGTACTCTTCGTGAACACGCGACGGGTCGCCGCCCCCGTCGCCTCCGTCTTCACGAGTGAATCCAGGAGGACCGCGTGGTCCATTGACCATCAAAACTTCCGCCGCGGGGTCGCTGCTGTTGCACTCAGATGCAGTCTCTATGGAGCCAATCGAACAGGCCGTAGAGAGTTCCGTCGGGCTCGATTGCCGCGACTTGGGGGGTGGACGACTGGCGAGCCACCGCATGCCTCACCCACCGCTGAACCTCGATCGACCGGAACGCTTGCTCCAGCGGGCTGCAGGGAGGGAGGTCAGTACAGGAGCCGGCCGATACTGAGTCGACGGCTGCCGCAGGAGGACGCCACGGACGCACGCGCGAAAGTGCGTTGCCCCGCGGACGGGGAGTGCCTCGACGTCAAGTGGCGCTTCTTGGAGCCAAGCGGAGTCGTCGGCGACGAATACGAGTGCACCAAGATGGATCTCGTGGCCCTCGGCCAAACCTCCGCCCGAAACCATGTTCATGGGGATCGGAAAAATCGCAACTTCTCCAACAAGTCGCTAAGACACCCGCCCCACGGTGGGCGCCAACTGTCGTGGTTCTAAGTATGATAGTAGAATAGGGGGTAGGGATGTAGAAGCAAGATCCTAGCTATGGAGGAGTTGTACACGCGAGTTTTACGAGTTCAGGCCCTTCTCAGAGGAAGTAACAGCCCAACATCTCGGAGCCCGGAGGCGGTCGAATAGATTATATGCGTGTGTGTTACACGGGGTGCGAACCCTTGTGCCTGTGGAGGGGGTGGCTTATATAGAGTGTGCCAGGACCCCGGCCAGCCCACGTCATAGAGGGTTTAAGGTACATTGAAGAGAGAATGTTACTAGTAACGCCCACACTAAAGTGCTATAAATGACAATTAAGCCTATAAGTAAATGCTCGATCGTTGCTCATGCAGAGTTGCTTTAGCTCTTCTGTCCGTCGAGTGACTTCTGCGACGGTCGAGTGACATTGATTCTTCTGAGTGGAACGTCTCTGGTCGAGTGGATGATGGTGCCCTTTGGATGATCCTGGCTTTAGGGTGCTATCCTAGGGGAGGATGTCTAGGTCAGGTCTATGACCCTACCCTAGGTACGTAGCTTCATCACCAGCCGCCCTGTATCTTTGACGTGGGCAAACACAAATTCGATGGCACTCTTTATTGATCGCGCTGCCACACACTTCATCCATGTTTTCGATTCTATCGACATCTCACACCGATGATCCCTCCACTCTCTTCTCGTGGATCGCTCCCTCTATATATGATATATCCATGACTCTGTTTCACACACATTGCATATGTTACGTTTTTTGTTTGAGATATCATCGACACATTGCCTCTGTTTCGAACAAACCATCTCTCTCACACCCACCCACATACGTACCTGCACCTAAAGAAGAGGTGCATGCAGGACGCACGTACTCACGTCTCGTTCCCGGCCACACCCGCACGGGTACACGGTGGAGTTCGTTTCTGTATGAAAAGGCAGCCCACGTGATAATTTGACGCATGTAGCGGTTTTTTACTCGAAGGAGGGTCGTGTACCACGTGTAGATGGAACAAAGTTCGACTTGATGCATTACTATTAAATAAAGTTATATATTCCTCAATGGCATGTACTAAATATAAAATGATTGTTGTGGGGAAAATGGAAAAATCCCCTCCACTATATACAACGGAGCTTGTCTGTCGGGGTTTGTCTCTCATCACACCATCTCACACAAGGCGCTGGTGGCCTCTCTCTCACCATTGGTCAGTGATCTGGACGCATCCCGTCCGTCAACGGAAAGGGAGGATGTGCATCGTTTCTCTGTTCGACGGCGTTGAGGTAGCACGTCCTGATCTGCAGTACCTGCCCTTCTCTCTGACTAAGCTCCGGCGTAGCAGGGCCTTCGCCACTTGCTCTCTGCCGCAGTATGGGCAGATCTCGGCCGCCGGCGCCCTCCTAGTTTCATCCCAACGACCCTCAGGTACAGCTTCCTCCGGCCTTGCTCCAATGCCCATCTTCCCACGTTGCTACATGTGGAAAATCCTGCATGTGGATCTTCTTTAGTTGTTTGCTTAAAACGTATCTCGGCCGGCGTACTTTCCATCTTGGAATCTCGTCCTCAAACCATTTTTTGATAAACCACCATGCTACTAACTTTCCCTTATTACATGGAATATGCTGCTTTTTTGTCGACGTATGTGTCTTCAACTTGTGTTATTGGGCAGTAATTGTTTCCTTTCTACCTCCTTTTGCAAACAGGGTTATCCATTTCACCTCGTTGCTAATGTGACCTTTTGGTGAACTGCACAAATCACTTTTTTTAAGAGTGTTGTGCAGTTCCGCCAAAATGTCACATGGGCAACGTTTTCACATTTCTATGGGACTGCAGAAAGGGAGATTGGATTTGCTATCCTCCTCATCCAACTTCGTGCCTAATCTTCTCCAACAAGTAGTTAGTCCTAAAGAGAGATCGTAGTGGTGATCGGCTTCTATTTGTGTGTGTTATGTTTCATCATCTAGTTCCACTATTATTGTAATCACACTGACTAGATATCTTTGCAAACAGGAATGGTCGGCTCGATTTTAGTGGAGCTCCACAAAATGATCGGATTGTGATGTCCTCCATACACCTCTTTTCTGGCTACAGAGTTGGGTGAAACTAGTTGCCAACCAATGAACACTGTGCCCGGGAAATGGAGCCATGCCTATGAACAACATCGATCAATTATATATTTTTGTTTATTTGTACACCTTCTCACAACTTTCTCTTCAGTTGTGATGTGAATATTGGCGCTAATTTGCTAACCATTGAGATGCATTAGCATCCATGGTAGTTTCATTTGTATTTGATGGAATGTTGTAACAAGATAATATTGAGGCAAGAGGACACATGAATCCTAAGTTGAAACCTTTTTTTTCTTGCGGGAACCAAAGTTGAAACCTTCATAGTATCACAGTACAATTTCATTAAAATTATCCGTACATATAAACAATTCCTGAAGGATTGATAGCAATGCCAGAAACAATTCAACTTCGTTTTGCCGACATGTGGGACATCCTTCATCCGACTCCACCTGCCATGCACAAATGCAGGGAAAGATTCACCCCAGTCGTTGCGCCGCAGTAGTAATGACTAGTGAGCAGTCAAATCACAGAGCCCCACCTTCGCCACAGTGAGTTGCTCGGTTGAAGCAACCATCATTTCTCTATTCGATGAATCCGTTGCGTTGGTACTCCCATATTCCCAGAGTAGTAAGTTGCTCGGGTGAAGCAACCATCACTTCACCTTTCCCACAGTAAGTACTACATACCTCCTTTTTTATTCTCGAAACAACCACACGCGAATATTGGACAGTAGCAACACAGCAACTGAATCAAAAATCAAAACCAACCAATGAAGTACTACTACTGGTGAGCGTTTGCTAGTATCATGTACTTCGTCTGTCCATGTATACAGGGCTTAATTCGTTTTCCGAGACAAACTGTGGCCCTATTTGGATCCATGGGTTCGAGTTAGTTTGAGCTAGTTGGGGCTCAAATAGCCCTAAAGTATCCAAACATGTTGGTTAAATTGGAGCAAGTTGCCCCAAAACCACAAAAAAACTATCCCACCCAAGAGTCACTAACATGTGTTGAGTTAACCGACCTCAATATACGGCAAAAACGCCAGCCCGCCGCACATTGAGAGAGACGGGGAGCGAGAAGCGATATGGGATGGTGGATTACTAGAGCTAGGTGTCGCACGGAGGCCAAGAAATATGGTGATAGCATAGGTTAGCCATGTAGCATGATGTAACTACACTAGGCTACCGTGTTTCGTACTCTTCCGGTCTACTGTGGAGATGATTGGTTGATTTTATATCGCTGAATAATATAAAATACAATTATGAGAGCAGACGCGCCACCACAAGGTTCCTTGCTCCTTCACGGTCGTTGGGAATCTATGTTCTTCCACTCTTTTTTACGTGAGCTTTGTTCTTCCTTTTGCCAACACGCGGCAACTCGCAGAACGACGAGAAGCTTGCTTACTACACCTTCTCCCTCGCCAACGCGTGCGTAGTGGCTCGCAGCACGAGGAGAAACTTTTGCTTACAAGCGATGTACGTTTAGCAGTTCATTTGGTGTCAGATTGCGAGAAGTACTACTGTAGTACCATCATTATTGTTCGACTTCCGGAAGAGGAGAAGAGCCAAGTGCAAGGTCACCTACTAACCTAGTACTACTACCAGTATAGCCAAAGATGGTCCACCATTTTAGAGCGTGGTTAATTAATATAGGCGGCTCTTGCAGCGGCACATCATCAACACAGTGCTCTTGCAGCAGTAAGTACTCTATTCATAAAGAAAAATAAAGGATTGGAGTGGCATGTCCACTTGAATCCCATAGCATTAACATAGTGTTCCCCTAAAACAGAGTGTTTGACGCAGGAAAAACAAAGGAAGTGAAAAAAAGTTGGGTGGATGCTAAATTGCCAATTAACACAAGATTACATGGGAAAAAAATCAGCATTCTATCCTACTCCCTCCGTTCCAAAATAGATGACCCAACTTTATACTACTCATAGGTAGTATAAATCAAACGACCAATGTAGGTAGCACGGTGCTGCCCCTCATTGGCCTCCTCTGCAGGAGTTTTCTTCCAGTAGTGGCGGAGCTTAGGCCAAGGACACAATTAATTTTGAAGTAGGGCTCGATTAACTCAACTATGTGTCCTAGCTAGTAGCGCCCACCTGCAAATGAGCGCTACCGTGAGCTACACGACAATCATAGAGGCTTTGGAAGGACCAGAGGTTGGTGGGAGACGAGCTAACGAGGTAGCCCGATGACCCCTTGAGCTTGAAAGGCACCCACATGCTCTCCTCTCCTCGTAGGGAAGGTCACGGTCCATTGGGTACATCTTCGACGACATCCGCGGCTTCCGACGGCGTCGTTGCCAATTCTTTAGTGTAAATAATTAGTCAATTCCGAGTCAACAATCAAAACTGCCTAAACTCAACATGTGAACACTAAAGCCACTCAAGGGGGTGACATACCCGGTTTTAGAGATTTGAGGGTAAAAATCGTACCAAAAATTACTTTGGGGGGTTATTTGTCCATCAACTTACCTTTGAGGATGAAAAATATAGTTCTTTCAGTGGTCCACTGGTCAGAGTATTCTTTTTAGATTTATAACATGTGGGACCGAGTGTGAGAGAACCGACCTCAATCGACGGCAAAATCGCCTTCCTAACGCACTTTGTGAGAGACGAGGAGCAAGAAGCGATACGGGCTAGCTGGTCGTGTCATGCAAGAAAATGGCTGGTCTCATGTTTAAAACTTGTTGTACTATAGTAGAGGTAGATGTAAATGTAGATGTAGTGTAGACGCAGATGCATATGTAGATGTACATGTTGAGATGTAGAGATAAGTGAGACTCACCACCGGTCACCAACGTAGGCCGAGTACGTGCACGAATCACCCACAAAAAAAGGAGTACATGCACGAAGAGAAAAATTGCACTCACGGACGCACGTACTCTGTGCCTCATTCCCTAACACACGCACGTGGGTACACGGTGGAGCTCATTTCTAGATGAAGAGGTAGTTCAAGTGATAATTTGACGCGTTTGGTAGTTGTTCACTTAGTGGAGGGCCAGGAACCACGCGTGGACGAATCAAAGTTCGACCATGACGCGGTGGCGTGTTTGTTTTTATTTTTTCTATAATGGAATGTACACAATTTTTTTCTTGCATGCCACGTTGATGTCTACTATACAACCTTCTTCTTGCAGACGTTGTTGGGCCTCCAAGTGTAGAGGTTTGTAGGACAGTAGCAAATTTCCCTCAAGTGGATGACCTAAGGTTTATCAATCCGTAGGAGGCATAGGATGAAGATGGTCTCTCTCAAGCAAACCTGCAACCAAATAACAAAGAGTCTCTTGTGTCCCCAACACACCCAATACAATGGTAAATTGTATAGCTGCACTAGTACGGCGAAGAGATGGTGATACAAGTGGTATATGGATGGTAGATAAAGGTTTTTGTAATCTGAAAAATATAAAAACAGCAAGGTAACTAATGATAAAAGTGAGCGTAAACGGTATTACAATGATAGGAAATAAGGCCTAGGGTTCATACTTTCACTAGTGCAAGTCCTCTCAACAATAATGTCATAATTGGATCACATAACTAAACCTCAACATGCAACAAAGAGTCACTCCAAATTCACTAATAGAGGAGAATGAACAAAGAGATTATGGTAGGGTACGAAACCACCTCAAAGTTATTCTTTCCAATCAATCCATTGGGCTATTCCTATAAGCGTCACAAACAGCCCTAGAGTTCGTACTAGAATAACACCTTAAGACACAAATCAACCAAAACCCTGATGTCACCTAGATACTCCAATGTCACCACAAGTATCTGTGGGTATGATTATACGATGTGCATCACACAATCTCAGATTCATCTATTCAACCAACACATAGAACCTCAAAGAGTGCCCCAAAGTTTCTACCGGAGAATCACGACGGACACGTGTGCCAACCCCAATGCATAGGTTCATGGGCGGTACCCGCAAGTTGGTCACCAAAGCATACATCAAGTGAATCACGTGATATCCCATTGTCACCATAGATACGCACGGCAAGACATACATCAAGTGTTCTCAAATCTTTAAAGACTCAATCTGATAAGATAACTTCAAAGGGGAAACTCAATCCATTACAAGAGAGTAGAGGGGGTAAGAAACATCATAGGATCCAAATATAATAGCAAAGCTCGCGATACATCAAGATCGTATCACCTCAAGAACACGAGAGAGAGAGAGAGAGAGATCAAACACATAGCTACTGGTACATACCCTCAGCCCCGAGGGAGAACTACTCCCTCCTCGTCATGGAGAGCACCGGGATGATGAAGATGGCCACCGGAGAGGGATTCCCCCTCCGGCAAGGTGCCAGAATGGGTCTAGATTGGTTTTCGGTGGCTACGGAGGCTTCTGGCAGCGGAACTCCCGATATATTGTCTGTTCTGGAAGTTTTAAGATACGTGAGTATATATGGGTGCAGGAAGTACGTCGGTGGAGCTTTGGGGGGCCCACGAGGCAGGGGGCGCGCCCTAGGGGGGCACCCTCATGAGCACCTCACTTGGCTCCTGACGTGGGGTCCAAGTCCATCCAGTAGCTTTCCTTCCAAAAATAACTTCTCCAGTTGATTTCGTTTCGTTTCGACTCCGTCTGATATTCCTTTTCTTCGAAACACTGAAATAGGCAAAAACAACAATTCTGGGCTAGGCCTCCGGTCAATAGGTTAGTCCCAAAAATAATATAAAAGTGGATAGTAAAGCCCAATATTGCCCAAAACAGTAGATAACATAGCATGGAGCAATCAAATATTATAGATATGTTGGAGACGTATCAAGCATCCCCAAGCTTAATTCCTGCTCATCCTCGAGTAGGTAAATGATAAAAATAGAATTTTTGATGCGGAGTGCTACTTGGCATAATTTCAATGTAATTCTTCTTAATTGTGGTATGAATATTCAGATCCGAAAGATTCAAGACAAAAGTTCATATTGACATAAAAATGATAATACTTCAAGCATAGTAACTAAGCAATTATGTCTTCTCAAAATAACATGGCCAAAGAAAGTTCATCCCTACAAAATCATATAGTTTAGTCATGCTCCATTTTCGTCACACAAGAATGCTCTCATCATGCACAACCCCGATGACAAGCCAAGCAATTGTTTCATACTTTAGTAATCTCAAACTCATAAACTTTCACGCAATACATGAGCGCGAGCCATGGATATAGCACTATGGGTGGAATAGAATATAATGAGGGGGGTTATGTGGAGAATTCAAAAAGGAGAAAGTCTCACATCAACGAGGCTAATCAATGTGCTATGGAGATGCCCACCGATTGGTCTAAATGCAAGGAGTAGGGATTGCCATGCAACGGATGCACTAGAGCTATAAATGTATGAAAGCTCAACAAAATAAACTAAGTGGGTGTGCATCCAACTTGCTTGCTCACTAAGACCTAGGGCACTTGAGGAGGCCCATTGTTGGAATATACAAGCCAAGTTCTATAATGAAAAATTCCCACTAGTATATGAAAGTGACAAAACAAGAGACTCTCTACTATGAAGATCATGGTGCTACTTTGAAGCACAAGTGTGGTAAAAGGATAGTAGCATTGTCCCTTCTCTCTTCTTCTCTCATTTTCATTTTTTATGGCCTCTCTCTTTTTTGGGCCTTCTCTTTTTTATGGCCTTTCTCTTTTTTATGGCCTTTATTTTTTTTATTTTTTTGGGGCTTCTCTTTTTTTATGGCCTTTATCTTTTTTATGGCCTTTCTCTTTTTTATTTTTTTATTCTTCACTTGGGACAATGCTCTAGAAAATGATGATCATCACACTTCTATTTATTTACAACTCAATGATTACAACTCGATACTAGAACAAAGATGACTCTATATGAATGCCTCCGGCGGTGTATCGAGATTGCGATGAATCAAGTGTGACATGTATGAAAAATTATGGATGGTGGCTTTGCCACAAATATGATTTCAACTACATGATCATGGAAAGCAATATGACAATGATGATGCGTGTCATAATAAACAGAATGGTGGAAAGTTGCATGGCAATATATCTCGGAATGGCTATGGAAATGCCATAATAGGTAGGTATGGTGGCTGTTTTGAGGAAGATATAAGGAGGTTTATGTGTGACAAAGCGTATCATATCACGGGGTTTGGATGCACCGGCGAAGTTTGCGCCAACTCTCAATGTGAGAAAGGGCAATGCATGGTACCGAAGAGGCTAGCAAGGATGGAAGGGTGAGAGTGCGTATAATCCATGGACTCAACATTAGTCATAAAGAACTCACATGCTTATTGCAAAAATCTACAAGTCATCAAAAACCTCGGCACTACGTGCATGCTCCTAGGGGGATAGATTGGTAGGAAAAGACCATCGCTCGTCCCCGACCGCCACTCATAAGGAGGAAAATCAAATAACACCTCATGTTTAAAATTTCTTACACAACGTTTACCATACGTGCATGCTACGGGACTTGCAAACTTCAGCACAATCATTTCTCAATTTCACAACTACTCAACTAGCACGACTTTGATATTATTACCCCCATATCTCCAAACAATCATCAAGCATCAAACTTCTCTTAGTATTCAACACACTCATAAGAAAGTTTTATTATTCTTGAGTACCCAGCATATTAGGATTTTAAGCAAATTACCATGATATTAAGACTCTCAAAATAATATAAGTGAAGCATGAGAGTTCATCTATTTCTTAAAAATAAAACTACCACCATGCTCTAAAAGATATAAGTGAAGCACTAGAGCAAATGACGAACTACTCCGAAAGATATAAGTGAAGATCAATGAGTAGTTGAATAATTATGCAACTATGTGAAGACTCTCTAACATTTAAGAATTTCAGATCTTGGTATTTTATTCAAACAGCAAGCAAAGAATAATAAAATGACATTCTAAGAATGGCAAACATCATGTGAAGAAGCAAAAACTTAGGATCAACCGAAACTAACTGATAGTTGTTGAAGAAGAAAGGTGGGATGCCAACCGGGGCATCCCCAAGCTTAGATGCTTGAGACTTCTTGAAATATTATCATGGGATGCCTTGGGCATCCCCAATCTTGAGCTTTTGTGTCTCCTTAATTCCTCTCATATCACGGTCTCCCTAAATCTCAAAAGCTTCACCCACACAAAACTCAACAAGGACTCGTGAGATAAGTTAGTATAAACCATTGCAAAAACCTTATCATACTCTACTGTAGCAAATCACTAAAATTATTATTCAACATTGCATACTAAATGCCTCTGCATATTTAATAGTCCTATCCTCAAATAGAATCATTAAAGAAGCAAACATATGCAAACAATGAAAACATAACAGCAATCTGCCTAAACAGTATAGTCTGTAAAGAATACTGCAACATCCATAATTCCTTAGCTCCAAAAATTATGAAAGAAAATTACCACTGTAGTAAATTTATCAGAGCTTAATATGCAAAAGGTTTCAACATTTTATCACATTCTGGCTTTTCTAGGGAATTATTGCAACAGCGGTAAACTTTCTGTTTTCAAACAGCAACATGTATACTTGTAACATAGGCATAGTAAAGGCTATCAATGGAACTTTTATTGAAATAAAAGATGAAAAACATTGTTATAAATAAAATCAATCAAATCCTAACAAAATAAATTGATGCTCCAAGCAAAACACATATCATGTTGCGAATAAAAATAGCTCTAAGTAAAGTTACCGATGAATGAAGACGAAAGAGGGGATGCCTTCCGGGGCATCCCCAAGCTTCGACTCTTGGTTGTCCTTGAATATTACCTTGGGGTGCCTTGGGAATCCCCAATCTTAGGCTCTTACCACTCCTTGTTCCATAGTCCATCGAATCTTTACCCAAAACATGAAAACTTCACAACACAAAACTTAACAGAAAACTCGTAAGCTCCATTAGCGAAAGAAAACAAAACACTACTTCAAGGTACTGTAATGAACTCATTCTTTATTTATATTGGTGTTAAACCTACTGTATTCCAACTTCTCTATGGTTTATAAACTCTTTTACTAGCCATAGATTCATCAAAATAAGCAAACAACACACAAAAAACAGAATCTATCAAAAACAGAACAGTCTGTAGTAATATGTAACTAATGCAAACTTCTGGAACCCCAAAAATTATAAAATAAATTTCTGGACCTGAGGAATTTATATATTAATCATATTCAAAAATAATTAACTAAATAGCACTCTCCAACAAACAATGACAGCAATTCTCGTGAGCGCTAAAGTTTCTGTTTTTTACAGCATGATCAACAAGACTTTCCCCAAGTCTTCCCAAAGGTTCTACTTGGCACAAACACTAATTAAAGACATAAAACCACATCTAAACAGAGGCTATATGAATTATTTATTACTAAACAGGAGCAAAAAGCAAGGAACAAAAATAAAGTTGGGTTGCCTCCCAACAAGTGCTATCGTTTAACGCCCTAGCTAGGCATGATGATTTCAATGATGCTCACATAAAAGATAAGAATTGAAATATAAAGAGAGCATCATGAAGAATATTACTAGCACATTTAATTCTAACCCACTTACTATGCATAGGGATTTTGTGAGCAAACAACTTATGAGAACAATAATCAACTAGCATAGGAGGGCAAAACAAGCATAACTTTGAAACTTTAAGCACATAGAGAGGAAACTTGGTATTACTGCAATTCCTACAAGAATATGTTCCTCCCTCATAATAATTTCAGTAGCATCATGAATTAATTCAAAAATATAACCATCACCTAAAGCATTCTTTTCATGATCAACAAGCATAGAAAATTTATTACTCTCCACACAAGCAAAATTCTTCTCATTAATAGTAGTAGGAGAAAACTCAACAAAGTAACTATCATGGGATTGAAAATTGAAATCAAGATGACAAGTTTCATTGTTATTATTGTTCTTTAAAGCATACGTGTCATCACAATAATCATCATAGATAGGAGGCATGCTTTCATCATAATAAATTTTCTCATCAAAACTTGGGGGACAAAAATTATCATCTTCATCAGACATAGCTTCCCCAAGCTTGTGGCTTTGCATATCATTAGCATCATGGATATTCAAGAATTCATACTAACAACATTGCAATAATTCTCATCATTCAAATATTTAGTGCCAAACATTTCATAGATTTCTTCTTCTAGCACTTGAGCATAATTATCCTTTCCATCATACTCACGAAAGATATTAAAAAGGTAAATCTTATGAGACAAACTTAATTCCTTTTTTTATAGTTTTCTTTTATAAACTAAACTAGTGATAAAACAAGAAACTAAAAGACTCGATTGCAAGATCTAAAGATAAACCTTCAAGCTCTAACCTCCCCGGCAACGGCGCCGGAAAAGAGCTTGATGTCTACTATAAAACCTTCTTCTTGTAGACGTTGTGGGGCCTCCAAGTGCAGAGGTTTGTAGGACAGTAGCAAATTTCCCTCAAGTGGATGACCTAAGGTTTATCAATCCGTAGGAGGCGTAGGATGAAGATGGTCTCTCTCAACCAACCCTGCAACCAAATAACAAAGAGTCTCTTGTATCCCCAACACACCCAATACAATGGTAAATTGTATAGGTGCACTAGTTCGGCGAAGAGATGGTGATACACGTGGTATATGGATGGTAGATAAAGGTTTTTGTAATCTGAAAATATAAAAGCAGCAAGGTAACTAATGATAAAAGTGAGTGTAAACGGTATTGCAATGATAGGAAACAAGGCCTAGGGTTCATACTTTCACTAGTGAAAGTCCTCTCAACAATAATGTCATAATTGGATCACATAACTATCCCTCAACATGCAACAAAGAGTCACTCCAAAGTCACTAATAGCGGAGAATGAACGAAGAGATTATGGTAGGGTACGAAACCACCTCAAAGTTATTCTTTCCAATCAATCCGTTGGGCTATTCCTATAAGCGTCACAAACAACCCTAGAGTTCGTACTAGAATAACACCTTAAGACACAAATCAACCAAAATCCTAATGTCACCTAGATACTCTAATGTCACCTCAAGTATCCGTGGGTATGATTATACGATATGCATCACACAATCTCAGATTCATCTATTCAACCAACACATAGAACCTCAAAGAGTGCCCCAAAGTTTCTACCAGAGAATCACGGCGGAAACATGTGCCAACCCCCATGCATAGGTTCATGGGCGGAACCCGCAAGTTGGTCACCAAAACATACATCAAGTGAATCATGTGATATCCCATTGTCACCACAGATACGCACGGCAAGACATACATCAAGTGTTCTCAAATCTTTAAAGACTCAATCCGATAAGATAACTTCAAAGGGGAAACTCAATCCATTACAAGAGAGTAGAGGGGGGAAGAAACATCATAGGATCCAAATATAATAGCAAAGCTCGCGATACATCAAGATCGTATCACCTCAAGAACACGAGAGAGAGACAGATCAAACACATAGCTACTGGTACATACCCTCAGCCCTGAGGGAGAACTACTCCCTCCTCATCATGGAGAGCACCGGGATGATGAAGATGGCCACTGGACAGGGATTCCCCCTCCGGAAGGGTGCCGGAACAGGTCTAGATTGGTTTTCGGTGTCTACGGAGGCTTCTGGCGATGGAACTCCCGATATATTGTCTGTTCTGGAAGTTTTAGGATACGTGAGTATATATAGGTGCAGGAAGTACGTCGGTGGAGCTTCAGGGGGCCCACGAGGCAGGGGCGCGCCCTAGGGGGGCCCCACCCTCGTGAGCACCTCCCTTGGCTCCTGACGTGGGGTCCAAGTCCATCCGGTAGCTTTCCTTCCAAAAATAACTTCTCCAGTTGATTTCGTTCCGTTTCGACTCCGTTTGATATTCCTTTTCTTCGAAACACTGAAATAGGCAAAAAAACAACAATTCTGGGCTGGGCCTCCGGTTAATAGGTTAGTCCCAAAAATAATATAAAAGTGGATAATAAAGCCCAATATTGCCCAAAACGTTAGATAACATAGCATGGAGCAATAAAAAATTATAGATACGTTGGAGACGTATCACACGTGAATCATGCACATACTCAATGACGGAGCACGAGATGGGATGGTAACCATGGACATGGTCGGCCCTTTTTGGAGACTACTACACTGGTACTTTGATGTACATTTTGAGAAAAAACTACTACTTTGATGTGTCATGTCAACTCGCAGAATGATGAGAAGCTTACTTACTATGCCCTCTACATAGACCACACTTTGTACGGCTAGTTAGGCTGGTCATAATGGAAGTATCATAAGCGGTATCATGCATGCCAACTAGACTTTTTGGATGATGTGGCACACAATTAAATGAGGAAAAAGTGGGTGTGGTATCAGATCATGATACCATATCATATTAAATGTTGTACTACTTTGTGTCATGTATGGCAATTAATAAGGCCACCTAAGATATTAACTTATGATACTATGCATTATGGAGATACTAGTATATGATACTCCCCATTACAACCAGCCTTATATTGGGAGTAATTTAGCACACTCCAAGAAATATTTTCTTATGTGGCAAGTAGTTAATGAGAAGTGGTAACGTAATATGTTACTATAACATAGTGTTTCCCAAGACAAAATGAGTCTACAAGCTAATAAATCAGGCCATCTATAACATTACTGTACTATGTTACTTTGCACTATGAAGGTAGTAACATAGACTAGTGTCATATGCATGAGTATGGGAGAACATGGTATTTCCCCGCCCGGACCGATCAAGTTAGCTTCTCACCTTCTTGGCCCACCAAAAACCCCTCCCCCTCCCGCACGCGCTTCCCGCCCGGCGCCAGCTGAGCCCGCCACTCCACATTGATGGAAAGTCAGGGCGACGCAACATCTCACTCCTTCTGCCATTGAAGCAGCACGCTGACCGAGGGCACCGCCCGCTGCATGCCCGGCATTTCAGACTACACAGTGGAGAGTAACTTTAGAGCAAGTACTACAATTAGGTGACATAAGAAGGCTATAAGGTTTTAACTATAGTATTTGTGCTTAGTTGAATGAGGGAGAAGAGGAGAGAGAAGAGAAGCGGGTTGTAAACTTGTAGCCGATTGTAGCACGAGGTCCAACATACTTTGTGAGACAAAAGGTGGGGCCATTATTAATGATATAGTATTATACTAAAGGGACTAACTATTGTACTAGCAGGCTATTAGGTTGGTTCTAGATGATGTGTCAACTTCATATAGCCGAATGTTGGCTATACTATTAACCATGCTCTAAGTGTGGTGTTAGTGGGACTAAAGTTTAGTCCCATACTGCTAGGTGAGTGTGAGTTGCACCACTTTATAATGTGATCTATTCTAGCATTTGCATTAGCATGATAATAGGAAACCTACATGCGCGCTCTTCAGGAATGAGCCTATCCAAGGACAAAAGCTATGCACGTGGTCTATATTTTTGTTGGTCAGAAAATTTATTAAGTCATTAATAAATAATTAATAGATGTCTTAACTACTTAGCCGTTTTTGATTCTTTTGGATAGTGGGGCCATTATTGACTTGGACATGGGGTTTGCGCCAAAGGCCTACTATTATACTTAGTCTTACTCACACGACCGACCTGACAGGCTCTACCCTAGCCGCCTCTATATCATATGGTTTCGCACCGTTCCAGATCTTAGCGTCGCCACGCAATTCTTCTCCATCCCTCCTTCCGGCGTGCACCGGGAGAAGGGATAGTAGTCCTCCGAACCCCGCCTTTTGTGATCATGTATGGGAGAGGGCGATCAGGTTTTTTGGGAGCACACTCATGTGACTGGTGCCAGCGACGACTTCCTCAACGATAGCCTTCTCCCTGACCTATGTAACCTCTTCATCAACGACATGAGTGACAACATCAACCACAATGGTTCTGCTCCCGCTATACAATATGTGATTCTATCCTCCTGGTTTAGTCCGCATCATTACTTTGATCTTTGCAATTGTCGTCACGATCTATTTACTATTGATTCGGATTAAATCTCATAGTAAATTGCTCATATATTCAACAATCCAATCGAAAAACTTGATTATAGGCAATTTACTCCGAGTGGTTTTGCTGCGCTTTTGAAGCCACCTACTTTTAAGGGGGTGCAATATAAAAGGTGGCGCACAAGAGCAGTATATTGGTTTTAGATCATGTACTGCTATGACGCCACTAAGGGTAAGCCTGAGGGCGATCTTAATCCTACACAGCAGGAAGCTTTTGAGAACATGGGTACCCCCTTCAAAGCCGCCCTGCTGAGTGTTCTCGATGATTCCATTGTGGATTCATATATGTCATTTGGCAGTGGCAAAGACATGTGGGCTGCGCTCGAGGCCACGTTTGGGGCCTCGGGCGCTGGCAACGAGTTGTACGTCACGGAGTATTTCTGTGACTCCAAGATGACTGATGCGCGCTCTGTTGTTCAGCAGACTGATGAGATACAGTCACTCGCTAAGGAACTCGAGTACTTTAAGTGTTAGTTGCTGGGCAAACTTGTTGCTAGGACCATCATTGCCAAGCTTCCACCTTCGTGGAACAATTTTGCTACTTCTCTAAAAAACAAGAGACATGAGTTTTCCATTTCGGATCTCATTGGCACTCTTGATTTTGAAGAGAAGGCGAGAGCAAAAGACACACATGTTAGGGTTGCTGAGGGAGGTTCTAGTGCCCACATGGTACACGAGAAGAACTTCCAGCCCAACCAGCCCCAAAACAACAAGAACAAATCTCAGGGGAAAGGCTAGTTTGATTCAAAGAACAAGCCGTCACATTCTACCAACTTTAAGAAGAATTCTCATAACAGGAAGGGACAAAAACCTCAATTTTGGTAGCATTGCACAAAATTATATGGCTGCATCTACCTGCTGTCAACTAACCTCATGGTGCTCCAGGTATTCCTACATTCGTAACTAGGTACAATGACCACCGCAAGATGAAATAAGCTTATTTGTACGTTGATTTGATGATTGCAGTGCAGAATGATCCTGCATATGTGGAGGAGCAAACAAGCAGTGCAGACGAAGGTGTAAATTATATATAATCTTCCTCAGGCAGGTCAGTATCCCCTTCGTCTAGATGATCGTGTTTTGTCATGCCGAGCTATTGATATGTGCTACTGTTTTGCAACACCATTTAAGTATAGCTATTGTTTTCCTATCTTTTCAGATTCAGGACAATGAAGATGATTTCAGGGGAACTGGACAAATATGGACTGATGTTGAGTCATCTCTATTGCTTCATGTGTTTGCTGCAAATGTGTCAGTTCAATTGCAAGATGAGGCAGCTAGCTTGTTGTGGAGTTGCCAACATGCTCAAAGTGCTCGCAACATTGAGAAGAAACAAGCATGCCCAGGAAATTAATGCATGCGCAGGGAGGCCCTTTGCTCAGAGAAGCATGGACCGATTTTCTTTATTTCCACACCTTCTCACAACTTTGTATTGGTTATAGTATGGTGAATCATTGAGATGCATAAGCATGCTGAACTTTTGTTCTTCTGAATGTTAGTATGCATACCGTATCTTCTGAAGCTTAGTTTAATGTGAAGGTTGACTAGCCTGTGAACCTTCACAATCTAGTAAGAATATTGTAGGCCTGTTATTTGACACCTCACTTTGCCGCGCTATGCGACCAGTGTGAGTGTCTGCATCCAATACCGCATCCTCTAATTTGGTGCATGCCAAGTTGAAAAAGGTTACTGATGAGTAGCCATAAGCTGCAGGCATCTCTTTTCTTCTTACGAATGGGCAATAAGCTAGAGAGTGTCTCGGGATGCCTCTAGCACAAGGCCATCCAGTACGAAACACGGGCAGCCGACTGGGCCGATACAAAAGCCTATCCATATTAAAGCCCATTTGTTTTTTTGTAAGGAGAAGCCCATATTTCTTGAAGAGGGGGCGATCCCAGAAAAATCCTCCTTCCTCCTCGCTTCCACTTATACTGTAGCTCGCTCTCCTGCTTCCGCCCTCCCCCCAATTCCCCCTGCTCCCCATCTTCCTCACTCGTCCAGAAACCCCCCGCTCACCTTCTTCCTCACTCGTACAGAAAACTCCTGCTCCTCTTCTTCCACTCATACAGAAAACCCCAGCCCTCCTTCTTCCCCACTCGCACTGCCACTAGGTTCGTCTCTAGCTACTCTACTCAAACCTGTGAGCTCGGCGTGACGCCCGCAAGGAAAATGGAGTCTTCTGGCCCCAGTGCCAAGAAGATGAGGCTCCCGCCAGCGGCGATGCCGGTTGTCGATCCCGCACTCGGCAGCGTGGGGAGAAGCGGCGAGCCCCCCCAGACCCGGATCTAAGGAACCGGTAGAATCTCCGGTGGACTGCATTAGCAATCTCCTGGATGTCATCCTCGAGGAGATCATCTCACTTCTCCCCACCAAGGAATGCCGTCGCACACTAGTCCTCTCAACTCGGTGGCACCCGATATGGTGCACCGCGCCCCTCAATCTCGACTGTCATCAATTTTGGTCCTTCCTAAATTTGATTTCCCTAGAGCCATCGTCTCCTCTCACCAGCAGAGCCCTGTTCAATGCCTCTGCATCCCGACACGCTACCTGCTGTCCATACCCTTCACGGTGGACGCTTGGTTGGCATCCCATGAATTCGGAAAACTCTAGCAGTTTGAGTTCTACCATTACCACGAAAGTTTCCTACCACAAACACACCAAGAATTTGTGCCCACACCACAGTTGTCCATCTCGCGGTTTTCCTCCTTTCTCCACACTGCCACCTTCGCCCTATGCCATCTACCACACGATCTGGTACAAATGCTTCGACTCCCACTGCTAAAAAATAATTCGCTTGTGGTGGTTTATCTGTCTGAGGCCTCACTGCACAACATCATCCACTCCAGTTGCCCTTCCCTAGAGCGCTTGCTAATTGTTTTGGGAATAGAAATCCCTATCAGTTGTCTCCAAGTAAAGTCGCCTCACCTTAAAAGCATTGGAATTTGTTTTGAAGAACAACAGCTCATCATCGAAGATGCCCCTTCACTTCAAAGGTTGTTCCTTGATGATTGTTATAAACCTTGGCAAATAAATGTCGTCTATGCTCCCAAACTGGAGACCTTGGGTGTAAATCGTGATCTGTTTAATGATCGCAGGAAGTTGTTGTTTAGCTCCTCACTTTTTCAGGTACCATATATTATCATCTACACATTTGTAATCAGCTGCATTTTTCATTTCTGCGCATTAGTTTTATATCATCTTGGAGTACACTTTGGGTACTAATATTATGTTAAATACTCAATGAAGAGTTCGTCCATGGATAGACTATCAATGCTGCTGGATTCTGTCAAGATCTTATATATTGGAATGTTTAGTTTTGATCTGAACATAATTATTGGCTTGCTGCGATGCTTTTGATCTCTGGAGAGTTTGTATATAAAGGTGGTGATTTCATGCACATTGAAAGCCCGTATATATTGTACTAGAATTAACCATTCACCTGTCGCTCTTTCGACATACTCTTTTTTCAGACCTTAACTGTTTTCAATCTTCATGTCTACTTAGGCACTACTACCACATGGAGAAAAACGTATAACCAATCAGTGGCGTAATAAGCACCAGGATTTTCTCAGTTCTCATGACATCCGTTTGAGGACAATAATGATGGATGGATAAGCATCCAACTAGGCAAACATAAGCTTTGTCACATTCTTCCTATTGAATGCGAGGTTAGTATTCTCCAAGAGGCTTAAGTTTTTTGTAAAGAGATTTCTCACGGACGGACATGTTGAACAGCAAAAAAGAAGTTTTATGTGGACAAATGGGCTTCTGAACGTGCTCAGCTTCTATTTACAACAACTTGTAGTCATCCTCCACTAATTTTTTTGCACATGATGTTGATTTTATGGATCAGACAGATCCATTTGTTTGTGACTAAGAAAAAGAGTGGTTGGGTTAGATGTTATTGCCATGTTCAATTTGGGTCTTGTGTAAATTTGATGAACAATTAATCCTTTGGGCTTTTTGTACTGTTTGTAAGCTTCAGTTACATGTTGTTTCCCTCGAACTCCCCTCCGCCCGCCACTACACTACCACACCTTCCACTGCTCCGGTTCATTCCCATCTGAGGCCTCGTCGTCGTTCTCCGCCTTGGTCCCCTCGTTGTGCCCGCCGTTGTCTGGCATTGGCAACATGGTCAACAACCGAGAGGAATTAGGAAATGACTGTACATGGAGAGGATAACAATAGGGACCCACCAGGGTCATTGCATTACGCAAGTAGGTGCCTCATTATTACACCTACAAGCCAAAAAAACTTCCTCCTAATTGTTTGACAACTAGGTCCCACACCATTGTCAATGTAGTCAATAAACGAGAAAATTATACAACGAGCGGATAACACCAGGGACGCAACAGCTCGCCCAGTTGTTTTCTAGTTTTAGAGACGGAGCTCAACTACGCGCTGTGCAGGGGCTGTGGCCCATCTAACCCACGCTTACGCTTTTAATTAAGCACATGACGAGCCCAATTGATATCTTTTTTCTTTCTGAAAATGGCTAGCCTAGTTCTTTTTTTCGAGAATACCCAACCGAGGCCTACTTGCTTTTCTCAACCCTGCTGGGCCACAAATCTTTCAAGACGGGGAGGGATGTAAGTAGTAAGAAATTGGCTTCCCAAGAAAATGGTCTATAAGTTGTAAGAAATGGGCTGTAAATTTTTAAACCAAAGCCAACCAGCAATTACATTAAAATATCGTTTTTTCTGGATTTCTCTACTCTTATAAAAAGAAGAGTTGGTGATGATGGTGTGCCTGGCATCCTACTATATAGGCCATCTGATATATATATATATATATATATATATATATATATATATATATATATATATATATATATAATGGATAGGAAGGAAACTATGACAATTTACCCGCACCCCTCTCCACATTTGCAGATACGGCCTTCCCTCGTTCATCCTTTTCTCCCACAAGATAAACTACTTATACAAATGCATCTTCATGTTCTGTGCAACACACGGGCATCTTTCTAGTAAATATTTCAAATTTCATTCATTTTTTGGCGGAGAATTTGTTTTGAAATTTATTTTGATATAACTTTTTTTATATTATTTTAAACGTGACTCAAAATTTCATGATTAAAAGAGTTCAGACCCCACCAAAATATGAAAATTTTCGTTCAATTTTTTAGTAGTGCCCAGAATATATGGTCTGTAATGCTAATAAAAAGAATATGGGCTTCAAAATATCCTTAAGAATTAGCAAATGGGCTATAAATTATTGGAAATAATGGGTAATGGGATGTATGCTGTTTTCCACAGATTTGGGGGCTGACTTCTGGGCCTACTAGGTTGACGATGACGATGTCCTAAATTTTTTTGACGCGTACACAAGGCTTTGTCAACTTAGTAAACACAGAGCAGTGACTATTGGATGTCCATTAAACGGTCGCCGTGCTTCTTCAATCTCTGATCTTCCTGCTCTAGCCGCCCAAACCAGCACCGGCGGGACTGCCTGCTCCCTCCTACCATGGCCGGCTGTGTTGCCGCTAGGCCATCCCTCTACCCACCCGCACATCCTGTTATTTTTCGGTGACATCAATCTCACCCCGTAGCCGACCAGTCAGTGCTCGTACTCCCCTTAGCGTGGGCATCCACTGCCACGTCTTCCCCGGTTTCGTGTCGTTCCCTTCCTAGGCCTCGCCGTCGTCCACCGCCCTTGTGCTCTCGGCGTGGCGTGGTCAACGTGGTCAAGGAACGACATCCATTGGAAGTGGACGGTACGTGGAGAGGCTGACAGCTAGGTCCATGGCCGCACATAAGGAATGCCTCCTTATTACGTGCAAAATAATGATTCCTCCACCTGACAGCTGGGACCCACCTGAAGGGCCTCTGTATTTCATGAAAAAAGTTCCCCCCACTGATAGCGCAGACCCACCAGCTATATATTCGCATGCAAGGAAGTACCTCCTTATTACGCACAAAAAAATGAATACTCCCCCTGCTAGCTGGGACCCACCATAGTGTGAGGCTAACTTGTGGGCCTACTAAGTTGACGGGGATGGAGGGCTTTGTCAAATTAGTCAATATGAATGATTCTAGCTCGAGTGACCGTACGATGATTATCCAACGGCTGTAGTGCTTCTTCAACCTCTGGTCTTCTTGCTCCAGCCACCCAAACCAGCGCCGGTCGTGCTGCATGCTCCTGCCTCCCATGGCTGGCTATGGTGCCGCAGAGGCCTCACCGCCCCCTACTATTCCCACCGCTGGCCAGGCCCTGCGGCGACGGTAGCCTCACACCACAGCCGAACCAGTTAACCCTCGTACTCCTCTCCGCGTGGACGTCCAGTGCCGCGTCTTCCCCGAGTCCGCGTCGTCCCCTTCCCAGGCCTCGCTGTCGTCCACCGCACTGGTGCTCTCGGCGCGGCGTGGTCAACATGGTCAAGGAACGACTTCCATCGAAAGAGTACTGTACGTGTAGAGGCTAGCAGCTTGTTCCACGGCCGCAGCAAGGAAGTGCCTCCTTATTACAAGGAAAATAATGATTCCTCCACCTGACAGCAGGGACTCACCGAACGGGCCATAGTATTTAGCAAAAAAAAATGTTTCCCCCTGACTGCTGGGACCCACCTTCTACATCTTCGCACGCAAGGAAGTGCCTGATAGTCGGGACCCACCTGGTCGAAGCATACGTAGCATTGTCATCCTGGTCGCGAACGTGTACGTATATACGATCGGCCGGTCTGCAGGCTATAGCGATGAACCGTGGCCGGGTAAGGAAGGGCACATGTCGTAGTATAGGCGCGCACGTGTCGTAGTAAAGGCGCGAACATAGCATGTACACGTACATACAACCAAGGTGCAAGAAAGTAAATACGGCCATGTACGTACATACGGGCGGGGTCTCGAACGCCTACTCGCACATATGTACGGCCAGGGCTCATGTACATGTCTGGGTCAGAATGGAGAAATTGCATCGTCATGTTCATCGGGAGCGAACTGGCTTGGACGAAACAACCGATCGAAACGAGGCCTGGCATACCACAAAATGGAGGAAACGGCCTTGTGTTCGACCGGCCTCGGTCTAAACGGGATCATATTCATCGAGAGGGGTCTGGCATAGCACAAAACAGAGAAAACGGACTTCTCTTGGACCTCTACGGTCTAAACAGGGTCCTGTTGATCAGGAGGGGTGTGGCGTATCGCAAAACAGAGGAAACGGACTTGTGTTGGAGCGCTACGGTTGAAATAGGGGTCCTGTTCATCGGGAGGGGTGTGGAGTACCGCAAAACAGGACTCCCCGGGATACTATTCATCTCCACCGTCGACCTCCTCCAGCCTCCACGGGCTACTGTTCATCCACCGTCGACCTCCTCCAGCCTCAACCTGCGACCGTTCATCCACGGGCTCCTGTTCATCCATCCTCCACCGCTCCTTCACCGCTCCTTCACCAGCTACTATTCAACCAGCCCTCTCCACGGGATCCTGTTCAACCACCCCTCCACGGCGTACTGTTCATCCAGCCCTCCACCGGATACTGTTCAACCAACCCTCCACAGGGTCCTCTTCATCCAGCCCTCCATGGGGTCCTGCTC
Organism: Triticum aestivum; assembly: GCF_018294505.1. Classification (NCBI taxonomy): domain Eukaryota; kingdom Viridiplantae; phylum Streptophyta; class Magnoliopsida; order Poales; family Poaceae; genus Triticum; species Triticum aestivum. Next base: position 438,543,809 of record NC_057803.1, read on the forward strand.
ATCCATCCCCAACCGGCTCGATCGGGGTCCTGTTCATCCAGCGGCAACGACCTCTATTACCATGGGGCCCTGTTGATCCACCCCCCCCCCACCGGGAACGCTTCATCAACCCCCCCCCCAACAATGCTCACTGTTCCTCAAGAGGCAGCATCGATCAGCTTCAGTTAGAAGCATTAGTGAAGGAATCACTCGGGTCTAGTTAACAGCAAGGGATCGATCGGGGTTAAGTAACGTAGCTAGTGCAATCGTTCGGGTTCAGTTAGAGCCCAATGCCTTGCTCGGATTTAGTTAGAGCGCAATGCCTCGCACACACACGTGTACATGTACGAGAGAAACGCGCAAACCTTCGTGCATCGCTTGGCCCCGACCACCCACCGTAACCGGGAACTCCCCGATATTTTCCTCGCCCTCACTTCTACACTACTGCAGGATGGTCCAAATGCAACACCACGATCAGAGACCCTTTGAGGAAACTGTGTGTGATGCCATAATCACAAATGGAGGTGTAAAAAGCCGTCAAAAAAGGTGCAAAATGTTTGCGATGATGGATGCATCAAACACGTTTCAGATTTTAGTTGCGTGTGCGATGCAACGCATACGGTTCAGTTCAATTAACTATTTGCGATGAGGAGGAACAAAAGAAATGGGCAGCCAGATGAAGGTGTGTGCAATATACATCATACGGTTCACTAGGATGAACTATGTGTGATTAGGCAACTCAATGGAAACGGTTCAACTGAACAAGAAGTGTGTGATACGCGGCAAACAGGTCCGTAATCAGCAATGTGTGAGAAGACCAGTAATAACACAGACGATTGCTGCTAATAAGCCGTGTGATTTGCTCTGTCTACAGAAGAATAACATGTATATATATAACTAAAATAAACATCCAATTACATAAGTGATGATCTAGATCATTCGCACACACCTCAATAAACAATTGCATGCATTGTAAAGTAGGAGAAACGATCGTCTAGTCATCTACTTCTTATGATGCTCCCACCACTACTTTGTGGCTCGATCCCTCGTCTGGGGCAGAAAGAAGACAGTTCCTCATGTCAACGATCCTCATGTACATCTCGTAGCTTGTATACACATCCATGGCTGAGTACTTGACATGTTGTTCATCCAGTCTCTCATGCCACACACTATGCCAGGCGGTCTTGTCCTTATTGCTCTCATTCTTCATCTTCATGTAGTAGGGGTCGATGGCGGCCGAGGCGAGGTCAACCAGGGAGTTTAGTTTGTTTTTGTCGCTGCCCCAGACCTTGTAGTGGCGTTGGATGTTGACAAGATTCGGGCATTTCAAGCCTGAAACCTTGAGCGCTTTTAGATCATTGGTGTTGTCCACCATAGCGAAACTGTAGTCGGAGCTCTTGATAAACCTGGAGAAACGCCTGCAAGGCCTTGTGGCCAAGTGGTAGTGGTAGACGAGGACATCATGTCGCACGCACAATTGGCGTCAGCAACCTTCCGATCGTGCCCGACACGACCCATGGTGTACTCGAGGTCGAAGCCGACCACTTGGTACTTGTCCTCGGCAAGGAACTGCTCCATAGTTTGTATGGAGCTCTCCACTGAGACCGGATCGTTTGTGTACACCACCGAGAGAGCCTTCCCCCTCACGTCTGTGTCCATGACTTGTTGCATGGTGAACTGCATGCCGTTGTCATCGTCGGCCGCTGGGAGCGCCATTGGACCCACGGGGAGCGCCAATGGAACCGCTGGATGTCCTCTCTATATGTGTCCTCGTGGGTGTGCTTATTGTGTCGTGTGAGACGAGAGATGAAGGTAAATTTCCGCAGGAATAAAAGGGGTCGGGCGGCGTGGATTCTCGGCGCGTCCGCATGGAAGTTTTTGCAGCGGGTAACTGCATCGTCGCGCCAAGCCCGATGCAACCGCATGCACATGAACGTCTGTGATCGTGCGTGGCCCCAAACACTGGCAGTGCGCATGGAGGGACGAGGGCAGAGCACCTGGAGGGATGCGAGAGCAGAGCGCGCATGATGAGACGCAAGCAGAGCACGCCGCGACCGCCTCGACCGCAAGAAACCACACGCATAGAGCAGTTTAACACGCAGGAAATGGCCGCCTACAAGCCGACCGACAGTTGCGTCACTGTGTAGAGAGCGGCCGTGTGTTACTACCCCCGTCTAGTCTATAGTCCCCTTTATATTCTGTGCCATACTTTGCCCTCAAATTTAAACAACAAAATGTTAATGCATGTTATAAAAATTATATATTTGGAAACTATGTTCAAATACGAATCCAACTATATAATCTTTGGCGACATGCATTCGTATTTTATTAGTTAAATCATACTTATAAACCAGGATGGGGGTATAGTAGGTAATTAAATCACAAACATTTTTTTATTAACCGTATGTGTACGTGGCCTTTCGTCCTACTCTCGCACTTCTTGTCACCCCACTGCCGCAGACGGCATACAGCGCAAGCTTGCGCAGCGCGCGGGGGCGTTCTTTTGGCCAAATGGTGGCGCCAATCAATAGTTGGTGAGCCCGTTCCCGCGCAACCTCACAAGTTCCTGCACAAGCTTCCCGCGCAACTCGGTGAAATCCCCCAAAATCCCAATGCTTACCGGCCTGCTATATAAACTCTCACGGCCGGCGAGTCCTGTGTTGCATTTTCCTGTCCCTCCCTGTAGCTTATCTCGTCTTCTTCTCCCACAATCGCCAATGGCACCGGTTCGTCGTTGTCGCTCAACCACTCCGCCGTCATCAGAGGATAGCTCCAGCTGGGAGGCTACACCGCGGCGGCGGCGCAGTCCCCGGTGTAGTGTAGTGCACGTGGCGTCCCTGTTGGGTGTACGTCGAACACCCACCACACGCTCCACTGCCACGGCTCGTCGGCAGCTGTTGCCGACCGCCATTGCTGCCACACCACCGTCGAAAGCCAGGGCCATCTCCCACTCCACCGCCGTGGCCCGAAGGCGGGAGGTGGCCGTTGTGGCCACCACCCCACTGCCGGCCACCGTGGCCTTCACCTGCTCCGCCACCACGGCCTAAGGGGGAGGTGGCTACCCCATCGTCGGCCGCCATGGCCTCCATCCCACCGTCGACCACCGGGGTCATCACCCGCTCCTCCACCGCTGCTCGAAGGCGGGAGGCGGAGGTGGATGTCCGCATGTGCGTCAGTGACCTTGCGCGCTACACCGAGTTCCTGCGGGAGGAGGAGGAGCGCCTCGTCGAGCATGCAAAGAGCGTTATCGCCGCCGTGGCCGTGGCACACGCCGCCTCAGAGGCGAGGAATCACGAGATCTACAAGGAGAACCACCACTTCAAGAGGGGTCATCTGGAGCGGCATAGGGCGTTCGAGGTGAGCGTCGCTGAAGCTGCAGCAGTGGCAGGCACCGTATTATAGTTGTCCAGCTCGTCGGTAGGCTCCTCCTCCTGTGTGCCTCTTATTGAGCACGCTCGGCAGAGGAGAGGCAGCCGAAAGTAGTACAAATCCCCTCTGTAGTAGTAGTTTTTAGGGGCTATTTTGTTCAGTTCATCTGACTATAGATGTGGTGGAACTGTACAACGTACTTAAAATTAGCTAGTATATAGTTGAACTAGCTATTTCAGTACGTGGTTGGGAACAATTGGGGAAAAGTGTGGTCGGTTCAGTTGTCGAGTTGAACTATTTGTATAAATTACGAACAACTGCTTAATCTATGAATGAAATCTATGCTTAATTACTGAATTTTAGTTGCAAAAATTAGATACTGCTAGTGATATTTAGCTTCATATTTTGACAAATCGTGGTGTTACAATGTTTACAAATGGCAATGTTACTAGATCAACAAATGTCAATCTTTCCAGTTTGACAAATGGCAACATACCCAATATGACAGATGCAAATCTTACCAAACTTTTTGGAAGTGGTTGCACACAGGTCATCCAAAAGAACTGTTTGCTTTGAAGAGCTGCACAAATCCTGCTTTCACTTTGCATACAGGTGTTATATCTAAAACGTTTGCAATCAAGTGCTGCACAAATCCTGCTCGGCACATTTTCCCTTGGCTTCCTGGGGAAGCTGTCAGTTTGCATACGGTTGTTCTAACTAAAACGTTTGCGATGAGTGTTTTATATCTAAAAACCATTGATGTTTTTTTTCAAAAGAAAATTGTTTGATAAGTCTGTAGATTAACAGAGAAAAATGCAAGTTCGCTCAAACCATATCTTTCATTCAGTCATACTGTGAATTTATATTCATATGATCGAGATACGGTATTAAACCCAATAAAATAACTATTTCCAGAGGCGGTGTACCGCGCCGTCGTTGTCGTCCTCCGGGACGCCGTTGTTGAAGTCTTCAATGCGGCACTAAGAGGTAGCGTTCGACGGTGGCGTCCCAGGCCGCTGAGGGGGGCACGCGCATGGAGAAGAAGGCGGGCGGCCATGGAAGTCAAAGGGCTCACTTCCCAGTGAGCCTGCACAGCATACAGCTCGCACACTTCTTGGTGAGCCTGCACATTCAAGGACAACTTGCACGCCTCTTGGTCAGTCTGCGCACCGGACTATGCTCGCACGCCTCCCCTTCAGTCAAGGTCAAGCAGCTGTGCACACAACACCTCCTATAGCCATTAAAACCAAGACACGTGGCCTCATGTGAATGGTTAAAAGAACGCACACGGTTTGAATTATACAAACGTTTGAGATATTAAAGTGGCAGCTATTTTTCAAAAATGCCATTGTTGGTTGTCATTATTCGAGTGCGCCTTCTCTCAAAATGGACATGAAAAATACCACAGCATGTTGGGTGCCATTCCATGATAACATGCCAAGTTTCATGAATTTTAGATGACTTTTGGATTTACTAGAATTTAAAAATAAAGTATCTCAACATTTTGCCGGCAATCAATGGTGCCCTGGTGTTTGAAGTTCATTCCCATTTCTTGCATGGGACCTAAGCATGCACCCAAGGACACAAATTTGATTTTTCAACCAATGTATTTGCACTGGAGCATGTGCATGTAGTTCAAATTTCAATTATGCACATAAATGCATTGAAAACTCAGTTAATGCATAAAAATGTCCAAACAAACCCCGAAAATCACAAAAATTGAAACAACACTCCTGTTGTTCAATGTTGACACGAGAAAATTTTGGAAAGCAATAAGAGGCAATGGATATCGTTTCGTCCCCAAAGGTGGGACGTTCCCTACCGAAACCATCATGCTTGTTGTGAGAAGCTCTGGTTTGTGAGAATCATATACCCAAACTTGCCCCAAATGGGACAAATATTGTACCACGGCATGTTGATGCCCCTCCATGATAACATGCCAAGATTCATCAATTTCAGACGAGTTTTGGATTTACTAGAATTTAAAAACCAGGCATCTCAATGTTTTGCTGGCAATCAACGGTGCCCTGGTGTTTGAAGTTCATTCCCATTTCTTGAACGGGGCCTAAGCAAGCACCCAAGGACACAGATTTTATTTTTCAACCAATTTATATGCACCGGAGCATGTGCATGTAGTTCAAATTTGAATTATGCACATAAATGCATTGAAAAATCAGTTAATGCATAAAAATGTCCAAACGAACCACGAAAAATCACAAAAATTGACACAACACCCCTATTTTTCTATGTTGACATAGGAGAATTTTTGAAAGCAATAAGAGGCAAAGGATATCGTTTTGTACCCAAAGGTGGGACGTTACCTAACGAAACCATCATGCTTGTTGTGATAAGCTCTGGTTTGTGAGAAGCATACACCCAAACCTGGCCCAAATGGGACAAAAAATTTACCATGACATGTTTATGCCGCTCCATGATAGCATGCCAAGTTTCATCAATTTCAGACAAGTTTTGGATTTACTAGAATTTAAAAACCAGGTATCTCAATGTTTTGCCGGCAATCAACGGTGCCCTGGTGTTTGAAATTCATTCCCATTTCTTGCATGGGACCTAAGCATGCACCCAAGGACACATATTGGATTTTTCAACCAATTTCTATGCACTGGAGCATGCGCATGTAGTTCAAATTTGAATTATGCACATAAATGCTTCGAAAACTCAGCTAATGCATAAAAATGTCCAAACGAACCCCAAAAAATCACAAAAATTGACACAACACTCCTGTTGTTCTATGTTGACACGAGAAATTTTTTGAAAGCAATAAGAGGCAATGGATACCATTTCGTACCCAAAGGTGGGACGTTCCATACCGAAACCATCATGCTTGTTGTGAGAAGCTTTGGTTTTTGAGTAGCATATACCCAAACCCGCCCCAAATGGGACAAAAAAATTACCACGACATGTTGATGCCGATCCATGATAGCATGCCAAGTTTCATGAATTTCAGACGAGTTTTGGATTTACTAGATTTATAAAACCAGGTATCTCAAAGTTTTGCCGGCAATCAACGGTGCCCTGGTGTTTGAAATTCATTCCCATTTCTTGCAAGGGACCTAAGCATGCACCCAAGGACACATATTTGATTTTTCGACCAATTTATATGCACTGGAGCATGTGCATGTAGCTAAAATTTGAATTATGCACATAAATGCATTGTAAACTCAGTTAATACATAAAAATGTCCAAACGGACCCCGAAAAATTGCAAAAATTGACACAACACTCCTATTGTTCTATGTTGACACGAGAAATTTTTTGAAAGCAATAAGAGGCAATGGATATCATTTCGTCCCCAAAGGTGGGACATTCCCTACCGAAACCATCATACTTGTTGTGAGAAGCTCTGGTTTGTGTGAAGCATATACCCAAACCTGCCCCAAATGGGACAAAATTTTTACCATGGCATGTTCATCCCGCTCCATGATAGCATGCTTAGTTTCATGAATTTCAGATGAGTTTTGGATTTACTAGAATTTAAAAACCAGGTATCTCAATGTTTGTGGCTGAGTGACAGTGGCCGGGTGCTTGACATTCATTCCCATTTCTTCCATGGGACCTAAGCATGCAACCAAGAACACATATTTGAATTTTCAACCAATTTATATGCATTAGATCATGTGCATGTAGTTCAAATTTGAATTATGCACATAAATGCATTGAATACTAAATTAATACATAAAAATGTCGACACGAACCCCGAAAAATCCCAAAAATTAACATAACACTCCTGTTGTTCTATGTTGACGGTAGGAAAAAAATTGAAATAGAGAAGAGGCAATGGACATCGTTTCATCTGGAAAGGTGAAACATTCCCTACCGAAACCATCAGGCTTGTTGTTAGAAGCTCTGGTTTGTGAGAAGCATATACTCAAACCTGCCCCAAATGGGACAAAAAATTTACCACGACATGTTGATGCTGCTCCATGATAGCATGCCAAGTTTCATGAATTTCGGACGAATTTTGGATTTACAAGAATTACAAAAGCAAGTATGTCGATGTTTGCCGGAGAGCCATGGTGCCGTGGTGTTCGAATTTCATCCCCATTTCTTGCGTGGGACATATGCATAAACCCATGGACACATGTATGATTTTACAACCCATGTTGGTGCATCAGAGCATGTGCATGTAGTTTAATCTTGAATTGTGCACCTGAAATGGCTAGAAAACCAATTTAATATATAAAATGTTCAAACGAACCGTGAATAATTCCAATTCTTTTACGACACACATATAGTTGCATGTTCACTGCAGATAAAAGGTATAGCAATTCAAACAGCATCCATTGCCGCTGTGACCCCATTATGTAATTCAAATCAAGATGAAAAATCGAGTAGATCGCACACAATTTATTATCACCGACCGTGTGAGATGCAGCACAAAATATCATGGAGCACCGTCGGTGTATAGTACGCCTATGGCTTACGCGACAAGGTGCGTTGGTGTCGGGGGTTTGGTGCGACATATGCCAACGGATGGCTTATCATGGTGGGGGCGAGTAGAACGTCGCCGGTGCCTGGAAACGGGATGAGGCGAAGACATGAACGTCGCGAATCTTACCCAGCTTCGGGGCTCTCCGGGGAGATAATACCCCTACTGCAGCTCTGCGGGGTCTCCGCATGATCACTATGGCCAAAGTGTTTACACGGTTGCTCCTTGAGTTGTTTTCTGGTGGTAGGAGAGGGCAAGGCTAGCTCTCTCCCTTCTATATGATCTGGTCTAGAGCTAATGGGTTCCAACCCTATGCATGGGTGCCCTGGGGGGTTTATATAGGCCTACCCCCAGGGGTACAATGGTAATCCGGCTGGGCGCGGGCCCAGCCGTCAGTGTCTCTGGCCTCCGTCTTCTCTGCCGACCGCTGGGGCCCGCCGACTAGCCGGGTACGGAGCCGACAGCCTGTGTCCGCCGCTGGCGGGACTTGCCAGCTGCTGCTTACTGTAGTCGTGCTTCTGATGACGCGGGCTTGATTATGAGGTCATGGCAACAGCCTCGCTGCCCGGTGGGCGATCACTATTGCCTCTCCCCATCACATCTTGATTAATGGCACGTGGGCCTCGGGGGAGGGCTCGGCCGACTCCCCCGGGCCGACTCCCGACGGGTCGTACTGGTGGTTCTCCTGCCGTCTCCCGAGGTCTCACTGACTGGTGGGGCCTGCTGCCTCCAGGCCGTACAGACAAGCCGTCGTGGGTGCAGGATTCGGCCCTACGGTGCTGCTGTCAGGGCCGGCATGGCAACAGTGCCACACCGCACGCAGATCTTCTGGGGTACGGCGTGCTGTGGCCATGCCTGCCCTTGGTGAGGGGTGGGGTGGGCTTCGCTGTAGCCACGCTCCTGCCTCGTCCCCTTTGATGAGGTCATGGGGTTTGTTGGAGTCGCAGGCCGACTACGCAAAGCCAGCTTCTCTGGAAGTCGTCCCTGGGACTCGGCCGTGAGCGGGCAGTCGGCCGTCTTGCCATCGACTCCTCAGGAGGCGGCTCTTCGTCCTAGGGTCTTTGAGGGGCGCAGCCCGCCCCGATGTCTTGAAAGGTTCTGGGACCTAGGTTGGCCTACCCGTGGCCCATTACTACGACAGTAGTCCCCGAAGCTGGTGAGGCGCCATGGACGATCGGCCGAGAAGCCTCATCAGTTTCTCTTTCCGGGTGCTCAACACATGGTCTTTGATTGACTTCTGCCGGGCCGATTAGAAGGAGTCGGACTTGCTAAACTCGGACCCACTCAATTCCGACTCGCTCGGTATTTCGAACGTCGCGGCGGGATTTAAGTGGCGTGCTAGCTAAGCCTCCTGGCCACCGCCCGTTCTAGGCCTGTCACGCGAGGGCACGTGGCTAGGCCGTCCTGCCAGCCTACGCGCGCGACGGGACAGGCCCATAGGCGGGGCCCGCCACTACTGCGCCTCGGCGCTCGAGCGTATCCGCTGCGGCCCCGGTGGATAGTTGGGATCCCCGTGGAGTTACTGCGCGCAGTAACTTTACGTGGATCGTGGGGGTCGTGGGGTTGTGGGCGCAGTAAATCCCCACGTCCGCCCCCTCGGCTTCGCAGCCCACGGGGCTATAAGTACGGGGAAGAGGGGGGCACGCGCGCCCCTCCTTCCCACTACTCCTCGTTCTCTTCCTCCTTGATGCTCCTCGCTCTCCTCCTTCCTCTTCTCTTCTTTGCTCCGCCGCACGCCCAAGCTCCGGCGAACATTGTGGTGACAGCTCGCAATGAGTTCTTCCTCCGCCGCCGCGCCTCCCCCAGTGCGCTCCGGCACCTGGGACGGCTCCGAAGTTCATGAAGACCATGTTGAGTTCCTCCGCCGGACTCGTCGGCTTCTCGGCGAGGATCGCGTGCAGGTGCGTCTTGCGCCAAAGGGGGAGATTTCCCCTGCGCCGCAGGAGGGCGAGCGGGTTATCTTTCGCTCGCACTGCCTGCGCGGGTTGGGGCTGCCGGTGAGCGGTTTCTTCCGGTCCTTCCTCGAATTCTACGGCCTCCAGCCGCACCACCTCACCCCCAACGCAGTGGTGCTGCTGTCCGCCTTCGTGGCCATGTGCGAAGGCTTCCTCGGAGTCCTCCCCACCCTCGAGCTCTGGGGGGAGTTCTTCTTTTCCAAGCTCGGCACCCAGGCTGCGGGCGTGCCGGTTCAGTGCGGCGCTTTCATCGTCATGCGAAGGTCGGGGGCCGACAATCCCTTCCCCTCCATCTCGCTGATCAAGTCGGTGAGGATGTGGCAGAGATCCCACTTCTACGTCAAGAACGCCTCCACGAGGGGAGACTGGGTCAACTTGCCAGCTTTCGAAGCCGGCCCGCCGGCTGGGCGGCTGCCCAACTGGTCGTACCGGGCCAACTCGCTGACGCCTGCGGGCCCCAGCGCCATCACGCGACTCCGAGTGTTGACGCAGTCAGAGGGTCTGACTGGTCCGGACCTGTTGGCCGCCTTCGTTTCACGCCGAGTTCTCCCACTCCAATGACGCCCTCATATGATATGCCAGATGAGCGGGCACCACGACCCGAGTCAGATGTGCACCAAGGACATGCTTCACGAAGAGGTGGCCTTCATGGTGAACTACCTCTCGGACAGGAGGCTCCTGGAGGACTGGCGATTCGGTAAGGAGCCGTACTCCCGCGCCAACCCCCCGCCCGTGGTGAGTCGCATTTCTTTTCTTTCTTTGGATTGTCTTCTTCTTGCCGAGTTTTGTTTTGACCAGCCGGCTTTGGTTAGAATCCCCTCTTCCACCCACCAGCCGGCACCTCGGGGCCGGCCCACGAGTTCCTTGCCGACCGGGCGAAGAGCGACGTCGACGACCCCGATCTGGGGGCGACGGCTCTGGAAGATGACGCCAAGGGAGGAGGAGGAACAGCAGGCGACTTCAAGCCCTCGGCCACCTTTGCCGACTGGCCTGATGATGACGCCGAGGGAGAAGTCGCCCCTCGCCATCGGCCAGGAGCCAGCCAGCCGGGCGCGGGCTCTTCTGTCGCGCCGGGCGCTCCAGGCGGCGGAAAGAAGCGCAGGGCCGTGCCGACCTTGTTCGGCAGTCGGCCGAAGAAGCCCAAGGGTTCGGCTGCGGCAACCCGGCGGGACGAGGCGGCCGCGAAGGCCATCCGCTTCCGTAAGGAAGTGAAGAAGCCGCCATTGGTCTCCGCGTAAGTATTCTGTCTTCAAAGTTTTATTCTTTCTTTGTGACTTTGTCTAAGTCTCTGCTTGCCCCTCTTGCTTCAGGGCTCCCCTCTCTCTTCAGAGGGTCACCGCCGCCTCCGTCATGGGGTCAGCGGAGACGTCCGCCACCACTCGGCGGATTGACCCCGCTGCTGACCTCTGGGAGGCGACGGAGCGGAATGCGCAGGAGAAGTGCAACGAAGAAGAGGCCCTCCGCCTGGAGAAGGCGGAGGCCGAAGCCGTCGCCGCGGCGAAGCAGCAGGCCGAGGAAGTCGCATGCCGCCATTCAACGGTTCTCGTTACCCTGTTGAACTCTGCGCCGCTGCCTCCGGAGTTCACGGGGCAGACTGGGGATGCCGGCGGGGAGAACCCATTCATGGAGGGGGAGGGCGGCGACCCCTCTACGCCGGATGTGAATGTTCCGCCGCCGCCTCCGCCGCCGTCTGAAGGTGCGTAGGGCGGGCAGCCGGCAGGCCCTCCGGTGCCGCCGATCAAAGACGAGGCCGTGGCGAGGCTACTTCTTCAAGTCGGCTCGCCAACGCGCCGCCGTCTGGAGACGAGGCCGTGGCGAGGCTACTATGGCGCCCCGCCCCCTGGAAGCCGGCACCGCTAGCTCGGCGATCCCAGACGCCGAGGCGACAAGCGCCCCGCCTACTGGGTGGGTGCGAGGAGGCGGCACAGGGCCGCTGAACCAGGCGCTCCTGGACGTCCATGCGAAGCTTCGCGCTGAGGGCGACGCTCTCCAGAGTTGCACCAAGGCACTCCTGGTGTCGCGGGCAGCCGTTCGGGTATGTTTTTTCCCTTTGGTCTTTGTTTTTCTTGTTCCTCTCTGTGGGGGCGCGCCAGCGCACCCACTGGGTGTAGTCCTCGAGTTTCTGGCTGGCTGCTTAGCAGGCAGCCCGGAACTCCAATTGATGAACTTTCAGCATTAACTTTTTGTCTGAAACATTCATCGCAGGATTACCACAACCTCCGCGTCACTGCCTTCAACCGTAACGTCGAAGAGCTGGGCAAGCGGACCGCCGATCTGTCAGAGAGCCGGAGTAAGTTCTTTTTCCTTCTTCGCGGGGGCGCGCTGGCGCACCCGCGGGCTGTAGTCCCCGAGATTCGGGCCGACTGCTGAGCAGTCGGGCCGGATCTCCCCAGCGACCTTCTTTACTAATGACTTGACGCCTTCGTTCTTTCTTCTTCTGAGGGGCCAACGCTGCTCTTCAACAGCAGCTGAGCGACGCCAACTCTACTTTGCGCGCCAAAGAGGAGGAGTGCGGCAAGCTCGCCATGGAGCGCGATCTGCTGGCCACTCAATTGGCAGAGCAGAAGGAGCTGCTTGTGAAGACGCAGAGGGAGGCGGAGGAGACGGAAACCGCCCTCCTGGCCGAGTTCGCGAGCGAGCGCTCCTCCTGGTCTGACAAGGAGGCGCTGCTGTCCTCCGGCTTCCACGAGATTGAAGACATCGTTGATGGTGAGTTTCTTTATTTTCTTTCTTTGAGCTGCCGACTTAAATCGTGCCGACTCCTGGTTTTTGACTTGCTTCTTCGTTTCTTCGTGTCTTTTGCAGACTTCTTCCCTGGGCAGTCGCAGGCCGCCATCCAAGCCATCGAGGCTGACCGTGAAGGTCGGAGGGCGGAGGGCGCAGAGATTGCCGCCGACGCCCCCGAACTCTTGACGAGCACATCCTGAGCATCGAGGCTCGCCTCCGGCCGGCTCACCGGATGCTGCGCCGGCTTCAGCGTGTCGGTGCCCAGGTGATTGCCACCTTGTGGCCGGATATGCAGGCTCCACGAACCCCCAGCCTGACGGCCGACTGGCTGGAGGTCGCGGCTGGTCGTCTTGAGGCCTGGAAGGGCTCTTCGGCCCGAGCTGGAGCATGCCGGGCCTTGGAGTTCGTCAAGGCATGGTATCCGGGACTGGACCTAGACCTGCTAGCCACGCTTCGGTCAGAGGCCCAGCCGGAGCTGGTGGCCGCGGAAGACGCCCTCGTCAAGCCTGCTGCGGCGATCGCCGAGTACACCGACACCAGCATCTTCATCCCCGAGCGGTCTGAAGACGGCGAGGAGGTACCGCCGGAGTGGTTTGGGATGAACCCAGACTACGGCGAGGACTCGGCGGAGGTGATTGGCTCCAGCGTCGAGGAAGAGGGCGAGGCAGAGGACGGAGGCGAGGTGGAGGCACCAGAAGACGGAGCAGACGGCCAACCTCAGCTCGACCGTGCCTCCAGCAACGAGCCGCGTGCAACCGACCCGACTGCTGCCGGAGGCGATCAAGCCGAGACTAGCCGGCCGGCTGCCCCGACGCCTGGCGCTAGCGCCTCCTCCGACCCTCTGAGTCCATCTGCTGCTTCCTAAGCTGCCGCTGTATCTTTGTTTTGTCTGCTTTAGTAGTCTTTGAAGAACTTGTTAATTCGCACAATTCAACCCGCGGGGTGTATTTTGAACCTCTACTCGAAAATTCGGCCAAGGGCCTATGTTATGTAAATATATTTACCTGAGTTCTATCTTTTCTTGCTCAATGCTCTTTTGGCTTTTTTCCTTTGCCGCTTTCTCTTAGTTGCCTGCCTTGCCAATCGGACAGCCGCTCTGCGGACTGTCGCTGGATCAAGTGCTAGGCTACTTTGGGAAAGCAAGTACTTAGCCGTTTTCAAGATTTTTTGAGCAAGTTAGATAGAAGACGGCAATCCGACTATCCGAGAGTCGGTTTGCGAGAAAGGCTGGAAGCCGTCTTGAGCTATGTTTTATGCTTTGAGTCCTTAGCCATTTTTCATGCGAATGCTCATTCTACCTTACTGCTGCCCACCGTACAGTCGCTCTGCGAGCTGCGGCTTCTGACAGTAGACGGTTTGGGCGTTTACACACTACTTGTCCGACTGTAGGAAGCATTTCATAGTGCAAGGCGGCAAGTCCCCAGGCCGACTTGTCGAGCCCGGTGCCAAACGGCATAAAAAGGAGTAACATACTCGCAGTCATAATTTTTATCATACAGACAAAAGAGGGCAGTCCCCGAGCTCGCCTCGGGGGGCCCGAAGTCTTGGTACTTTAATACAAAAGGTAGCGTGGTACATACTGCATCAACTGTAAAATCTTCGGAGGAGATTTGCATTCCATGGCCGCTCTGTCTCCTTGCCGGAGTCGTCCCTCTTGCGTGCTCGGGGCTTCTGAGCGTCGATCAGGTAGTAGGAATCGTTGCCCAGTACTTTGCTGATGATGAAAGGGCCTTCCCAAGGCGCCGACAGCTTGTGCTGGCCGGCTGTTCGCTGGATCAGCCGGAGCACAAGGTCGCCTTCTTGGAAAGATCTTGGCCTGACCTTCCTGTTGTGGTATCGGCGCAGGCTCTGCTGGTAGATGCTGGACCGGCTGAGTGCCAACAGCCGGCCCTCTTCCAGCAGATCGACGCCGTCTTGTCGTGCTTCTTCTGCTTCCTCCTTGGTGTACATGGTGACTCGTGGGGAGTCGAACTCTATGTCCGTTGGGATGACGGCTTCGGCACCGTAGACGAGGAAGAAGGGCGTGAAGCCGGTTGACTTGTTTGGAGTCGTGCGCAGACTCCAGAGGACGGCTGGCAGCTCATCGAGCCAACAGCCAGCCGAGCGCTCCAGAGGCTCGATCAACCGAGGCTTGATGCCGGACAGGATGAGGCCGTTTGCTCGCTCCACTTGGCCGTTTGACTGCGGGTGGGCGACGGACGCTAGGTCCAGTCGGATGCCCTGTGTTGCGCAGAAACGGGCCAAGGCGCCTTTGGCGAAATTTGTGCCGTTGTCGGTGATGATGCTGTGTGGTATGCCATACCGAATTGTGATATCGGAGATGAAAGTTATGGCAGTCGGACCGTTCAGCTTCTTGATTGGCTTTGCTTCTATCCACTTGGTGAACTTGTCCACTGCGACAAGTAAGTGAGTTAAACCACCTCGTGCTGTTTTGAATGGTCCCACCATGTCTAGACCCCAAACTGCGAAAGGCCAGGCAATGGGGATGGTCTTGAGTGCAGAAGCTGGCTGGTGCGGCTTGGAGCTGAACTTCTGACACCCTTTGCATCTTTGGACCAGCTCCTTGGCCTCTTCCAAGGCAGTTGGCCAGAAGAAACCATGCCGAAAGGCTTTGGCGACGAGTGCTCTTGAAGCCGCATGGTGGCCGCACTCGCCTTGATGGATGTCTTTGAGAATCGCTTGGCCTTGCTCTGGCTCTACGCAGCGCTGGTAGACACCAGTGACGCTGCGCCTGACCAGCTCTCTGTTGACTATGGTGTAGGCTGCCGCCCGACGTTGTATTTGCCGAGCTGAAGTTTCATCGATCGGCAGCTCTTTGTTCACCAGGAATTTGAGGATGGGCTGGGCCCACGAGGGTGCTGCTATTTCTTCGACTGCCAGAACTGCGACTTGGACGAGGGCGGTTGGGCTGGGAGGCGGCAGGGTGGAGTCAACAGCCGCTTGCTGGGTTGTTGAAGTCCCCAGGCCGACTGGCGCGGTCCTTGGGCCGAGTTCTGGAGTCTTCGAGTCCGCCACCGCAGTCCCCGGGCCGGGTTTGGCTGTGGCAGCTTTGGGGTCTTCCGCCAAAATCCTCGTTCCGACTGCCGGAGCTCTGGAGTCGGATCCGACGTCTTCGGGAGGAGCTGGCACAAAAATGGAGTCTGATTCTGGTGAAGGCTTGACAGACGGCTTGAGGAGGCGTTGAAGGGCGACACCAGATGGTATTGCTTGGCGGGTAGAGCCGATTCGTGCCAATGCATCTGCTTGGTCGTTGTCATTCCTTGGCACATGGAGGAACTCGCACCCTTCGAAATACCCGCTGAGTTGCTGCACGAGGAAACGGTAGCTCGCCATGTTTGCATCTTTCGCGTCCCAGTCGCCAGATGATTGCTGGACCACTAAGTCCGAGTCGCCATAACACAAGATCCGGCGGATGCCAAGCTCTTTGGCAAGCCGGAGCCCGTGAATGAGCGCCTCGTACTCGGCGACGTTATTGGAGGCGGCAAAGTGGATTTGCAGCGCATACTTGAGCTTGTCGCCTTTGGGAGAGGTGAGGACGACGCCGGCTCCCAAGCCAGTGCGCATCTTGGAGCCGTCGAAATGCATCCGCCAATGGGTGGAATCAGGTGCTGGAGGTAGGTACTGGGTCTCGGCCCAGTCGACGAGGAAGTCGGCCAGTGCTTGTGACTTGATGGCGGTGCGGGGCTGGTAGTGGATGGTGTAAGGAGCCAGCTCTATGGCCCACTTGGCCACTCGGCCAGAAGCATCTCGGCTACCAATGATCTCGGCAAGCGGGGCCGTGCAGACCACCGTGATTGGATGCTCTTGAAAGTAAGGCTTCAATTTCTTGGCAGCAAAGTGTACGCCATAGCACATCTTCTGGTAGTGGGGGTAGTTCTGCTTGGAGGTCGACAGTACCTCGCTCAGGTAATATACCGGTCTCTAGACAGGCAGCGCCTTGCCTTCCTCCTTGCGCTCCACTACAATGACCGTGTTGACTACTCGGCTGGTGGCGGCGATGTACAGGAGCATAGGTTCCTTGGGAGTCGGAGCCGCCAGGACAGGTGGAGTAGTCAACATCTTCTTAAACTGGTGAAAATCTTCGTCCGCCTTATGGTTCCACTCGAAAAAAGTGGTCTTCTTCATGAGTTGGTACAAGGGGAGAGCTTTCTCGCCCAGCTGACTGATGAATCGGCTGATGGACGCCAAGCAGCCGGTGAACTTCTGCACGTCCAGCAGTCGACTGGGTACCTCCATTCTCTCAATGGCCTTGATCTTTACTGGGTTGCATTCTATGCCATGTTCAGAGACCAGGAAGCCAAGGAGCTGGCCGGCTGGTACTCCGAAGACACACTTCTCGGGGTTGAGCTTGATCTGGAACCGACGCAGGTTTTCAAAGGTCTCCTTGAGGTCTTCCAGCAGTGTCCCATGCTTTTCCGTCTTCACCACCACGTCATCCACGTAAACGTGGGCGTTCCTGCCGAGCTGCTTGAGGAGGCACTTCTGCATGCAACGCTGAAAGGTGGCGCCAGCGTTCCTTAAGCCGAATGTCATGGTGAGGTAGCAGAAGGCTCCAAACGGCGTGATGAAGGCGGTTTTTAGTCTGTCAGCCGCGTTTAGCTTGATCTGGTGATATCCTGAATATGCATCCAAAAAACTCAACAGCTCGCATCCGGCTATGGAGTCTATCACCTGATCGATTCTTGGTAAAGCAAATGGGTCCTTGGGGCAGGCCTTGTTGAGGCTCGTGTAGTCAATACACATTCGCCACTGCTTGTTCTTCTTTAGCACCAGGACCGGATTTGCTAGCCATTCTGGAAAGAATACTTCCATAATGAAGCCGGCTGCTAGGAGTCGGGCTATCTCTTCTCCGACAACTCTTCTCTTCTCTTCTGATAAGCGACGCAGGGGCTATCTGACCGGCTTTGCATTAGATCGGACATGTAACTTGTGCTCGGCGAATTCCGTCGGTACACCTGTCATGTCTTTGGGGGACCATGCAAAGATGTCTTGATTCTCATGGAGGAAATCGACGAGCTCGCCTTCCTATTTGCTGTTGAGGTTTGCACCTACGACGGCGTACCTCTCTGGGTGCTCCGGGTCCAAGGGTATCTTCTTTGTCTCTTTGGCCGGCTTGAACGAACCCTCAGTCTCCGACTCTTTGGTTGGGCGACACCTCAGGCTGCTTGCGGCCATCGCCACAACTCGCTCAAGGAGCCGCTTCTCAGCTGCGATTACCAAGGACTCGGCCAGCCGACTGCTCTCTGCTGCGCAAGCAGACGACTTCCGGTAGTCGCCAGCCACAGTCAGAATTCCCTTGGAACTGGGCATCTTCATCTTGAGGTAGGCGTAGTGGGGGACCGCCATGAACTTGGCCAAGGCAGGTCGGCCAAGCAGCGCATGGTATGGGCTCTCAAGATCCACCACCTCAAACCAAACGGGCTCTCTACGAAGTGATCTTTGTCCCCAAGAGGACGTCCATCAGGATCTTGCCGATTGGCGAGCAGGAAAGCCCAGGAACAATGCCGTGGAACACAGTTCGGCTGTTCTGAAGCTGTCTTTGCTTGATTACTAACTTCTCCATGGTGTCCTTGTACAGGATATTGATGCTGCTGCCCCCGTCAATCAGAACTCACGAGAAATGCGCGGCTTGTCTGTCCGTAGCAAAGGTGGCGTTCAGGACCAAAGCATAGGAGCCCGGACTCGGCATCACTTCTGGGTGGTCAGCCCTGTTCCAGCTGATGGGCTTCTCAGACCAGTGCATGAACCCTGGCGTCTCCGATGCTACCGCGTTCACCTCTTGTCGCTGCAGCTGCCTGCTGCGTCGATCATCATCCACACTGGTGAACACCACATAGGCTCCATGCTCTTCAGGGTATTCGTCTTGTATTGTGCCGACTGGCCTGACAGCCGGCTGCTGGGGCGGAGATGGAGGCGGCTGCCCAGCAGGCGGGGGAGGCAGGAGGTCGTCTCCCTTGGCAATCCTGGTGAGCCAGTGGCACTTCCGGGTGGTGTGATTCGACGGCTTTGCGCCGCTGTGTAACTTGCAAGGTCCATCCAAGGTCTGCTCATAGGAGAAGGCCGACAACCAGTTTGGCTTGCTGCCTTTCTGTCGCTTGGGCAGGGGCTGCTCTTCTGGTTGCTGGGCTTCAACGGTCGCGACCTGCCGGCTGCTGGAAGCCGGCTGCGGGGCCTTGCGCTTGTTGTCGCCCTGCTGTTGTCACAGGCCGGTGTCTGCCGCCGGAGTTCTTGGAGCTTGAGGAGCCACTTTGCCAGTTGTGCTGATTTGAATTTCCGCCTTCATGGAGGAGTCGGCCGTGGCGTACTTGTCCGCTATGATCAGCAGCTCGTCGAGGGTTTCTGGCTCGTCGCAAAGGAGCTTGTGCTTGAGAAGGGTGCCTTCTCTGCACCTGGCCGTGAAGTACTCGATGGCCTGCACCTCGTGCACGCCCTCGCAGGAGTTCCGATGCTCGGCCCAACGCGTGAGGTAATCGCGAGTCGACTCATCGGGGCCTTGCACGCACAAGGAGAGTTGACGAGGCTTGGGAGGACGCTTGTATGTGCTGGTGAAGTTGCGGATGAACTCTTCGGTGAAGTCGACCCAACTGTTGATGCTGTGGGGCTTTAGGCTGTTCAGCCACGTCCGGGCCGTGCCCTGGAGCATGAGCGGAACGTACTTTACGGCGACACGCTTGTTGCCGTTTGCTATGCTGACAGCCGTGGAGTAGTCGACTAGCCAGTCTTCCGGCTTCATGGAGCCGGTATACTTGGGCGTGTCTCTTGGGAGTGTGAACCCTCTAGGAAGGGTTCGTCCTGAATGCGGGGCCCGAAACAAGGTGGACCCAGCTCGTCTTCTTCCTCCAGCGCTAAGGATCGGTGGAGTCGGTCGATCCGGTGGCGGGCGTCGTTCTCTCCAACTCCCTCTCGGCGGCCAAGGCCGTCACCGAGAGTCGGATGGTCAACAGGCGGTGGGGAGACTCGCCTCTCCTTGCGTGGAGGGGGAGGCGAACAGTCATCCCGTCGTTCCACTGCTCTTGGGCGGCCGTCTCGGTCGCGCTCTATGGTAATGCGAGTCCGACTGTGGCTCACAGTCGGCTCCTTGTCTCTTCTTCCTTGGGCGCTGCCAGTCGGCGTCCGAGACGTCGCGCCTTGATCTCGATGAAGGTCGTCGATGGGCCGTTGAGGCGCCTCCGCGCGGCAGTCGGCCTCGTTCTGTGCGGCAGCCGCGTCGAGAAGCCGCTGGACTCGCTCCATCATGAGGCGGCGTTCTTCGCCCTCGAAATTGTCCAGCTCGTCCGCCGCTGCCTGGGCGGCTCGGATGTTCTCCGCTGGTGTAGCGTACACAGGGCGGCTTGCCCCAAACAGGTTGGCGATGGCTACACCGCACTGCCGGACTGTGCCAAGGCGCTGGGCCCCGCCAGGGCCGGCGAGCCGCCGACGGCGCGATCCATCTCCCGCTGATAGGCTTCTGACAAGCGCCTCATGCTGGCAAGCTTCTTCGCGCCTTCAACGAGCTGAAGGCGGCGCGCCTCCAACGTCTCAGCGTCAGCGTCTTCCGGAATGGGTGCAGTTAGGTCTTGCAGCGCCGCACCGAGCGAGTCATGCGCTCCTCCGCCGGGGAGCTCGTCATGACTGATGACTAGCACCTCGGTGACGGTGCTTCCATTGCTCTCTGCGTGGGGGAGAGGTTCGTCGTAGACCACCACATTGGTGGGGAACGCATCGAGTGACGCAGTGTCGGAGTCGACCAGCATCGGGTCAGTGGAGCCTACGGACTCCAAGTCTACGGCAGGCTCTCCGGAAACATGGAGTTGATCGAGGAGGCCTGCGAGGAGGTTCTCGGGGCCACCCGTGCCTGCGTTGGATGTAGGTTCGTCGGAGAGGCGGACCTCGCCGACGAGTTCGGCCAAGGAGCTGACCGCGCAGGCGATCTCGATGCCGCTTAGCGCGTCGGCGCAAACTCCATCTAGCGTGCCTGGCTGGCTGCGCTTGCCAGGGAGGAAAAGAGTTACCGTCCAGAACAGATCCCCGGACGGCGGTGCACCAGGCCCCACGGTGGGTGCCAAATATTGGGGGTTTGGTGCGACATATGCCAATGGATGGCTTATCATGGTGGGGGTGAGTACAACGTCGCCGGTGCCTGGAAATGGGATGAGGCGAAGACATGAATGCCGGCGAATCTTACCCAGCTTCGGGGCTCTCCAGGGAGATAATACCCCTACTGCTGCTCTGCGGGGTCTCCGCATGATCACTATGGCCAAAGTGTTTACACGGTTGCTCCTTGAGCTGTTTTCTGGTGGTAGGAGAGGGCAAGGCTAGCTCTCTCCCTTCTATATGATCTGGTCTAGAGCTAATGGGTTCCAACCCTTTGCATGGGTGCCCTGGGGGGTTTATATAGGCCTACCCCCCAGGGGTACAATGGTAATCCGGCTGGGCGCGGGCCCAGCCGTCAGTGTCTCCGGCCTCCGTCTTTTCTGCCGACCGCTGGGGCCCGCCGACTGGCGGGCCCCGCCGACTAGCCGGGTATGGAGCCGACAGCCTGCGTCATCCGCTGGTGGGTCTTGCCGGCTGCTGCTTACTGTAGCCGTGCTTCTGATGACGTGGGCTTGATTATGAGGTCATGGCAACAGCCCCGCCACCCGGCAGGCGATCACTGTTGCCTCTCCCCATCACATCTTGATTAATGGCGCGTGGGCCCCGGGGGAGGGCTCGGCCGACTCCCCCGGGCCGACTCCCGACGGGTCCGACTGGTGGTTCTCCTGCCGTCTCCCGAGGTCTCACTAACTAGTGGGGCCTGCTGCCTCCAGGCCATACAGACAAGCCGTCGTGGGTGCAGGATTTGGCCCTGCGGTGCTGATGTCAGGGCCGGCATGGCAACAGTGCCACACCGCACGGAGATCTTCTGGGGTACGGCGTGATGTGGCCATGCCTGCCCTTGGTGAGGGGCGGGGTGGGCTTCGCTGTAGCCACGCTCCTGCCTCGTCCCCTTTGATGAGGTCATGGGGTTTGTTGGAGTCATAGGCCGACTCCCCAAAGCCGGCTTCTCTGGAAGTCGTCCCTGGGACTCGGCCGTGAGCGGGCAGTCGGCCGTCTTGCCGTCGACTCCTCCGGAGGCGGCTCTTCGTCCTAGGGTCTTTGAGGGGCGCAGCCCGCCCCGATGTCTTGAAAGGTTCTGGGACCCGGGTTGGCCTACCCGTGGCCCATTACTCCGACAGTTGGCTACAGTCCACAACCGGCGCCTCATGCACACTAGCTAGCTCCCCAAATATCATTTCACTTTTTAATCGTCATCGGTGAAAGATGGGCATGTGGACCCACGTCATGAGGGTTACTTCGGCGGCCCACTTCAGCAAGAGCGCGGCTGCAGCCGCCATGCGTGTGTTAACAAGGTGCATGAGGGTGGCCGCAATCTGCGACCGGGCAGCCAAGGCAGCCCAAACGGCCGTTGTTGCTTCTCAGGTGGCGGCAGCTACATCTACCTCGGGGATAGCAACTGGCGAGAGCGGCACAGCAGCTGTCTGTTCCGCAGCGGCGGCCTCATCCCTAATGGAGTCCGCCCACGCCCAGCTCCTGGCGGTCACCGCACAAATCGAACGAAGCATCTCGGACAATGGTCGGCAACCCACGGCCGAAGAGCTGGCAATCGCCGAGAGCGTTCGAGCAGCCGTCCGTTCCTCCGCCGCATACCTTGCGATGACGGAGCCCGTCCAAGCCCAGATCGCGGCCGCCCACGCCCAGCTCGTGGCGGCCTTTTATAAAGAGATGGCGGATGCGGATGGCAAGATGCTTGCCGAGTATGGTGCGATGGATGCCATGGAGCCCCTTCCCGAGGAGACTGTCGGGCATGAGCTGGACATGGAGGCGGTGGCGGAGATCGACGAGCACCAGCCATAGCAGTACTCTTTGTTTTGTTTAATTAAGAGCGTCAGTCTTTAATTTTTTAGAGTAATGTTTAGGTGAGCTAGCTCTGTTTAATTGCTGAACTTGCTCGATTGAGAAGTGTGGGTGTGCTGTAGTCTCCTCTGTGTACCCAAATTATGCAATGACGTGGATGACCACTGTAACCATGGAAATTCGAACCAAAATTTTTGGTGTTCAAACTCATCACACGTGGGTTAAGCTATCTGAATCATTTGTGACGTTTACATATCATACACAGTTTTGAATAAGGGACCGTGTCTGATGACACTTTGCGCGCCAGTTTTTTCACTGAAGCGATTCCAAATTTTCGGCTTCCACGGAAATATCTACCTCCCCACCCCCTCCCCCTTACCAAAAGCTACATTTCCCCTAGTTCCACCTTCCTTTCCAGGTTGAAACGTTCACTCCTTACTTGCAGTGTCGCCTCCTCGCCGGTGACTCTCCTTCATGTTGCTCGGCCTCGTTTATCCAGGCAGGTAATCCACACCCGACCCCCATCCTCCTCCTCCTTCCACATCCCACATGCCCCGACCGCCGGCGCGAGCGCGACACCTTCCACCCAAATCATCGATCCCTCCACCAAATAAATGCTGTCCTAAGCCATGGTGCACGCAGTATAGCCAGGATCTCAAGAAGCATTTGGCAGTAGAGAAGAAAATCACGGCCGCACGCGCGGATGAGGTCACGATGGCAACCATTCATACCGACCCCAGATCTTGGAGGAGCACCATGCCATTTGCTAGCTACACCGATTAAGCATGCTCGGTTTACCCGTTGTGTGTGCTACTCCTGCCTTTCCTTCACAAATTCTAGTTAATTGTGCTATCTAATTTTACCATGCAATATGTTGCTCTAGTGTATATGTTCTATATGTCGTGCAATGTGGTGCTCACTTATTAACTGTTTTGTTAATTAGTTGTCATTTTCAGTTAACTATTTGGTTCAATTATGGAAATGTGATGTTCAATTCTTCAAGTTGCAATTTTGTATTGTCTTGCATGTGAGAAATAAATCGAATTTATCTTTACAAAATACATGAGAAACGAATACAATTGCTATATTTCCAAGTTGTCAAGCATGCTTGGTTTGGTTATACATTGTGCAATGTGGTGCTCAGTTAACGTTTGGTTCATTTGTGTTGTGGTGTTTAGTTAACTGTTTGGTTCAATTCTGCAATGCGATGTTCAATAGTTGTTGTTGCATTCTATTATTGTATACCATGTGAGGAATAAATTGAATTTGGCTATAGTAAATACATGACAAACAAATACAATTGCTACAATTGGCTGTAGTTAACTATTTGGTTAACTGTCTGATCTTGTACTAGGAGTATGTTTTACTGTGCAATGTGGTGCTCAGTTAATGTTTGGTTCATTTGTTGTGGTGTTTAGTTAACCGCTTGGTTCAATTCTGCAATGCGATGTCCAGTTGTCATGGGTAGAATTTTGTATTGTTGTGCATGTGAGGAATTAATCGAATTTGGCTGCACTTAACACATGAGAAACATATACAAGTGCTATATTTCCTAGTTCTTAATCATGCTTGGTTAGGATAAATGGGTTTTCCATGTGGCTTGAATTAATCCGATGAATCTACAATGTGCTTATTTTTCATCAACATCTTTTACTAATAGCATGCGAACCCTTACTTAACTAGATGACTAACTACCGTATATGTGTTGCAGGGAAACAATGGGAAGCACTGAGGTTTACAATCGAGGTTAGCACGTGCATGGTCCGTTGTCTAATAGCACATTGTTGTGCAATTGTAATATTTAGGTTTCTAACAATTTGGTCTTGCACATGTAGGTCTTGCTGTCAGAGGTTTTGACCCACTGTTCGACCATTTTTGCATATGGGGAAATGAGTTGTCCATGAATATCAATCAAATCAATAAACTTAGAAAGATTGTTAGGATAAGGATCACCGGTCGCACATGAACTCATTTTGTTGAGCGTGTGTCCCAAGAGGGCCATATCCCTGACGATTTCTGGGTCGTGTGGGAAGGACCCCCCTATCGCTGTCACTCACTAGGCGACGGTTCCAAATCCCGTCGCGGAAAGGGGTTAAAAACCGTTTGTATAGCACTAACGCATACTAGTGCTACCATGTTTTTTTTCCGTCAAGCACAACCCAAAGAATGTCATGCAGCTGCTTCTCCGACCCGCCCAAGACGAAAAGCCCATTTTCTATCATGTTTTTGTCACAGAAGTAGGAGCCCACCACATCTATGATGATATCGGGTTTTGTCACAATTATCATCATAGAAGTGCCATAAGCATGACAGAAAAAAATCGTTCGGCCCAAAATGTCACGGATATGTCTTTTTTAGTGCTTTGAGTAGGTTCATCTCCAAATCTGCTGAGCGTGCCCTCCCCTTTTTCAAGATTTTGAAAAAGGCAGGGCCAGTGAAATGGACCCCGGAGACCGAGGCAGCGCTGCAGAATTTGAAGAGGAACCTCTCCTCTACACCAATACTAGTTGCACCTAAACCGCAAAGAGCCATTGCTGCTATATCTAGAGGCAATGAATCAAGTGGTCGGTGCCGCGCTAGTGGCTCAGAGGGAAGTTGACGAAGAGGCGGTAGCAGTGGCAAGACTATCGGATGACGAGCCAGAGCTCCCCCCGGCAGGGTCTAGTGATGGCAAGGCAGGACCCCCGACGGAGTCTGGCACCGGCAAAGAAGGAACCAAGACAGAGTCTGGTGCCAGCAAGGCAGGATCCGCTCAAGCAAACGAAGTGATACGAGGAAGAAGATGATGCAGCACCCACTTTACTTTGTGAGCTCCCTCTTGCAGGGGGCTAGATCAAGATACTCTGGTGTGCAGAAGTTGCTCTTCGGCCTCCTTATGGACTCGAGGAAGCTACGTCATTAATTTCAAGCACATGAGATCACTGTCATCACTCGCTTCCCGTTGCAACGGATCTTGCACAACCCAGATGCAACCAGAAGGATTGTGGAATGGGCGTTGGAACTGTCAAGCTTTGGTCTCAGGTTTGAAAGCACCTCAACAATCCAGAGCAGGGGCTTGGTGGAGTTCATTGCAGAATGGACCTCAACACCTGACGGAGAAATTCAGGAGACCACTCTCCCCGGCAAGGAAACAAGCCACGACTGGATTATGTACTTTGATGGGGCTTTCTTGCTGCAAGGCGTCGGTGCTGGTGTGTTACTCACCGCGCCCACCAGAGAGCACCTCAAGTACGTATTCCAAATGCACTTTCCCCAGGAGAGGTCAAAGAACAACACTGTTGAGTATGAGGGGCTGCTTGCCGATGTCAGGATCGCGGCAGACCTTGGGATCAGAAAATTGATGGTCCATGGGGATTCGCAACTCATAGTGAAGCAAGTGAACAAGGATTATCAGAGCCCGTTGATGGAAGCTTATGTAAATGAAGCGAGGAAGTTGGAAGAGCGTTTTGACGGTCTACAAGCAGACCATGCTCCTCGAGCAGAGAATTGCATTGCTGACGACCTGTCAAAACGTGTTGCCCTCAAGTTACCTGTGGAACCATTGACCTTTGTGCTCCAATTGACTCGGCCATCTGTTGAACCATCAGCAGGGTAGAATAAGCGAAGAAAATCAGGCCCCGGCAAGTACTTTCCCACCGAGCTCCCAGGAGCCGCCAGCAAGGATGTTGCCGGGGACGCCAAGCTCGCCGGGGAGCGACAGGCTTCGGCAGGGCCTCAAGCCCTTGCCCTAGAGACTACTGCTCCCATGGCAGAAGACATGCCTCTAGTCCTTGCCGTCGAGCCTCAGGCTCCAGCATGGGTGCATCACACCGTTCAGTTCCTCCAAACAGGGGAACTCCCCGAGGAACAGGAAGAAGCGGAGAAAGTATCCCGTCGGTCTGGCATGTACCAGTTTGTGGATGCTGTCCTATACAGGAAAAGACTGAACGGCGTGAAGTTAAAGTGCACTACCCGGAAGGACAGACTAGAGTTGTTGGCAGAGATACATGGAGGCATATGTGGCTCTCACATAGGATCAAGAGCCCTTGCCGGCAAGGCATTCCGGCAAGGTTTCTTTTGGCCCACTACTCTCCAGGATGCAACTGCACTAGTAACCCAGTGTGAAGCGTGTCAGTTCCATTCAAAGAAACTCCATCAACCAGCCCAAGCTCTTCAGATGATCCCTCTTTCCTGGCCATTTTCGGTTTGGGGGCTCGACATACTCAGCCCCTCTCCCCGTGTTTTCGGGGGCTTTGAGTACTTGTACGTTGCGATCAACAAGTTCACAAAGTGGCCAGAAGTGGAAGCAGTGAGAAAGGTGACATCACAATATGTCGTCAAGTTCTTCAAGGGACTAGTTTGCTGTTTTGGTGTGCCTAACAGAGTCATCACCGACAACGGCACACAATTCACAAGCCGCACCTTCCTGCAATACATCTAAGACCTCGGCAGCAAAATCTGTTTTGCTTCCATTGCACACCCACGAAGCAACGGCCAGGTGGAAAGGGCAAATGTTGAAGTGTTGTAGGGCCCTCAGGACAAGGACTTTTGACAGGCTGCACAAGTGCGAAAGACGCTGGATTGACGAGTTGCTGGTGGTTCTTTGGTCAATCAAGACAATGCCAAATCGAGCCACCGGCCAGACACCCTTCTCCCTCGTGTACGGGGCAGAAGCAGTTCTCCCCACAAAACTCACATACGGATCACCTCGAGTGCTCACTTATGATGAGCTTGAGTAAGAGCAGGTGCGGCAAGATGACACTATGCTCCTTGAGTAAGATCGTCTTCAGGTTGTTGTGTGAGTTGCACACTACCAGCAAGCTTTGCGCCGCTACCATAGCCGCAATGCCCGAACCTTTGAGGAAGGTGACCTTGTTCTTCAGCGCATTTAGTCGGCCAAGAATTCCAACAAGTTGAAGCTAAAGTGGGAAGGCCCTTATCGGGTAATACGAGTCACCAGGCCCGGCGCAGTCCGCCTGGAGACCAAAGATGGTATCCCAATGAGCAACTCCTAGAACATCGAACATCTTCGTAAGTTTTACCCATAAGGCATGGTTGCCGGGCCCCCCGGTAGACCACCTTTTGTACAAGCCTTGCCGGCAAGGCATGTAACCCTTTGTACACAGCCAGGCGCAGACCCTGAGCAACAGATGAATAAATGAAGCGCTGGCGCCCTAAGAATTTGCATGCATGTTAGGTTGAGCTTTTCTCTAATAGGTCGATAGTGCTTAGCGGCAACTAGCACCTAGCATAGAGGTCGAGTGTGTGTATTTTTGTCCCTTCCAGTCCTCTTTGGTTCGCAGGCTGCACGGGTGCTTCAGCGGAACTTTTTGGAGGAAAGGAGACGAACTAACACCCCAACCCCGGCAAGCCAAGGCTGCTAGGGGCTACAGATTCAGATAAGTCTTTTTCCCCCGTTGTGTACTTCCATATGAAACTTGAATGTACGAAACTTCAATCGATCCCATGCCACCGTGCTCCCTCCTTCCTATGCCTAAAAACCCATTTGGGCTGGAATTTGGTTGTACTTGCGGTGGAAGGGGGGACGAAGGGGCTAAATCCTACTTTGCCCCTACCTCCGCCAAGGGCGTGAGCGTAGTCGTGGTATGAAGCGGGAAGACGGCAAGGCTTGTTGCCGGGTGACGTTGTTTACTTAAAAAGATAACAAGGACTCGTTCCTTGGTGTGAGCCTCACTCACGCACAAAAGAACCCGGCAAACACCCTTTTCTTCATTAATACGTTGATTAACAAGTACAATTCATACGAAATGTAAGCATAAGCAAGGGGTTATGAAGTTTAAGTTCAACAAGTGCCCGCGGGCTTAAGATCTAAAAAAAGATAAGATGCCCATAATCCTTTTCTTGTCCCTCTCCTCAGAAAGTGGATCAAGATAGCGGGAGGGCAAAAAGGGCACCTAGGAGAGGTGCGCGCGGTGGAGGACACCAAGAGAACATCCCGGCGGCCATCCGGAAGAGGGATGGTGATGATGGTGCCAGGGGAGGAGCCGAAAGATGAGGAAGCGGGCTGGCAATACAAAACGAAGGCATTGATTCCATCATACTCCGACTTGATGACCTGCCACCCGCCTTCTTCATCTTCTCCGGCCTTCCAGCGCCAGCCACCAGAAGCGGCAGCCCCGAGAAGTTCAAGGACCTGGCTTGGGAAGCCACCGCCAAGAACTGCCCACAAAAAATCGCACTGCTGGGAGAAGACCGGGTGCAAATGATGGTGCTGCCGGCATCGCCTGGTGATAGTGCGCCCGACGTCTAGTCGGACCCGTCCCCGTCGTCCTCCCCATCGGTCTCCTCCTCGTCACTATCGCTCTAGGAGGAGCTTTCGTCGTCGGCCGAGCTCTCCACGCAGCACACTAACCGGATTCCCGAGAGCCCGAAAACCTTGACGGAGAGCAGGTCAGCCTCCACTAATTTCAAGCTGAGGATGTGCCCCTTCATCAGGATGCGGGCACGTGCGAAGCTTTTCCAACCGCGATGAAGAAGCATTACATGAGGGGCGGGGAACTCTAGGTTCACCCACATGTTGCCATTGCAACAACCCCTCATATGAAGCCTCAAACTCGGCGGCTGGTCAACCTCCAGCACCCTCGTGAATGGCTCGGGAAGGCGAAGACGGCTGCGCAGCGGTTTGCGCAGCTGCAAGATAAACTCCTACACCGTGTCTCCGACATGGCCACTTGACGGAGCGGGAGGAGACGGTGGCGACGCGGGTGCTCCACTTCCACGTCCACTTCTGCCTCGACCACCTCGCCGACCGCGACCCCGTCCAGCACCTCCTCCATGGGCGCTTGGGTCTTCCTTAACCGCCACGGCTCTCTGGCGAGAGGAAGATCTAGTCACCTTCGCAGGGGGGCGGCTGCGACCACGCCCTCTCGGCATGATGGTGGATGAAGAACAGAGAAGAAGAGAAGACGCGAAGGGATGCCCTTCCTTCTCCTCCCGACCCCCCTTTAATGGCCAAATGGGAAGGGATGAGGGCTGGCTCTATACCTTCTCTAAAGGGCCCTTTCGAGTCCGAATCATTAAGGCCATTGGCAACGAGCGGAGTCATCGACCACCCTCCCCACGCCAATCATAGGCACATGGGTATCTGCCACAGCACACCTTTCCATATCCCGCGCGTCTTC
Organism: Triticum aestivum; assembly: GCF_018294505.1. NCBI lineage: Eukaryota > Viridiplantae > Streptophyta > Magnoliopsida > Poales > Poaceae > Triticum > Triticum aestivum. The sequence continues at coordinate 438,573,279 of NC_057803.1, forward strand.
TACCTACCCCATGCCATCATGCGGTGTACGTGGCGAAAAAGGTGGGCATACTAGGAAGCGTGAAATGGAAATTACCATCCCATGAATAAAGGGCCCTCACAGGCCGCTGCGAGCATGACAGACGAGAAGATTACCGCAGTTATCCCCTGCCAGCGTGCCCGTGCACTGTTTGGTCCTGTCCCAACGACACTCCGCGCCCGTGTGTGGCCCAGGCCTAGGGGCTCCTGTCGGTGTACTAAAGTTTGGGCCCTTTGGTACCCCTTACTTGTGCACAGACAGTTGCAGCCGCACCCGTGGCACGGCTTGATGGGGGAAGCTGGAGGCGGTAAACAAGATCAATAGAGAAGCGGCCAAGCCAGAGACCAGAGAGTAGAAGACGAGCTGGACCCCCGACAAGATCCTTGCCGGGACGGCTTGCGAGACCCCGGCAAGGTCCTTGCCGGGACGCCTTGCGAAGCACTGATGAAACCACCACCCTTGAGGTTAGGAGCTCTGACACCATCGACAATGTCGAGACAAAGACCCAGGGGCGCATGCATAGTGGCATACAGATCTTTATGAAGACTAAAAGATGAAGTTCCCAGCAAGGTCCTTGCCGGGGACGATGGCAAGGCCCTGGCAAGACCCTTGCTGGGGACGGTTGCAAAGCCACGACAAGACTCGGCCGCCCAGTCACCAATCCGGCGCGATGGCTGGCCTGCCAGCCTAGCAAGCACCTGCGTGGCTGATCTTTGTGAAGACCCTACCGCCTCTCCAGCGCAGCAGCTGGCCAGCCAACTTCGTGTTTCATGCCTCATCCTCCTGGACGCGTGTCGAGACGGAGCGGGGCGGCGACGGATGGGACGAGCTCTATTCCCATCCCAGATAAAGCTAAGGGGCACGTAAGCAGCGCATTTAATGCATTTGTCCTAAGACTCCAATGATAAACATAGACATTGTAGCTACTTTACACCTCCTGTATGCCACTGTGGCCACCCCTTGGCATATAGAAGGTGGCCCATAGTGTACTGGAGGAGGATTTGGACTTTTGGACCTCTCGGCCCAGCTTGCATGCATAGCAGGGAGCCAAAGCTCAAGAACACAGAATATACACTCAAGCAGGGCTAGGGTTTTACGCTGCTCAGCGGCCTGAACCTGGGTAAAAATCCGTCGTGTTGATCATTAGATATGCTCTTTGCACACCCCTCTTCCCTGCCAAACTGTAGAAGGGATCCACGTGATCCCGTAGGTGTCATTTCCACCGACAAAATCCATGATGCATTGTCAATATGACATCCATGGTGTCATCAACAAAGTAAAGCCCAAGATTTCCTTATACTCCCGTGCTTGCAAAGCAAGGAATGTACTGCTTGAAATGAAAATTAAGATCATAAATTAGATATATTGAAATAACAGAGCAAGATGGAAATATGGGAGTAACTGATAGAACATATCAATATATAGATGGAAGCAAAGTACAAAAATATATAAATAAAAATAGATAAGATAATGTAACAAAGATTTGATGCAAATATGAGAGTAACTGAATGAACAATACATCATATATTTTCCTAATATAGGGGGGAATCGGCTTCGACATCTAGGCTGCACGTGCGTACCTTTTATCGAAATGTAGCAACAAATGATATATGTTCACAAATTTAGGCCATGCCGACTGTGGTAGGTTGAGATTGAACATACCGAGCACTCCCTGAAGTCATCCAGAATGGTGAGATAGAACTTTGTTTCCGACCGTCCACGACCACACTTGCCTGATTTGTGCTCGGACTGTGGACACATGAATGAAAACCCTCGAATCAGCTAGAAGAAAAATGAGTCGACGGTGATTTTCGCCGGTTGATTAACAACGACAGACGGACTGGGATAAGAAATGAGTGAATATTTCGCTAAGTTGATTACCTTATCCATGAGAAAAATCCCCGGCCCAATCCCGCAGAAAACCCAAATCGACCAGAGTCTAGAATGTCGGTGCAGATAGGCGGCGGAAAGTGGTAGTGGTGAAATCACGTGCCGTTTGGAGCGCGCCCTCCGTCCGCTGACAACAGCGTCGAGCTTAGGGTTGCCGTTGCCATAGAAGTTGATGAGGTGCAATATTGCGGAGGAGTCCACGACGAGTGGGTGGGGACGAAGTGGGCGGGGGTTTTCTTTTTCCTTTTGCATGTGTGGGTGAACACACACGGTTCGCGGAGGACACGGAGATGAATCGTGTGCGATAGTAAATCACCGAGATTGAAGGGGAATCCAAATTTCCTTTGTCCTTTGTCCATGAGTTTTTTTTCTACAATGAACATAAACCCTGCGAATCATCGTGTTCAAATTTGCCACTTTTCCGGGTTCATTTACAACATTTAGGGGATTATGTGCATTTTCTAGGCATTAATGCATATAATTGAAATTCAAACAATTGGTGCATGAAAAGGTGCACGAGAATGGTCTGTAAAACCATGATCTTGCTATTTAGTAAATTCTCATGCCTTTTACAAGGAATGGGCACATATTTCACGAAAATGTGTGGCAATAGTCAACCACAAACACGTCATTTATTGGTTTTTCAACTATAGAAAAATAAAATACATGCTTGAAAAACATGACGGCCGGCATGGTGCCATGGTATGGCCTCACCATGCCCTCGTACAAATTTGAGAAGGTTTGGCTTATGTCGTCGTCCACGCCATTCATAAATCGAACCATCACCAAGGAATTTGCATGGTTTCGAGGGGGAAATCAGCAAGATTGAAGGGGCCGAGAATCCAAATTTCCTTCCTAGCTTGTCATTCAGTTGTTTCTACAATCAACATACCCCCTCGAATGCAACGTGTTCAAATTTGACATTTTTTCCGGGCTCATTTACCATATTAGGGGATTATGTGCATTTTCTAGGCATTAATCCACATAATTCAAATTCGAACAATTGGTGCATGAACACGTGCACAAGAACGGTCTAGAAAAACCATACTCGTGGTATTTAGTAAATTCTCAAGCCTTTTACAAAGAATGGCAGAGATTTCAAGGAATGTGTGCCAATAGTCAACCACAAATGCGTCATTTACTAGGTTATCAACTATAGAAAAATGAAATACGTGCTTGAAAAACATGACGCTTGGCATGGTGCCATGGTATGGCTTCATCGCGCCCTAGTAAAAAGCTGAGAAGGTTTGATTTATGTCGTCATGCATGCCCTTCGTAAATCAAACCATTACCAAGGAAGTTCCATGCTTTCAAGAGGGAAAACAGCAAGATTGAAGGGGAATCCAATTTTCCTTCCTAGTTTGTCATTCAGTTTTTTCCAACGAAAAACATACTGCCTCCAATGCAATGTGTTCAAATTTGATGTTTTTCCGGGCTAATTCACCATATTTAGGGGATTGTGCATTTTCTAGGCATTAATGCACATAATTCAAATTCAAACAATCGATGCATGAAAAGGTGCACAAGAACGGTCTGGAAAACCATGCTCGAGCTATTTACTAAATTCTAATACCTTTTACAAGGAATGGGCAGATATTTCAAGTAAATGTATCGCAATAGTCAACCACAAACGCGTCACTTACTGGGTTAACAACTATACAAAAATGAAATACATGCTTCGAAAGCATGACGCCTAGCGTGGTGCCATGGTATGGCCTCACCGTGCCCTGGTAAAAATTTGAGAATGTTTGCCTAATGTCCTCATGCACACCTTTCGTAAATTGAACCATCACCGAGGAAGTTTCATGGTTTCGAGGGCCAAGATTGAAGGGGGGTCTAAATTTCCTTTGTCCTTTGTCCATGAGTTTTTTTTCTATCATGAGCATACACCCTGCAAATCACCGTGTTCAAATTTGGCACTTTTCCAGGTTCATTTACCATATTTAGGGGATTATCTGCATTTTCTAGGCATTAACGCACATAATTCAAGTTCAAACAATCGGTGCATGAAAGGGTGCACAAGAACGGCCTGGAAACCATGCTCGTGCCATTTAGTAAATTCTCATGCCTTTTACAAGGAATGGACAGATATTTCGATGAAATGTGTGGCAATAGTCAACCACAAACATTTGTTTATTGGGTTTTCAACTATAAAAAAGAGGAAATAAATGCTTGAATAACATGAAGCCTGGCATGGTGCCATGGTATGGCCTCACCATGCCCTGGTAAAATTTTGAGAAGGTTTGGCTTATGTCGTCATGCACGCCCTTCATAAATAGAACCATCACCGAGGAAGTTTCATTCTTTCGAGAGGGAAATCGCCAAGATTGAAGGGGAATCCAAATTTTCTTTGTTCTTTGCCCTGGAGTTTTTTTCTACGACGAACATACACCCTGCAAAATCATCGTGTTCAAATTTGGCATTTTTTGGGCTCATTTGCCATATTTAGGGGATTATGTGCATTTTCTAGGCATTTAGCGCATATAAATCCAATCCAGCTACAGCTACACAGGTATGATGTGAGGGACGTGGATTGTTGTTCGATCGCGGCGCATCCTACGGTGCACACACGCGATCTACGTGGCTGAGGTTCTGGCCAATCATAATGCAACACACAATAGGTTCAGTGAACACTGTTTCCAGAGGCGATGGAGATAAACCGTGTCCGATAATGAACGAGCAAAATTGTAAGGGAAGCCAAATTTCTTTCGTCATTTGTCGTTGAGCTCTTAAAAACAACCGCACTGTATGGCTGCCTGTCCCCTCCCTCCCAAAGCTCTCTCCAAGCGTAGTTGATGGCACCGCGGTGCACAGTAACTCGTAAGGAAGCGATGGCATCCCGCCGCGCTGCGTTCCTCACCGCCCACGGCCGCACACATGGTAAGGAAGTGATGGCTTCTCGCCGTGCTGAGTTCATCGCCATCGCTGGCCACACAGTTACATGGGCGCACTTTGAGGCTGCAATGGCCGAATGGGCGGTGGATCTAGAGGCGGCCAAAGCCGCACAAAAGGAGCGGACAAGGCAGAAAGCAGACAGGAAAAGGGAGTCCCGCTGCCGCAAGAAAGAAGAGGCCGCACGCCGTGCTTTGGAGAGCTTGCCGGAGATCAAAGCACGGTGGCCTACCGCCTACAAGGCCGGGAAGGAGAAGGCCGGTGTCTGGCCAGCATGCCCTGATGGCAGCATGTGACAAGTAGTTAGTGCGTGTGCCACCCATAAGTTTGTATAATTAATTACAAGCATCTACCAGTACTACATACGCACTAGTCTTAGAGCAATTTACTAGTAGTACATTAAGTTGGTACTATCTATTATTAACGTAAAATGTCGGTAAGCGCATCCTTTGAGGGCTTGAGCGTTGATTAGAATGTGTGCTCTGAAGTTTTTTTTCCGCACCCCGGCCCCAAATACTACCAAAACGTCCGCCTGCAGCCATCGGAGGAGACTAGAGCTTGCCGCAAATGGTTTTTAGTCACACCTTGCCGTGCGAGTTGGCCACACACAGGCTTAAATTGCTGCGCCGGTGGATGGGAGCAAGCTTCTCTCTTGTTGCATGGGATCAAATCTGGCTACACGAGCGAGGCAGGTTGACACTTGATTGCATTTCATAAACCGATGATTGCTCATCGGGTGTCACCTTGCACTGGTGCAGAGACCTGCTATACAAACCGTTTTCAACCCCTTTCCGTGACGGCGTTTAGAACCGTCTCCAAGTGAGTGTGGCTGATAGGGGGTCCTTCCAACACGACCTAAAAACCGTCGGGGATAGGCCCTCCTGGCACACCGACTGGGGCAAAATGAGCTCGTGTGCGATCTGGTGAGGCATCGAAACCCTATCATTTTCATTCATATGTACATCCCACACGGTGAATCCTAGAAAAATAGTTAAGTTTGTATGTATATCACACACAGTTTTTTGTGTAGAAACATTTGTGCAAGGTGGCCTAACGCAAACAGTTCTCTGCCGGAAGCCATGTGTGATTGTTAGTTGATCGAACACGCCTACTTTCTAGAAATCATGTGGGTTGTTTGCGTTCATCACCCACGGTGATGTCTGAGTAACCGTCTGCAATAGAAAACCCCAATATGTAGGGTCATTAGCCTATTATTTATAATCCATGTACTAATCAAAACGATATTTCTTATAAAACACACCAGATATTTCATATCCATATAATGGCAACCAGGATTTCAAAATCGAATTACATCAGATAGCTTCGGCACTCAGTTACGTCATTACATAACAACACCAAGTTTCACATGCAACATCGAAAACCTTTGGAAAGTAGCATCATACATGGTAAATAGATAGATGAATCTCATCTGGGAAACTGCAGAGGCGGAAGGCAAATTTTGAGCCTTTAGTGATGTTGAATGTCTTTGCAACTTTAGGCCGGTGGCTATGGATAATTGCCCGCCCAACCTTCATCCTCTTCAGGAAGACTTCAATATTGTATCGTGGGTGTTGAATGAATACCTTCCTCGCCTCTTGACCATGCAGGTGGTTTGAGAGGTAATCATCGGTGAACTGCTTTGAAAAGTACTGAAAACAAAGATATGCATAAATCACTGTTATAAATTTTGAAATGGCACAAGGGGTAAAAACAAGGTAAAAGAGTTAGTACCATCCTATAGTTGACTGATGTCTTCTTCATTGTGCAAACAAAGATCTTGCTGTTATTCGTCGCAAGTTTCTTCATCCTAACAATCTTTCAAAGTTTCTTGACTTGACTGATATTCACGGACATCTCATTTCACTGATTACCCACAAGTATAGGGGATCACAACAGTTTTCGAGCGTAGAGTATTCAACCCAAATTTATTGATTCAACACAAGGGGAGCCAAAGAATATTCTCTGATATTAGCAGCTGAGTTGTCAATTCAACCACACCTGGAAACTTAATATCTGCAGCAAAGTATTTAGTAGCAAAGTAATATGATGGTAGTGGTAACAATAGCAAAAGTAATGGTACCAAAAGTAATATTTTTGGGTTTTATAGTGATTGTAATAGTAGCAACTGAAAAGTAAATAAGCAAAGAACGACATAGGAAAAGCTTGTAGGCATTGGATCGGTGATGGAGAATTATGCCGGATGCGATCGATCATGTAACAGTCAGAACCTAGGGTGACACAGAACTATCTCCAGTTCATCAATGTAATGTAGGCATGTATTCCGAATATAGTCATACGTCCTTATGGAAAAGAACTTGCATGACATCTTTTGTCCTACCCTCCCGTGGCAGCAGGGTCCTATTGGAAACTAAGGGATATTAAGGCCTCCTTTTAATAGAGTACCGGACCAAAGCATTAACACATAGTGAATACATGAACTCCTCAAACTACGATCATCACCGGTAAGTATCCCGATTATTCTCACTTCGGGGTTAACGGATCATAACACATGATAGGTGACTATAGACTTGCAAGATAGGATCAACAACTCACATATATTCATGAAAACATAATAGGTTCAGATCTGAAATCATGGCACTCGGGCCCTAGTGACAAGCATTAAGCATAGCAAAATCATAGCAACATCAATCTTAGAACATAGTGGATTCTAGGGATCAAACCCTAATAAAACTAACTTGATAACATGATAAATCTCATCCAACCCATCACCGTCCAGCAAGCCTACGATGGAATTACTCACACATGGTGGTGAGCATCATGAAATTTGTGATGGAGGAAGGTTGATGATGATGATGGCGACGGATTCCCCTCTCCGGAGCCCTGAACGGACTCCAGATCAGCCCTCCTGAGAGAGTTTAGGGCTTGGCGGTGGCTCTGTATCATAAAACATGATGAATTCTTCTCTCTCATGTTTTCTCCCTGAAATTGAATATATGGAGTCAAGATTGAGGTCAGTGGAGCATCAGGGGGGCCACGAGGCAGGGGGGCGCGCCCAGGGGGGTAGGGCGTGCCCCCCACCCTCGTGGACAGGGTGTGGGCCCCCTGACGTGGATCTCCCTTCTAGTATTTTTTATATTTTCCAAAAATAATCTCTGTTGATTTTCAGGTCATTCCAAGAACTTTTATTTCTGCACAAAAATAACACCATGGCAATTCTGCTGAAAATAGCATCAGTCCGGGTTAGTTCCATTCAAATCATGCAAGTTAGAGTCCAAAACAAGGGCAAACGTGTTTGGAAAAGTAGATACGACGGAGACGTATCAACTCCCCCAAGCTTAAACCTTTGCTTGTCCTTAAGCAATTCACTTGATAAACTGAAAGTGATAAAGAAAAACTTTTACAAACTCTGTTTGCTCTTGTTGTTGTAAATATGTAAAGCCAGCATTCAGGTTTTCATCAAAGATTATGAACTAACCATATTCACAATAACACTTTGGTCTCATGTTTACTCATATCAATGGCATAATCAACTAGCGGGCAATAATAATAAATCTCGGATGACAACACTTTCGCAAAACAATCATAATATGATATAACAAGATGGTATCTTGCTAGCCCTTTCTGAGACCGCAAAACATAAATGCAGAGCAACTTTAAATATCAAGGACCAGCTCGACATTGTAATTCATGGTAAAAGAGATCCAGTCAAGTCATACTCAATGTAAACTAACAGTAATGGATGCAAATGACAGCGGTGCTCTCCAAATGGTGCTTTTTAATAAGAGGATGATGACTCAACATAAAAGTAAATAGATAGGCCCTTCGTAGAGGGAAGCCGGGATTTGTAGAGGTGCCAGAGCTCGGTTTTGAAATAGATATAAATAATATTTTGAGAGGTATACTTTCATTGTCAACATAACAACCGAGAGATCTCAATATCTTCCATGCTACACACATTATAGGCGGTTCCCAAATAGAATGGTAAAGTTTATACCCCCCCTCCACCAACAAGCATCAATCCATGGCTTGCTCGAAACAACGAGCGCCTCCAACTAACAAGAGTCCCGGGGGAGTTTTGTTTGCAGTTATTTTGATTTGATTTGCATAAAGCATGGGACTCGGTATCCCGGTGACCAGCCATTTTCTCGTTAGTGAGGAGCGGAGTCCACTCCTCTTGAGAATAACCCACCTAACATGGAAGATACAGACAGCCCTAGTTGATACATGAGCTATTCGAGCATACAAAATAGAATGTTTATTTGACGGTTTAGAGTTTGGCACATACAAATTTTCTTGGAATGGCAGGTAAATACCGTATATAGGTAGGTATGGTGGACTCATATGGAACAACTTTGGGGTTTATGGAGTTGGATGCACAAGCAGTATTCCCGCTTAGTACAAGTGAAGGCTAGAAAAAGACTAGGAAGTGACCAGCTAGAGAGCGACAACAGTCATGAACATGCATTAAAATTAATCAACATCGAATGCAAGCATGAGTAGGATATAATGCACCATGAACATAAATATCATAGAGGCTATGTTGATTTTGTTTCAACTACATGCGTGAACATGTGTCAAGTTAAGCCACTCGAATCATTCAAAAGAGGATACCACCCTATCATACTAGATCACAACCATTTTAATAGCATGTTGGCACGCAAGGTAAATCATTATAAGCTCCTAGCTAATTAAGCATGGCATAAGCAACTACAATCTCGAATTGTCATTGCAAACATGTTTCTTTCATAATAGGCTGAATCAGGAACGATGAACTAATCATATTTACAAAAACAAGAGAGGTCGAGTTCATACCAGCTTTTCTCATCTCAATAAGTTCATCATATAATCATCATTATCCGCTTTCACTTGCATGCCGAATATTGTGGATAATAATAAAAGTGCACGTGCATTGGACTAAGCTGGAATCTACAAGCATTCAATTCAAGAGAGAAGACAAGGTAATATGGGCTCTCTGTTAGATCAACAATAATGCATATGAGAGCCACTCAACATTTTCATTATGATCTTCTCCTCTCGACCCCCAAAGAAAAGAAATAAAACTATTTACACGGGAAAGCTCCCAACAAGCAAAAGAAGAACAAGAAATCTTTTTGGGTTTTCTTTTATTTACTACTACTATAGGCATGGAAAGTAAACTAACTAAAATCTACAACTATTTTTTTTAGTTTTTGTTAAGGTTTTTCAAACACACAAGAAGAAAGCATAAAAAGGAAAATAAACTAGCATGGATAATACAGTGAAAAAGTATGAGCACGGACAACTAGCATGAGTGTGTGAACATAAATGTAATGTCGGTGAGAAATACATACTCCCCCAAGCTTAGGCTTTTTGCCTAAGTAGGTCAATGGCTACGGATGGCCTGGCGGATATCCAAAGTTGTAACTGGGGTCGTACTGAGATGCAGCAGCAATTGCTTGATGAGCTGCATCTTGGAGGCGAGCTGCCTCCGCCCTCCTCTCGTACTCAGTCGCCTCCTCCCTGGTTATAACATATCTCCCCTTTGCCTGAAAGTCAAAGAAAGTAGGAGCATGGAGAACGACATGATAGGTGCGTCGTCTGTCAAAGATTAGTCGGTACTGGAGGAACTGGTCGTTCCTCTCAACAAACTGATGACGAACCATAGCATCATAATCTAAATATGCATGAGGCAACTCAATATCATATCCACGTATGGGTATCTCAAGAAAGTTAGCTATACAAGTTGCGTAAATTCCACCAAAGAAATCTCCATGAATATGATTATTATGCAACCTACATGCAACAATAGTCCCCAAGTTGTGTTGTTTATCTCCTAAAACATCGCTTCTGAGAACGCTAAGATCAGGTACACACATGTGACATGCCTCATCCTTACCATTTATGAATCTACCTATGAAGAGAGCAAAATAATGTATAGCAGGAAAATGAATGCTCCCTATGGTGGCTCATGTTACATCTCTAGATTCCCCCACTGTAATACTAGCAAGAAAATCTCTAAATTCAGATTTGTGAGGTTCACTAACATTACCCCACTGTGGGAGTTTACAAGAAGTGATAAAATCTTCTAAGTCCATGGTATAAGATTTATCATAAAGATCAAACAGGACAGTTTGAGAATTGCGTGATGATGAAAATTTAAACCCTCCCACAAATGAATCAGTTAAATAGAGGTATTGACGGCACTTATCTGCCTAGAAGCTCTCAAGATCTGCATTACGCACATATGCTTCAAATTCCTCCTTGATTCCTGTTCGAACCATGAATTCCTCTGATGACCATTCACAAGGCTGCACTTGAGCATCCCTTGGTGGTTCCTCGTCCGCATCCCGTATTGCGGGCCTGGGTACTTACTTTCTTAAAGAACCACCTTGGTACATTTTCCTAAACATATTTCTTCCTCTGAAAAATTTCTAAAAGTTTTAGTAACTTAAAAATAAAAGTGAACCAAACTCAACAGTATTGATAGCAACTACTCCTACAAGTGCCTAGAGGCAATATCATGCATTAAAACTACTTTTGAACATATAAATTTGACATGCAAGCTCAAGAACAGGGGCACCTAAGTAGCAAAACTTTGAAATAAATAAAGCACTAGGACAAAAACTAATTGGACCATTGGAGGAGTCACATACCAAAGAACAATCCCCCAAAGCAGTTTTGTGAATGGAGCATTGAGCTAGGAGATCGAAAATGGCAGCAAGATGAGCAAGAACTCAGGTTTGAGATGGCTAATGATTTTTTTGGGAGGAAGAAGGAGTGTGTGGTAGCTGGAATAAGTGGAGGGGAGCCACCATGGGCCCATGAGGCAGGGGGCGTGCCCAGGGGGTGGGCGTGCCCTGGACCCTCGTGGCCAGGTGCTTGCTCCCCCTGTTGTGTTCTCAGTGCAAGATATTCTCAAATATTCTAGAAAAAATCATATTTAAATTTCAGGGCATTTGGAGAACTTTTATTTTCGGGGTATTTTTTATTGCATGGATAATTCAGAAAACTGACAGAAAAATACTATTTTTGCTTTAGTCAATGTAAATAACAGAAAGTAAAGGAGGGTACAGAAAGTTGTGTTTTTTAACTTCATCCATCTCATGCTCATCAAAAGGAATCCACTAACAACGTTGATCAAGTCTTGTTAACAAACTCATTCCGCATAACATGGAACCGGAGAAATTTTGAACAATAATAGGTTACCTCAATGGGGATATGCATGTCCCCAACAATAAGAATATCATATTTCTTCTTGAAAGTAGGAAGAGGAAATTCAAAACCTCCAATAGTGATTGTTGAAATTTTTTCAATAGAATTGATACTATGGACGTGAGGTTGTTTCCTCGGAAAGTGTACCGTATGCTCATTATCATTAACATGAAAAGTGACATTGCCTTTGGTGCAATCAATAACAGACCCTGCAGTATTCAAAAAGTGTCTTCCAAGAATAATAGACATACTATCGTCCTCGGGAATATCAAGAATAACAAAGTCCGTTAAAATAGTAACGCTTGCAACCACAACAGGCACATTCCCACAAATACCGACAGGTATAGCAGTTGATTGGTCAGCCATTTGCAAAGATATTTCAGTAGGTGTTAACTTATTCAAATCAAGTCTATGATATAAAGAGAGAGGCATAACACTAACACCGGCTCCAAGATCACATAAAGCAGTTTTAACATAGTTTTTTTAATGGAGCATGGTATAGTTGGTACTCCTGGATCTCCAAGTTTCTTTGGTATTCCACCCTTAAAAGTATAATTAGCAAGCATGGTGGAAATTTCAGATTCCGGTATCTTTCTTTTATTAGTAACTATTTCCTTCATATATTTAGCATAAGGATTCATTTTAAGCATATCAGTCAAACGCATATGCAAAAAAGATAGGTCTAATCATTTCAGCAAAGCGCTCAAAATCCTCGTCATCCTTTTTCTTGGATGGTTTAGGAGGAAAGGGCATGGGTTTCTGAACCCATGGTTCTCTTTCTTTACCATGCTTCCTGATACGTCTCCAACGTATCTATAATTTTTGATTGCTTCATGCTATATTATATTCTGTTTTGGATGATTAATGGGCTTTGTTATAAACTTTTATATTATTTTTGGGACTAACCTATTAACCTAGAGCCCAGTGCCAGTTTCTGTTTTTTTTCCTTGTTTTAGAGTATCGCAGAAAAGGAAAATCAAACGGAGTCCAATTGACCTGAAACTTCACGAAACTTATTTTTGGACCAGAAGAAGCCCACGGAGTATCGGAGATGGACCAGAACAGTCCCGGGCTGCCCACGAGGGTGGGGGGCGCGCCCACCCCCCTGGGCGTGCCCCCCTTCCTCGTGGACAGCCCGGAGATCCACCGATGTACTTCTTCCTCCTATATATACCCATATACCCTAAAAACTTCGGGGAGGACAATAGATCGGGAGTTCCGCCGCCAGAAGCCTCCGTAGCCACCGAAAACCAATCTAGACCCGTTCCGGCACCCTGCCGGAGGGGGAATCCCTCTCCGGTGGCCATCTTCATCATCCGGGTGCTCTCCCTGACTAGGAGGGAGTAGTTCTCCCTCGGGGTTGAGGGTATGTACCAGTAGCTATGTGTTTGATCTCTCTCTCTCGTGTTCTTGAGGTGATACGATCTCGATGTATCGCGAGCTTTGCTATTATAGTTGGATCTTATGATGTTTCTCCCCCTCTACTCTCTTGTAATGGATTGAGTTTTCCCTTTGAAGTTATCTTATCGGATTGAGTCTTTAAGGATTTGAGAACACTTGATGTATGTCTTGCGTGGGATACCCGTGGTGATAATGGGGTATTCTATTGATCCACTTGATGCACGTTTTGGTGATCAACTTGCGGGTTCCTCCCATGAACCTATGCATAGGGGTTGGCACACGTTTTCGTCTTCACTCTCCGGTAGAAACTTTGGGGCACTCTTTGAAGTACTTTGTGTTGGTTTGAATAGATGAATCTGAGATTGTGTGATGCATATCGTATAATCATACCCACGGATACTTGAGGTGACATTGGAGTATCTAGGTGACATTAGGGTTTTGGTTGATTTGTTTCTTAAGGTGTTATTCTAGTATGAACTCTATGATAGATTGAACGGAAAGAATAGCTTCATGTTATTTTACTACGGACTCTTGAATAGATCAATCAGAAAGGATAACTTTGAGGTGATTTCGTACCCTACCATAATCTCTTCATTTGTTCTCCGCTATTAGTGACTTTGGAGTGACTCTTTGTTGCATGTTGAGGGATAGTTATATGATACAATTATGTTATTATTGTTGAGAGAACTTGCACTAGTGAAAGTATGAACCCTAGACCTTGTTTCCTAGCATTGCAATACCGTTTACACTCACTTTTATCATTAGTTACCTTGCTGTTTTTATATTTTCAGATTACAAAAACCATTATCTACTATCCATATTGCACTTGTATCACCATCTCTTCGCCGAACTAGTGCACCTATAAAATTTACCATTGTATTGCGTGTGTTGGGGACACAAGAGACTCTTTGTTAGTTGGTTGCAGGGTTGCTTGAGGGATACTATCTTCATCCTACGCCTCCCACGGATTGATAAACCTTAGGTCATCCACTTGAGGGAAATTTGCTACTGTCCTACAAACCTCTACACTTGGAGGCCCAACAACGTCTACAAGAAGAAGGTTGTGTAGTAGACATCAAGCTCTTTTCTGGCACCGTTGCTGGGGAGGTTAGGGCTTGAAGGTATATCTTCAGATCTTGCAATCGAATCTTTTTGTTTCTTGTTTTATCACTAGTTTAGTTTATAAAAGAAAACTACAAAAAAATGGAATTGAGGGTACCTCATATGCTTCATCTTTTTAATATCTTTCATGAAAATAAGGATTCTGATAATTGTGCTCAAGTGCTAGAAGAAAAATCCATTAGAATGTTTGGCACTAAATATTTGAATGATGAGCATGATTGCAATGTTGTTAGTATGAATTCCTTGAATATCCATGATGCTAATGATATGCAAATCCACAAGCTTGGGGAAGCTATGTTTGATGAAGATGATATTTTTAGTCCCCCAAGTTTTGATGAGCAAATTTATTTTGATGATAGCATGACTCCTATTTATGATGACTATTGCGATGACACTTATGATTATATTTATAAAACTTGTCATGATTATGATTACCCCTTTTCTGAACATTACTCTTTTAATATGGAAACAATTTATAGTATTCGAGTCTCTTATGATACTCCCACTATTCCGAATGAGAAGAAATTTGCTTATGAGGAGAGTAATAAATTTTCTATGCATGTAGATCATGAAAAGAATGCTTTATGTGATAGTTATATTGTTGAATTCATTCATGATGCTACTAAAAATTATTATGAGGGAGGAACATATGCTTGTAAGAATTGCAATAATATCAAGTTTCCTCCGTATGCGCTTAAAATCTTGAAGTTATGTTTGTTTTGCTTTCCTATGCTAGTTGATTATTGTTCCCATAAGTTGTTTGATCACAAAATACCTATGCATAGGAAGAGGGTTAGACTTAAATGTGCTAGTCATATTCTTCATGATGCCCGGTTTATGTTACAATTCTTATCTTTTATGTGAGCATCATTGAAATAATCATGCCTAGCTAGGGGCGTTAAACGATAGCGCTTGTTGGGAGGCAACCCAATTTTTATTTTTCTTATTTACTTTTTTCTCCTGTTTAGTAATAAATAATTCATCTATTATCTGTTTATATGTGGTTTTATGTTTTAATTAGTGTTTGTGCCAAGTAGAACCTTTGGGAAAACTTGGGTGAAGTCTTTGTGATCTTGCTGTAAAAAACAGAAACTTTAGTGCTCACGAGATTAGCTGCCATGTTTTACTGGAGAGTGCTATTAAGTTGATTCTTTTTGCAGAGGATTAATAGACAAATTCCTCAGGTCCAAAAAATTATTTGAGAATTTTATGAGTTCCATAAGTATACGTTTGATCCAGATTACTACAGACTGTTCTGTTTTTGACAGATTCTGTTTTCTATGTGTTGTTTGCTTATTTTGATGGATCTATGAGTAGTATCGGAGGGTATGAACCATAGATAAGTTGGAATACAGTAGATATTACACAAATATGAATTTAGAATGAGTTCACAACAGTACCTGAGTGGTGATTTATTTTCTTATACTAACAGAGCTTACGAGTTTTCTGTTAAGTTTTGTATTGTGAAGTTTTCAAGTTTTGGGTAAAGATTCGATGGACTATGGAATAAGGAGTGGAAATAGCCTAAGCTTGGGGATGCCCAAGGCACCCCAAGGTAATATTCAAGGACAACCAAAATCCTAAGCTTGGGGATGCCCAAGGCACCCCCAAGGTAATATTCAAGGACAACCAAAATCCTAAGCTTGGGGATGCCCAAGGCACCCCAAGGTAATATTCAAGGACAACCAAAATCCTAAGCTTGGGGATGCCCCGGAAGGCATCCCCTCTTTCGTCTTCATTCATCGGTAACTTTACTTGCAGCTATATTTTTATTTACCACATGATATGTGTTTTGCTTGGAGCGTCATTTTATTTTATTTAGTTTTGCTTGTTGTTTGAATAAAATACCAAGATCTGAAATTCTTAAATGTTAGAGAGTCTTCACATAGTTACATAATTATACAACTACTCATTGATCTTAACTCATATCTTTTGGAGTAGTTTGTTGTTTGCTCTAGTGCTTCACTTATATCTTTTAGAGCACGACGATAGTTTTATTTTGAAGAAATAGATGAACTCTCATGCTTCACTTATATTATTTTGAGAGTCTCAAACAGCATGGTAATTGCCTTAAATTGGGAAACTAATCCTAATATGTTAGGTATTCAAGACTAGTAAAAACTTTCTTATGAGTGTCCTAAATACTAAGAGAAGTTTGATGCTTGATGATTGTTTTGAGATATGGAGGTAGTGATTTTAAAGTTGTGCTAGTTGAGTAGTTGTGAAATTGAGAAATACTTGTGTTGAAGTTTGCAAGTCCCGTATCATGCACGTATGGTAAACGTTATGTAACAAATTTGAAACATGAGGTGTTCTTTGATAGTCTTCCTTATGAGTGGCGGTCGGGGACGAGCGATGGTCTTTTCCTACCAATCTATCCCCCTAGGAGCATGCGTGTAGTGCTTGGTTTTTGTTGACTTGTATATTTTTGCAAGAAGTATATGAGTTCTTTATGACTAATGTTGAGTCCATGGATTATACGCACTCTTACCCTTCCATCATTGCTAGCCTCTTCGGTACTGTGCATTGCCCTTTCTCACATTGAGAGTTGGTGCAAACTTCGATGGTGCATCCAAACCCCGCGATATGATACGCTCTTTCACACATAAACCTCCTTATATGTTCCTCAAAACAGCCACCATATCTACCTATTATGGCATTTCCATAGCCATTCCGAGATATATTGCCATGCAACTTTCTATCGTTCCGTTTATCATGACACGTTCATCATTTTCATATTGCTTTGCATAATCATGTAGTTGACATCGTATTTGTCGCAAAGCCACCGTTCATAATTTTTCATACATTTCACTCTTTATTCATTGCTATCCCTGTATACCGCTGGAGGCATTCATATAGAGTCAAACTTTGTTCTAGTATCGAGTTGTAATCATTGAGTTGTAAATAAATAGAAGTGTGATGATCATCATTCATAGAGTATTGTCCCCCCCCCCCCCAATAAAAAGAGAAGAAAGGCCAAATAAAAAAAGGGAAGGCCCAAAAAAATAAAAAAGAGAAAATAAAAAGGGACAATGCTACTATCCTTTTTTCCACACTTGTGCTTCAAAGTAGCACCATGATTTTCATGATAGAGAGTCTCTTGTTTTGTCACTTTCATATACTAGTGGGAATTTTTCATTATAGAACTTGGCTTGTATATTACAACAATGGGCTTCCTCAAATGCCCTAGGTCTTCATGAGCAAGCAAGTTGGATGCACACCCACTTAGTTTCTTTTGTTGAGCTTTCATGCATTTATAGCTCTAGTGCATCCGTTGCATGGCAATCCCTACTCCTTACATTAATATCAATCGATGGGCATCTCCATAGCCCGTTGATTAGCCACGTTGATGTGAGACTTTCTCCTTTTTGTCTTCTCCACATAACCCCCATCACTATATTCTATTCCACCCATAGTGCTATATCCATGGCTCGCGTTCATGTATTGCGTGAAGGTTGAAAAAGTTTGAGATTACTAAAGTATAAAATAATTGCTTGGCCTGTCATCGGGGTTGTGCATGATGAGAGCATTTTTGTGTGACGAAAATGGAGCATGACTAAACTATATGATTTTGTAGGGATGAACTTTCTTTGGCCATGTTATTTTGAGAAGACATAATTGCTTGGTTAGTATGCTTGAAGTATTATTGCTTTCATGTCAATATTAAACTTTTATCTTGAATCTTTCAGATCTGAATATTCATAGCTCAATTAAGAGTGTCACATTAAAAAAATTATACCAAGTAGCATTCCGCATCAAAAATTCTGTTTTTATCATTTACCTACTCGAGGACGAGCAGGAATTAAGCTTGGGGATGCTTGATACGTCTCCAACGTATCTATAATTTTTGATTGCTTCATGCTATATTATATTCTGTTTTGGATGGTTAATGGGCTTTGTTACACTTTTATATTATTTTTGGGACTAACCTATTAACCTAGAGCCCAGTGCCAGTTTCTGTTTTTTTCCTTGTTTTAGAGTATCGCAGAAAAGGAAAATCAAACGGAGTCCAATTGACCTGAAACTTCACGGAACTTATTTTTGGACCAGAAGAAGCCCACGGAGTATCGGAGATGGACCAGAAGAGTCTCGGGCTGCCCACGAGGGTGGAGGGCACGCCCACACCCCTGGGCACGCCCCTTGCCTCGTGGACATCTCGAAGATCCACCGATGTACTTCTTCCTCCTATATATATATATACCCATATACCCTAAAAACTTTGGGGAGCACAATAGATCGGGAGTTTCACCGCCAGAAGCCTCCGTAGCAACCGAAAACCAATCTAGACCCGTTCCGGCCCCCTGCCCGATGGGGGAATCCCTCTCCGGTGGCCATCTTCATCATCCCGGTGCTTTCCCTGGCAAGGAGGGAGTAGTTCTCCCTCGGGGCTAAGGGTATGTACTAGTAGCTATGTGTTTGATCTCTCTCTCTCTCTCTCTCTCTCTCTCTCTCTCTCTCTCGTGTTCTTGAGGTGATACGATCTTGATGTATTGCAAGCTTTGCTATTATAGTTGGATCTTATGATGTTTCTCCCCCTCTACTCTCTTGTAATGGATTGAGTTTTCCCTTTGAAGTTATCTTATCGGATTGAGTCTTTAAGGATTTGAGAACACTTGATGTATGTCTTGCGTGGGATACCCGTGGTGACAATGGGGTATTCTATTGATCCACTTGATGTATGTTTTGGTGATCAACTTGCGGGTTCCACCCATGAACCTATGCATAGGGGTTGCCACACGTTTTAATCTTGACTCTCCGGTAGAAAATTTCGGGCACTCTTTGAAGTACTTTGTGTTGGTTTGAATAGATGAATCTGAGGTTGTGTGATGCATATCGTATAATCATACCCATGGATACTTGAGGTGACATTGGAGTATCTAGGTGACATTAGGGTTTTGGTTGATTTGTGTCTTAAGGTATTATTCTAGTACGAACTCTATGATAGATTGAACGGAAAGAATAGCTTCATGTTATTTTACTACGGACTCTTGAATAGATCGATTAGAAAGGATAACTTTGAGGTGGTTTTGTACCCTACCATAATCTCTTTGTTTGTTCTCCGCTATTAGTGACTTTGGAGTGACTCTTTGTTGCATGTTGAGGGATAGTTATATGATCCAATTATGTTATTATTGTTGAGAGAACTTGCACTAGTGAAAGTATGAACCCTAGGCCTTGTTTCCTAGCATTGCAATACCGTTTACGCTCAATTTTATCATTAGTTACCTTTCTGTTTTTATATTTTCAGATTACAAAAACCATTATCTACTATCCATATTACACTTGTATTACCATCTCTTCGCCGAACTAGTGCACCTATACAATTTACCATTGTATTGGGTGTGTTGGGGACACAAGAGACTCTTTGTTATTTGGTTGCAGGGTTGCTTGAGAGAGACCATCTTCATCCTACGCCTCCCACGGATTGATAAACCTTAGGTCATCCACTTGAGGGAAATTTGCTATTGTCCTACAAACCTCTGCACTTGGAGGCCCAACAACATCTACAAGAAGAAGGTTGTGTAGTAGACATCACTTCCTAGCAACAAAGTCTCTCTTATCATAACGTTGATTCTTTGATTGTGGGTTATCAAGATCAACAGCAGGTTCAATTTCTAGATCATTATTATTGCTAGGTTGAGCATCAACATGAACATCATCCTTAACATTATCACTAGGTTCATGTTCATTACCAGATTGTGTTTCAGCATCAGAAATAGAAATATCATTGGGATTCTCAGGTGTGTCAATAACAGGTTCACTAGAAGCATGCAAAGTTCTTTCATTTTTCTTTTTCTTCCTTTTAGAAGGACTAGGTGCATCTACATAAATTCTCTAAGAATCTTGCTCAATTCTCTTAGGATGGCCCTCAGGATACAAAGGTTCCTGAGTCATTTTACCACCTCTAGTCATAACTCTAACAACATTATCATTTTTCTTATTGTTTAATTCATTGAGCAAATCATTCTGAGCTTTAATCACTTGTTCTACTTGAGTGGTAACCATAGAAGCATGTTTACTAATAATTTTAAGTTCACCTTTAACACTAGCCACGTAATCACTCAAGTGTTCAATCATATAAGCATTATGTTTCATTTGTCTACCAAAATAAGCATTAAAATCTTCTTGATTAACCATAAAGTTATAAAATTCATCCAAACATTGGCTAGCAAACTTAGCAGGGGGGATTTTAGCTTTATCATATCTATAGAGAGAATTTACCTTTACTACCTATGTCAGGTTATCGAGGCCATGTATTTCTTCACTAGGTGATGAATTAAGACCATGTATTTCTTAAATAGGAGGTAAATTCTTAACATCTTTAGCTTTTATACCTTTTCTTTCATAGTTTTCTTTGCCTCTTGCATATCTTCAGGACATAGAAATAGAATACCCTTTTCTTCAGAGTTGGCTTAGGAGTTGGTTCAGGAAGTGTCCAATTATTTTCATTAGTCAACATATTATTCAATATCATTTTAGCTTGATCAACTGTTCTTTCCCTGAAAACACAACCAGCACAACTATCCAGGTAATATCTAGAAGCATCAGTTAGTCCATTATAAAAGATATCAAGTATTTCATTTTTCTTGAGAGGATGATCAGGCAAAGCATTAAGTAATTGGAGAAGCCTCCCCCAAGCTTGTGGGAGACTCTCTTCTTCAATTTGCAAAAAATTATATATTTCCCTTAAAGCAGCTTGTTTCTTATGAGCGGGGAAATATTTAGCAGAGAAGTAGTAAATCATATCCTGGGGACTACGCACACAAACAGGATCAAGAGAATTAAGCCATATCTTAGCATCACCCTTTAATGAGAACGGAAATAATTTAAGGATATAATAATAGCGAGTTTTCTCATCATTAGTGAATGGGGTAGCTATATCATTCAATTTAGTAAGATGTGCCACAACAGTTTCAGATTCATAGCCATAAAAAGGATCAGATTGAACCAAAGTAATTAACTCAGGATCGATAGAGAAATCATAATCCTTATCCATAATAAAGATAGGTGAAGTAGCATAAGCAAGATCATATTTCATTCTAGCATTCAGAGATTTTTCTTTAAGCTTAGCTAATGACTTCTTAAGATCAAATCTATCATTGCAAGCTAAGAAGTCTCTAGCAGTTTCTTTATCCATAACATAACCCTCGAGACCAACAGGCAATTCATATCTAGGGGAGAATCTTCATCATCACTTTCATCAATATTATCAGTTTCAATAATTTCATTCTCTCTAGCCCTAGCAAGTTGTTCATCAAGAAATTCACCTAGTGGCACAGTATTATCAAGCATAGAAGTAGTTTCATGATAAGTATCACGCATAGCAGAAGTGGCATCATCAATAACATGCGACATATCAGAATTAATAGCAGAAGCAGGTTTAGGTGTCGCAAGCTTACTCAAAACAGAAGGTGAATTAAGTGTAGAGCTAGATGGCAGTTCCTTACCTCCCCTCGTAGTTGAGGGATAGATCTTGGTTCTTTGATCTTTCAAGTTCTTCATAGTGATAAGCAGATATAAATCCCAAGTGACTCAAAGAATAGAGTTATGCTCCCCGGCTATGGCGCTAGAAAATGTTCTTGATAACCCACAAGTATAGGGGATCGCAACAGTTTCCAAGGGTAGAGTATTCAACCCAAATTTATTGATTCGACACAAGGGGAGCCAAAGAATATTCTCCAGTATTAGCGGTTGAGTTGTCAATTCAACCACACCTGGAAACTTAATATCTACAGCAAAGTATTTAGTAGCAAAGTACTATGATAGTAGTGGTAACAATAGCAAAAGTAACGGTAATAAAAGTAATATTATTTGGTTTTATAGTGATTGTAATAGTAGCAACGGAAAAGTAAATAAGCGAAGAACAATATAGGAAAATCTCGTAGGCATTGGATCGGTGATGGAGAATTATGCCGGATGCGATCGATCATGTAACAGTCATAACCTAGGGTGACACAGAACTAGCTCGAGTTCGTCAATGTAATGTAGGCATGTATTCCGAATATAGTCATACGTGCTTATGGAAAAGAACTTCCATGACATCTTTTGTCCTAGCCTCCCGTGGCAGCGGGGTCCTATTGGAAACTAAGGGATATTAAGGCTTCCTTTTAATAGAGTATGGGACCAAAGCATTAACACATAGTGAATACATGAACTCCTCAAACTACGGTCATCACCGGTAAGTATCCCGATTATTGTCACTTCAGGGTTAACGGATCATAACACATGATAGGTGGCTATAGACTTGCAAGATAGGATCAAGAACTCACATATATTCATGAAAACATAATAGGTTCAGATCTAAAATCATGGCACTCAGGCCCTAGTGACAAGCATTAAGCATAGCAAAATCATAGCAACATCAATCTCAGAACATAGTGGATACTAGGGATCAAACCCTAACAAAACTAACTCGTTTACATCATAAATCTCATCCAACCCATCACCGTCCAGCAAGCCTACGATGGAATTACTCACACATGGCAGTGAGCATCATGAAATTGGTGATGGAGGAAGGTTGATGATGACGATGGCAACGGATTCCCCTCTCCGGAGCCCCGAACGGACTCCAGATCAGCCCTCCCGAGAGAGTTTAGGGCTCGGCGGTGGCTCCATATCGTAAATCGTCACGAATCCTTCTCTCTCATTTTTTCTCCCCAAAAGTGAATATATGGAGTCAAGGTTGAGCTCAGTGGAGCATCAGGGGGCCCACGAGGCAGGGGGCGCGCCCCCACCCTCGTGGACAAGGTGTGGGCCCCCTGACGTGGATCTCCCTTCCAGTATTTTTTATATTTTCCAAAAATAATCTTCGTTGATTTTCAGGTCATTCCGAGAACTTTTATTTCTGCACCAAAATAACACCATGGCAATTCCGCTGAAAACAACGTCAGTCTGGGTTAGTTCCATTCAAATCATGCAAGTTAGAGTCCAAAACAAGGGCAAAAGTGTTTGGAAAAGTAGATACGACGGAGACGTATCATTCCCCATATGCAAAATGGTTCGAACAGTGGGTCTAAGCCTCTGACAGCAGGACCTACATGTGCAAGACCAAATTGTAAGAAATCTAAATATTAGAATAATTCCTGCAACTGCACAATAATGTGTTATTAGCGAAAGGACCATGCATGAGCAAACCTCGATGGTAAACCGCAGTGTCTCCCATTGTTTCCCTACAACACACATAAGGAAGATCTTGATCATGTTAACTGAGTTTTGCCATACTATCAGTAAATATGTATTGAGTACAGCCAAATTCGATTTATTTCACATGCATAACAATACAAAATTGTACCCACAGCAAATGAAAATCAAATTGCAGAATTGAACCAAATAATTAAATGGACAGCAGACCAAATGAACCAAAACAATTAACTGAGCAAGACATTGCAAAATGGAAACATGTACTAGAAGATAAGACAGTTAAAAAAACAAAGAATGCTTGAGAACAGTACTATGAGCATTACATTCTAGAGGACTAAACTGTTAACTGAACAATACATTTCAGAGGACCAAACTGTTAACTGAACATTAGATTGCATATTAACATTACAGAGGACAAATCACTAGAAGGCACTGGAGGTGGCCTTGAGAAAACATCACGAACTGTATGTTAATGTAGACAACCACGTGGCAGTGTCGACGGTGGCCTCGAAGATGAGGCGCTCTTCCAAGATCTGGTGGTCGGCACGCATGGCAGCCATAGCGACCGCATGCGCGCCTGCGGATGCAATTTTCTTCTCCGCTGCTAGATGCTACTGAGCTCCAGATTATACTGCGTGCAAAATGGCTATGGGCAGCGCTTAATTGGAGGAGGGGGACAGTGGTTTCGGCTGAAGGTGTCGCATCGTCGGTCGGGGCATGTGGGATGGGGAAGGAGGAGGGTGATGTGGGTGGGGTGTGGATTACCTGACAATATCGACGAGGCCACGTAGCAAGAAGAAGGGTCGGCGGCGAGGAGGCCGCGCAGCAAGAAGAAGGGTCGCCGACGAGGAGGCGGCGCTGTGAGAAGAAGGGTCGTCAGTGAGGAGGTGGTGCTGCCAGAAGAAGGGTAGCCGGCGAGGAGGCGGCGCTGCAAGAAGAAGGGTCATCGGCGAGGAGGTTGAGCTGTTAGTAAGCAGCAGTGAAGGTTTGAACTTGGAAAGTAAGGAGGAACACTAGAAATGTGGCTTTTCGAGGGAGGGAGGGGCAAGGAGATAAATATTTCCACGGTGGCAAAAAAATTTCGCTTGGTGCCACGAGAAACTGGCGCGCAAGTGTGGTTCAAGCGGGGGCGGTGGACTGTAGACGATGAAGCTTCCTGCGTAAGCCAGACAAGATGGTGCGCTAGATATTTTATATTGCATCCCACACGATTCTTTCTAGTAAACTATTTGTGATCTACATGATTTTTTCATTTGGTTTTGAAATACAAAATGCTGTTAGGGAGGGAAAGGATGGTGTTTGAATTGCTAGAACATTTATGTACAGTGAACATGCAACTACATGAGTGTCATGTTTAAATTCAGAATTATTCCGGGTTCATTTGGAATTTTTATGCATTAATTGAGTTTCTAGGCTTTTAATGTGCATAATTCAAATGTGAACTACAAGCGCATGCTCCAGTGCACCAAAGTTTGTTGAAAAATCACATGTGTGTCTTTGGGTAAATTTATAGGTCCCATGCAAGAAATGGGAATGAAATTCAAACATCTGCGCGTCATGGCTCGGCCGGGAAAATTGAGAAACTTGGTTTTTAAGTTCCCGGAAATTCAAAGCTCGCTTGAAAATCATGAAACTTAGCATGGTGTCATGTCATGGCACCAACATGTTGTGGTAAATTTTTTGGCCGAATTGGGACAAGCTTTGGTACAAGCTTCTTGCAAACCGGAGCTTCTCTCAAGAAGGCTCGTGGTTCCGAGAGGGAACGTGTCACCTCCATGTGTGAAATGACATACATACACTGCCTTCTCCTGCCTTAATTTTTTTACACATGCAAATTAGACCAAATAGAAGTATCGTGCTAAATTTTGGAATTATTCCGGGTTCGTTTGGATTTTTTATACATTAATTGAATTTCTGGGCATTTAATGTGCATAATTCAAATTTGAACTACAAGCACATGCTCCAGTGCACAAAAGTTGGTTAAAAAATCAGATGTGTGTCCTTGGGTGAATTTCTAGGTCCCATGCAAGAAATGGGAATGAAATTCAAACATCTAGGCGTCGTGGCTCAGCTAGAAAGATTGAGAAACTTGGTTTTTGAATTCCTGTAAATCCAAAACACGCTTGAAAATCATGAAACTTGGCATGGTGTCATGACATGGCACCAACATGTTGTGGTAAATTTTTTTGGCCGAATTGGGACAAGCTTTGGTATAAGCTTGTTGCAAATCAGAGCTTCTCTCAAGAAGGCTCATGATTCCGAGAGGGATGTGTCACCTCTGTGTGCGAAACGACATACACTGCCTTCTCCCGCCTTGATTTTTTTATGCATGAAGCTTAGACTAAATAGGAGTTTCATGTTTAAATTTGGAATTATTCCGTGTTCGTTTGGAATTTCTATGCATTAATTGAGTTTCTAGGCACTTAATGTGCATAATTGAAATTTGAACTACAAGCACATGCTCCAGTGCACCAAAGTTTGTTGAAAAATCACATGTGTGTCTTTGGGTAAATTTATAGGTCCAACGCAAGAAATGGGAATGAAATTCAAACAACTGGGCATTGTGGCTCGGCTGGGAACATTGAGAAACATGTTTTTTAAATTGCTAGAAATTCAAAACTCGCATGAAAATCATGAAACTTGGCATGGTGTCATTTCATGGGACCAACATGCTGTGGTAATTTTTCTGTCCAATTTGCGAAGGCGCACATTAACAATCAAGAAAGTCATTTTGGAACAAGCGCTATCACGTTACAAATCGGAAACACAAGTATTATTGAAACTGTGGGCATTCCCATTACCAATTACGTGCCACCACGTGTCCCCCCTTTTTATTGGCTAGGAGGTGTCATGTGGGGTAGCTATTTGAGTACGTGAGGCGTGCGATCAGCCCCCTGCGCATGCTCGTCGGGAGGAGAGCACTTTGACATCTATCCGCCACGCACCTCCGTCCCAACGTCTCCATTAGTGGAGCCCAAGATCCTGTTTGACGGCGTGGCTATTTCTCACTGGACTGAGATTTAAGAGAGAAGAAAGAAAATCTGAAAAGAAAGTTTTGCATGGATCTTGATGTAAGATCTGACGGACCTATATAGCATCGACTGTGACTTATAGCAAGACTGGTGAATATAAGGACGATGACAGTGGATAATAATTGTCTTGCATATTTAGGAACATAAGTAAAAAAGCCACATGCGGCAACACCCAAAATACACAAGGGCAAAAGAAGAAGGAAGACAATGATTTAGCTCACTGATATGTACTTTCTTGATGCGTTGCTGCAGGCTGCGGGAACTAGTCTCCGTGGCGAGCGGCGATGAGCTCTTTCTTGTCCTCTAGATGCTGCTTGAGAGCATCCACGGATTCCACCACCAGCCTATTGCACTTGATGCGCAGCATGGCATTCTCGTCCATAAGTTTCTCGACGATGATGCCGGTCCTCTTCAACATGGCAGTGGTCTCCTCCTGCTGCTTCGCACTTCCGACGATCTTCGCCCTCAGCAGGTCGCACTCCTCCCAGAGCTTCGCATTGCTCCCCCTTAGTTGTCGGATGATGCCGGTAGCCTGTTCAAATGAGGCTTTCATGTCGTCCTGCATCCTCACCCAGCCAGAGATCTGATCCATCTGGCTATGGACGATCGCATGCATGCGCCTGTAAGAGTCCTCGCCTGCCCACGAGATATTTTCCCAGGCCGCCACGGCGCGGGAGGACATCTCTACTGCATTCGCGGCACGGCGGGACATCTCTGCTGCTTCCGCGGTGCGGCTGGACCAGTCTGCTGCACCAACGGTGCGGCGAGACCTCTGTGCTGCTTCAGCGGCGCTGCGGGACCTCCGTGCTGTGACGGACGCGCGGCGGGAAATGTCGATTGTGGCAAGGCGGGACATCTCTCGTGCTTCCACTTCCATGCTCGCCTCTCCCTGGTGGCAATCTCTCGACCCAGAACTCACGCTGGCCATGGCAGACGCAAGGGAACGATGATGAATGACTTGTTTGTTTTTGTGGGTGAGGAGTTGAGGAGGAATGTGCAGTCATCTTGGAGTAGTAGTATTTATAACCGCGTACTAATCCACTCCTAAGTGGGAAACCGTTTAGATTTTGATCGATGTGAACAGGTTTGCAATTAAATATAGCATGGTAGTAATTTGGAATGTGACGGGACGCAGGATCAAAATTTATTGATGGTTCTATAATTTCTAAGTGTGGCACTATTCCCAGAAGGATTAACATGGGCACGCTTTCTCGGTCGCGTACGTGGCGTTTGCACCATAGGGTGCACCACAATAGGCAATGTCAGCACACGTCTTGTTCCACAACCGTGCTCCCTCGTTATTACCATCGCGCATGCTTCTTTTAATTAGAATGTGTGCCTGTCTAGAGCACACATGTTGATCTGTCTAAGTGTTTCTGTTTGTTGTGCCTAATCGCAAACAGTTCATCTGTGAAAAGTGTATGCCATCAATAGCAGACACTTTGATCTAGCTGACTGTTTCTGTTCTGTTGCCTAATCACAAACAGTTAATCCTTCTGAAGTGTATGCCCTCAATCGCACACACCTTTATCTAGCTGCCAGTTTCCGTTGTTCCTCCTCATCACAAATATTTAATCCCAATGAACTGTATGCCGTATATCGCACATGCCTTAATCTGGCTGCCTGTTTGTGTTCTTCTTCCTCATCGCAAACAGTTCATTGAACTGAACTGTATGCCCTGCATCGCACACACATCTAAAATCGGAACCGTGTTTGATGCATTCGTCATCGCAAACGTTTTGCACCATTTTGGCGGGTTTTTTACACCACCGTTTGTGATTATTCCATCGCACACAGTTTTGTCAAAGGTTCTTTGATCATACATCGTGTTAGCACCATCCTTCAGTAGTGTTGCCTCGTTCATGTACGTTAAATAATCCTGATAAAATGAAAGAGATTTTTGAAATTAGGTGTGGCTGGAGATGCTGATAGATATAAGAATTATTAGAAGATCGCAGAACACATGGTTTCTATGGCGTACCCGTGTGTATTTTTTTGTGTTAATGATCCATAAGTCAGTTACCTATGCGATGTTTCATAATAAAGCAGGCATACCATTGACCGAAAAAATCAACTATACGTGTACATTTTTTTGTAGACGGGATCTACCAATTTTCTCTTTTCTCGCACACGAGTATTTTACGTGCTTCGTTTGTGTTGTGTGTTTCCCCCGCCCAAGTTTCAAGTTTCGTAGTGAAATTTTCATTAGGCGCGCGATTTCAGAATGTATTCCTCCAACCACATCCCCACCCATCAAATTTCCTCAGTATCTCCCCTCCCCCACCTCCCCCTACCGGCAGCTCAAACCGCCGCCGCTACAACCACAGCTTCAACCACATCTACGTTTTGCTCGAATCCAGTCATGTAACCCATCTCTATCACGGCCCTGGCGTGATTGCTTAAATGGCGCCTACGAAACATCCTCATGCCTCCCAATCCCCACAGCCCTTGTCTCCAGAGCATCGCCGCGCAAGCCCAACCACATATCATGTGGAGGTCGAGGAGATGATGGCGGTCCATGGAGCGATGGCCGCTGTGCATGTTGACCCGGAGGAACAGGAACACCTTGCCTCCCTTGCCGCCGACCTGGTGCAGGCTCTAGCCTAGATGAAGCGCCCCAGCGACTACCCCCAGGACTTAACAAGTATGATCTGACCAGCTCAATCTTACCAATACCACTTGCAATGGCTATGTTTTGTATGGTTGATGTATTAAGCATGTTCGTGCCTTGTTTATTTCAGTACTGCACACTGTGTGATATTCAAGTTTTAACTGTCCAGCTCAATTTCACCAATACCAGCAACAAATTTACAATACATAACTCAAGATATCATTAGAGATGTTGCCCATTTGCTATTTTTGGTGGATGCTAACCCTGTTGTACTTAACATGCTTAGTACTTACGCAGGGTCATAATAGTCGATGCTATTGTTTGCCGTCAAGGTTAGCTGCATCCCATGTCTTATAGTATTTCACATCATTTGTGCAATTACAGTTTAACTTCTAACATTTACTGGTTTCCTGTAGGTACACATGTCGGTGGCACTGATCCACACTTCGACCCAGAGGAACAGCTCGCATCTGCCGTCGCTGACTTTGGGCGGACCCTGGCCAAGATGAAGTGCCCCAACAACTACCTCTCAGGATTTACCAATTATGTACTCACTATTTCAATCTTACCAATACCAGTTGCAATTAATGGCTATGTTTTATACGGTCGATGTATTAAGCATGTTGTAATGAACATGCCTAACACATTTTAGCTATTGTCCCTACCTTTTTATAGACAACTGGGCCATTCTCCGCTCTTGCAGCACCTGCCTTGTGATGTTTATCTCTTCCAATTGCATTTTTATCAGTACCGGTTTCAATGGCATTTAAGCCTGTTGCAATTAACAGTTGTATCCATTTTTAAACAGTTGTATTTGAATGGCTACAAACTTACAAAACATGACTTGGGATGTTGTTAAGCCTGTTGCAATTAACAGTTGTATCCATTTTTTAATTCATCCCTTTGCTACCATGCTACTCCTTCGCAATGAAGATATCACTACAGATGATGTTGTTT
Organism: Triticum aestivum; assembly: GCF_018294505.1. Taxonomy (NCBI): domain Eukaryota; kingdom Viridiplantae; phylum Streptophyta; class Magnoliopsida; order Poales; family Poaceae; genus Triticum; species Triticum aestivum. The sequence goes on from NC_057803.1 coordinate 438,603,495, forward strand.
TATTACCATTTGCTATTTTTGGTTGATGTTAACCCTGTTGTAGTTAACATTGGCTTTCCATGTACTTAAACAATGCTACAATGGGCATGCCATTGTTTGCCGTCGAGGTTAGCTGCATCACATACACCATCTGTTCCTAAATATAAGTATTTTTAGAGATTCCAATGTAGACTACATAAGGATCAAAATATGTGAATCTAGATTCTAATCTAAACTATATCTATATTTCTGTATACATTCGTATGTAGTTCATATTGAAATCTCTAAAAATACTTGTACTTAGGAACGTAGGTAGTTGTATTTTACATCATTTGTGCAATCTCAGTTTAGCTTCTAACATTTACTGGTTGCTTGTAGGTACATATATGAGCGGTACTGATCCACGCTTCAATCCCTTTTGCGTATGGGGCAATGAGATATTCATGAACAAGCGTCAAGTGAGGAAACTAAGAAAGATTGTTAGGTGAAAGAAACGGGTGATGGGAATTAAGCTCTTTATTTACACTTTGTCCAAGACAACAGTGAACTTTAGGATGGTAAGTAATGTGTTGCCTTTTCCCCTGCCCACAACAAGTTACTCTATTAGATCCTAGTATCTAATATTTTTTCTCTTTTCAGTGATTTCCGAAGCTATTTACTGATGATTACCTTGCAAACTACATGACCGGAGTGGAGGCAACTAAGGTTAAAGTATATAATTCATGCTACCATGATAATGCTCCAGAAGTCTTCCTGAAGGCGGTGAAGGATGGGCGGGCGATCGTCAAAAGGGGTTGGACAAAAGTTGTTCGTGCCTATGGCATGCAGGAATGCACATTATGAGCATTCTGCTTCTTCAACACCATCTGCAGTCAAAATGATTTACACTTGTCTCTTCACCTTTATCTCAACTAAATATTGTGGTTCATCATAGTTAATTGCTACCTAATCCTGTAATTATTGAACATATTGTACTAACAATTTTATTTATGGATTCATTATTGAACCATTGTGCTGGGAATTTGAATTCCACATTTTATATTTCAAAATTTCCAATTCGAATAATAAATTACAGGGAAAAATAAAATTATATAGGAGCGAATAAAATAATGTGCACACGGTTAGAAAGAAAACAAAGTGTGCGATGAAAATAGAGAACATATGGTTCTTTGACGTGAAACATCTGCGATGCCCGACGAACACACACACGGTTTTGTCTCATATGCGTGTGCGATTCATGGTATTACCGAAAATGTTTCAAACCAGTGTGCGTGTGTGATAGGAATACCAATCGGACACAGTTATGAAAATGGACACGTTGGCGTTAGTAGAGGCACTATCAGATCTCAGGTTCCGGCAAAACCCTCAATGTTCGAACACCGGGGTGCATGCAAAAATCTCCCCCTACCAACTCACGCCCTCAACCTCGCCACGATCTCAAAGGCAAGCTCGACAAACTCGCAACACAAGGGACACAAGATTTATACTGGTACGGGCCACCGTTGTGGTGTAATACCCTACTCCAGTGTGGTGTGGTGGATTGCCTCTCGGGCTGATGATGAACAATACAAGGGGAAGAACAGCCTCCTGAGGCGAGGTGTTCTTGTGCTTGGTGGGTGCGCGGATGGGCTGGATCTAGTCCAAGATTAGATGGTTGAGGCTCTACTTGTCCGCCCTAGTTTCAGTTGCCTCTTACTATGGTGGCTAATCCTATTTATTGAGGCCCTGGTCCTCTCCCCAAATATTAAGCGGGAAGGGAACCAACAACAGCCAATTTGAAAAGGAACAACTAGTACAAGTTATCCTGACAAAAGTAGTCTTCGCCTGCCAAAGGCTCTCGTGGTGACGCCGCCTTGGGCTCCATGGTGACCTCCGTCTCGCCGTCCCGCAGGTCTTGGTCTCGTTGCACCGATATGGAAACCTTTGCTTGACGCCTCGATACTCTTCGCCTGCGTTTGCCTCCTTAGCACCAAAAAGGAAACAAGGACACTGTGCGCACTGGCGCCCGCCTGGCCTCGATCGTCATGGCTCACGTCATTGGAACCTCGCGAGGTTTTCCTTGCCTTGATCTCTCCGCCCCTCGTGAGCCAGCCTGGTGAGGCCGCTCCCGAGGAGGTCTTGTGTCGTCCGCCTCGCGAGGCTTGGCCCCTCGCGAGGGTCTTGAATGCTTGTTGGTAAAGATGGGCGGCATGGGCCTGCTTGCAGAGCCACGCCGTGGGTTGCAGGCAGGCAAGTCTGGGGACCCCCGTTCCCAAAATGCCGACTGTAGCCTCCGGGCCCAACGCGCGCTTGGGCTTGGCTTCAAGGCGAAAGCCAAAGGGCAAGTGCGGAGCACCGCGGGTCCCAATAGCCTGCGGCCTTGGTCGAAGCGTGGCGGTTGATTGGTCGTGGGCGTCTCTGCTTCCCCATGCAGCCTCGACAACTGCCCGACTTGACGGGTCCTTGGTGCATGAAGGAAAAAGATCATCATTACCTTAGATCATGGAGGCCGGCGGTTGGCCTCCCCTTGGCTATAAATGGGAGGTGGGAGGCGGACCCCACATCACCCATCTCTCCTCTGCCTCTCCCGCTTCTTCCCCTTCCTTGCTCCACTCCTTGCTGGTGCAGTCATGGCACCGATTCGGAGATTCTCGGCTGCGGAGAAGGGTAAGGCTCCCCTCAACGAGCCCGAGCTGCTCCCGCCGAAGAAGAGGAGGCCCTGTCATCGCGAAATGGTCGTGAGGCCGGTGGTGTCGCGGCCGTGGTACGAAAGGCCGCCTCCTGGGTACCCGTTGCCCTTGTATGCTCACGCCAATGATTCCGGAGGGAGGAGCGATGAGCGCCGCCGCCCGCTCCAGGGCCATGGCCGCCATGCCGCGAAGGCGCACACCGTCACCCTAGGGGTCCACGCTACAGACTCCTCGCGTGAGTTCGTCTTGTGGGGCAGGAATGCCCCCGAGCACTTGGATTCGCCTTCCGCAGTTCTACACCGCCGAGAGGCCTTCTCGAGCTTTGGCTGCAGCATGCCGACTACGACGCCCCGGCAACTGGAGCAGAAGTTGAGGCCGTCGCCTCCGGGAGGATCTTCATGACTTGAGGCTGGGGCGAGATCGCCAGCCTACCGTGCGAACGGCGCCCTCGCCATCCACTTTGAGTATGATGGCGCCTCCACGCTGTTCTTTAAGGTCTTCGACGAGGAAGGCCGCTGCTTGGAGTGATGCCTTGAAGGAGGTCGCCAGGACGGCGCAGCAGCGAGTGTCGGGTCTGCCATAGGCCTTGCCTACAGCTCCTCCAGTGACAGCAGTGACTCCTGGTGGTCCAGCGACTCTCCCGAGCTCGTGGAGTCTCCAGAGATGAGCGACGACAGCTACGTGCCCCCAAGCTCTCGTCGTGCCCGGAGCAAGGCTGTAGCGGCTGGCTGCCACCGCCGCTGATCTAGATGAGGTTGGCGCCAGCCTCTTATGGCCCACTGTTGATGATGGCGTCGGCAACTGCAGTGCATGTAGGTAGGGCTCCCAGAAGTTCTTTCCTTTTGTTCCCTGCGAGGAATCGAGAAGTACCCCGTGGGGGCATGTAAAGGGTCCGCAATGTCCTTGGTTGATATTATCCTTATTATGGAGTTATGCGTGTGCGTGCTCCGTTTCGGCTCAGTTTCCCCTTTCCAACCTCGCGACGGCTTGGTGCTCTACGCCGACAGGTCCCGGTCCCCAGGCAGGCTTCAGCCGTCGCTGGTATGCCAGGTCGCATTGTCGTGGTCAAGGCCAGGAGGTGAGCGGCCCGAGGTCCAGTAAGAGCCCCTGAGACACGATGCTTAGGAGGTCCCCTTTGGTGCGCAAGCGACCACCGAGAGGTAAGAAAGGGAGACTACGTTGCCGCAGCGGGGCAACACAAATAAGAACTCTATGCCGTAGCGGTTGGTTGACCCGAGCGTGAAACTTATCTTGGCAATCCAAGGTTGGTGCTTTGCGAGACGCCAGGCCTGGGCGTCGGCCGCTGCTGAGTAGCTATGCTAGCCCGTGCGAGCCTCCCCCTCTTCTCCATGCTCTCCTGAGTGCTCTGCATCCTCAGGTCCTGGCCCTCGAGAGAGCTCAGCCGCCACTGGTATGCTAGGTCGCGATGTCATGGTCAAGGCCAGGTGGTGATGGCTGGAGAGCCTGTAAGAGCTCCGGAGTCGCGATGCTCAGGAGCCCCCCTTTTAACGCGCAAGCGAATCGCATGGGAGAAGAGAGAGAGAGTCTGCGGTACAGCCCGCTGTGGTCCTCAGGGAGTTCCTGCAGGTTAGCGCGAGGAGGGGAACAAATCGCTGTGGTGATCGCCCGTCCGTTCCCGGCTTGTGGGTGGGGACTCCCTACTACGGAGAGCCCCCGGGGCGTGTACAACCCCGCCCTGACACGTGGCTTGCACGACATGGCTAGACGAGGTGTGTTTGGGCACTCATGAGCCAGCGCGGGACTCATGAGGCCCTACCTCAAGGCGGGTTGCGCCTGGTCTTGATTCTTGTTCACTGTGGTGGTCCTGCGAGGTGGTTAGACAACCTGCGCCGGACGAATCTCCTGAGGTTATCACGTGAGAAGGCCAAGCACCAATGGCCCCAGGAGGTGACATGAATTGGACCGGCCCGCCAAACAGAGCTCAGCCACTGGATTTATCAATGCTGCAGGTGTTGGAAATATGCCCTAGAGGCAATAATAAATTAGTTATTATTAGTATATTTCATTGTTCATGATAATCGTTTATTATCCATGCTAGAATTGTATTGATAGGAAACTCAGATACATGTGTGGATAAATAGACAACACCATGTCCCTAGTAAACCTCTAGTTGACTAGCTCGTTGATCAATAGATGGTTACGGTTTCCTGACCATGGACATTGGATGTCGTTGATAACGGGATCACATCATTAGGAGAATGATGTGATGGACAAGACCCAATCCTAAGCCTAGCACAATATCATGTAGTTCGTTTGCTAAAGCTTTTCTAATGTCAAGTATCATTTCCTTAGACCATGAGATTGTGCAGCTCCCGGATACCGTAGGAGTGCTTTGGGTGTGCCAAACGTCACAACATAACTGGGTGGCTATAAAGTTACACTACAGGTATCTCCGAAAGTGTCTGTTGGGTTGGCATGAATCGAGACTGGGATTTGTCACTCCGTGTAAACAGAGAGGTATCTCTGGGCCCACTCGGTAGGACATCATCATAATGTGCACAATGTGACCAAGGAGTTGATCATGGGATGATGTGTTACGGAATGAGTAAAGAGACTTGCCAGTAACGAGATTGAACAAGGTATCGGGATACCGACGATCGAATCTCGGGCAAGTACAATACTGCTGGACAAAGGGAACTGTATACGGGATTGATTGAATCCTTGACATCGTGGTTCATCCGATGAGATCATCGTGGAACATGTGGGAGCCAACATGGGTATCCAGATCCCGCTATTGGTTATTGGCCGGAGAGTTGTCTCGGTCATGTCTGCATGGTTCCCAAACCCGTAGGGTCTACACACTTAAGGTTTGGTGACGCTAGAGTTGTTATGGGAAATAGTATGTGGTTACCGAAGGTTGTTCGGAGTCCCGGATGAGATCCCAGACATGACGAGGAGTTCCGGAATGGTCCAGAGGTGAAGATCGGTATATTGGACGAAGGGTGTTGGAGTCGGAAGTGTTCCGGGGGTATCAGGCTATGGCCAGCATGACTGAAAGGTGTTTCGGGAGCCCCGGCAAGTGTGGGAGGGCCTCATGGGCCAAAGGGGAAGGGACAAACCAGCCCACTAAGGGGTGGTGCGCCCCCGCCCCCCCACACCCTTTCCCACGTTACTTGGGGGTTGGGGCGCCTCCACCTGGCTTGGGAGGCAGGCCTCCACCTGCTTGGCTTGGGGGGCAAGTCTCCCTAGGATTTTCCCTAGGGAGATCCAATCTGCCTAGCCGCCGCCCCCTAGGGGAAACCCTAGGGCGCCTCCCCCTCTCCCCTTGCCCTTATATATAGTGGAGGGGTGGGAGGGCAGCCGTGACCTCTTCCCTGGCGCAGACCTCCCTCCTCCAACTCTTCCTCCTCCTCCGTAGAGCTTGGCGAAGCCCTGTAGGAATACCACAAGCTCCACCACCACGCCATCGTGATGCTGGAGTTCTCCCTCAACTTCTCCTCTCCCCTTGCTGGATCAAGAAGGAGGAGACGTCCCCGGCACTAGATCGGAATCAACCGCGATCTGAATCGCTGCGAGTACGACTCCTTCATCCGCGTTCTTGCAACGCTTCCGCTTAGAGATCTACAAGGGTATGTAGATGCACTCCCCTTCCCCTTGTTGCTAGATTACTCCATAGATTGATCTTGGTGATGCGTAGAAAATTTTAAATTTCTGCTATGATCCCCAACAGTGGTATCAAAGCTAGGTCTATGCGTAGTTTCTATGCACGAGTAGAACACAAAGCAGTTGTGGGCGTCGATATTGCCAATTTGCTTGCCGTTACTAGTCTTATCTTGATTCGGCGGCATCGTGGGATGAAGCGGCCCGGACCGACCTTACACGTACGCTTACGTGAGACTGGTTCCACCGACTGACATGCACTAGTTGCATAAGGTGGCTAGCGGGTGTCTGTCTCTCCCACTTTAGTCGGATCGGATTCGATGAAAAGGGTCCTTATGAAGGGTAAATAGAAATTGGCATATCACGTTGTGGTTTTGGCGTAGGTAAGAAACGTTCTTGCTAGAAACCTATAGCAGCCACGTAAAAACTTGCAACAACAATTAGAGGACGTCTAACTTGTTTTTGCAACATATGCCTTGTGATGAATGATATATGTAATGTATGAGATTGATCATGTTCTTGTAATAGGAATCATGACTTGCATGTCGATGGGTATGACAACCGGCAGGAGCCATAGGAGTTGTCTTAATTTATTTATGACCTGCGTGTCAACATAAACGTCATGTAATTACTTTACTTTATTGCTAAAGCGTTAGCCATAGTAGTAGAAGTAATAGATGACGAGACAACTTCAAGAAGACATGATGATGGAGATCATGATGATGGAGATCATGGTGTCATGCCGGTGACAACAATGATCATGGAGCCCCGAAGATGGAGATCATAAGGAGCAAAATGATATTGGCCATATCATGTCACTATTTGATTGCATGAGATGTTTATCATGTTTTACATCTTATTTTCTTAGAACGATGGTAGCTTAAATAAGATGATCCCTCACTAAAATTTCAAGAAAGTGTTCCCCCTAACTGTGCACCGTTGCAAAGGTTCGTTGTTTCGAAGCACCACGTGATGATCGGGTGTGATAGATTCTAACGTTCGAATACAACGGGTGTAAGCCAGATTTACACACGCAATACACTTAGGTTGACTTGACGAGCCTAGCATGTACAGACATGGCCTCGGAACACGGAAGACCGAAAGGTCGAGCATGAGTCGTATAGAAGATACGATCAACATGAAGATGTTCATCGATGTTGACTAGTCCGTCTCACGTGATGATCGGACACGGCCTAGTTGACTCGGATCATGTTTCACTTAGATGACTAGAGGGATGTCTATCTGAGTGGGAGTTCATTAAATAATTTGATTAGATGAACCCAATTATCATGAACATAGTCTAAATTGTCTTCGCAAATATGTTGTAGATAAATAGCTCACGTTGTAGCTCCTTGTTTCAATACGTTCCTAGAGAAAGATTAAGTTGAAAGATATTGTAAGCAATGATGCGGACTAGGTCCGTAGTCCGAGGAGTGTCCTCACTGCTACACAGAAGGCTTACGTCTTTGATGCACCGCTCGATGTGCAAACCCCTACAACATCGTCTGTGGATGTTGTGAACACCTGACAGACACATCCTGATGACTACTTGATAGTTTAGTGCACCATACTTTACAGCTTAGAATCGGGATTCCAATGACGTTTTTGAACGCCATAAGACATATGAGATGTTCCAAGAGCTGAAATTGGGATTTCAGGCTCATGCCCATGTTGAGAGGTGTGAGACCTCTGACAAGTTCTTTTGCCAACAAGATGGAGGAGAATAGCTCAGCTAGTGAGCATGTGCTCAGAATGTCTGGGTGCTACAATCACTTAAATCAAGTGGGAGTTAAACTTCCAGATAAGATAGTGATTGATAGAGTTCTCTAGCCACTATCACTAAGCTACTAGATCTTCGTGATGAACTATGACATGCAAGGGATGGAGTTGATCCCGGAGCTGTTCGCGGTGCTTAAGACCGCAAAAGGTAGAAATCAAGAAGGAGCATCAAGTGTTGATGGTTTAACAAGACCACTGGTTTCAAGAAGGGCAAGGGCTAGAAGGGAAACTTCATGGATGGCAAACCAGTTGCCGCTCCAGTGAAGGAACCCAAGGTTGAACCCAAACCCGAGACTAAGTGCTTCTATTGTAAGGGGAACGGTCACTGGTAGCGGAATTACCCCAAATGCATGGTAGATAAGAAGGCTGGCAACTTCAACAAAGTATATACATGTTATTAATGTGGACCTCACTAGTACTCCTGGTAGCACCTGGGTATTGGATACCGGTTCAGTTGCTATTATTGGTGACTTGAAGCAAAAGCTACGGACTAAACGGAGACTGGCTAAGGGCGAGGTGACGATGTGTGTTGGAAGTGTTTCCAAAGTTGATGAGATCACCATCGCACGCTCCATCTGCCTTCGGGATTAGTATTGAACCTAGATAAATGTTATCAGGTGTCTACGTTGAGCATGAATATGATTAGATCATGTTCATTGCAATACGGTCATTCATTTAAGTTAGAGAATAATGGTTATTCTGTTTACATGAATGATACCTTTCATGGCCATGCATCCTATGTGAATGGTTCATTGAATCTCGGTCGTGGTAATACAGATGTTCACGCCAAAAGATGTAGAGTTAATAATGATAGTACCACTTTCTCGTGGCACTGCCGCTTAGGTCATATTGGCGTAAGATGCATGAAGAAACTCCATGTCGATGGATGTTTGGAGTCACTTGATTTTGAATCGCTTGACACATGCGAGCCATGCCTCATGGGCAGGATGACTAAGACCCCGTTTTCAGGTACAATGAAACGGGCAAGTGACTTGTTGGAAATCATGCATGCTGATGCGTGTGATCCAATGAGAATTGAAGCGTGCGGTGGATATCGCTATTTTCTCATCTTCACTGACGATTTGAGTAGATATAGGTATATCTACTTAATGAAGCACAAGTCTGAAACGTTTGAAAAGTTCAAGCGATTTCAGAGTGAAGTTAAGAATCATCATAACAATAAGATCATGTTCCTACGATCTGATCAAAAGGGGATTTTCTGAGTTATGAGTTTGGCAATCACTTAAGACATTGTGGAATTGTTTCACAATTGAAGCCACCTGGAACACCACAAGGTAATGGTGTATCCAGACGTCGTAATCGAACACTATGAGATATGGTGCGATCTATGATGTCTCTTACCAATCTACCGTTTTCATTTTGAGGTTATGCGTTAGAGACAGCTGCATTCACTTTAGATAGGACACCATCTAAGTCCGTTGAGACGACGTCGTATGAACATTGGTTTGGCAAGAAACCAAAGTTGTGGTTTCTTAATGTTTGGGGCTGCGATGCTTAAGGCTTCAGCCGGAGAAGCTCAAACCCAAAGCGGACAAACACATCTTCATAGATACCCAAAGGTGACAGTAGGGTATACCTTCTATCTCAGATCCGAGGGCAAATTGTTTGTCACTAAGAACGGGTCCTTTCTCGAGAAGGAGTTTCTCTCGAAAGAATTGAGTGGGAGGAAGATAGAACTTGATGAGGTTGTCGAACCTTTACTTCAACCAGAGAGTGATGCAACACAGAAAGATGTTTTCTGTGGCGCCTACGTCTATTGAAGAGGAAGTTAATGATAGTGATCATGAAGCTTCGGATCAAGTTGCTTTCGAACCTTGTAGGTCGACAAGGATATGTACTACTCCTGAGTGGTACGGTAATCCTGTCTTAGATATCATGTTGTTAGACAACAATGAACCTACGAGCTATGGAGAAGCGATGGTGGGCCCGTATTCCGACAAATGGTTAGAAGCCATGAAATCCGAGATAGGATCCATGTATCAGAACAAAGTATGGACTTTGGTGGACTTGGCCGATGATCGGCAAGCCATTGAGAATAAATGGATCTTTAAGAAGAAGACGGACATGGACGGTAATGTTACCGTCTATGAAGTGCGACTTGTGGGAAAGAGTCTTTTCACAAGTTCAAGGAGTTGACTACGATGAGAATTTCTCACCCGTAGCGATGCTTAAGTCCGTCGGAATCATGTTAGCATTAGCTGTATTTTTCGATTATGAAATCTGACAGATGGATGCCAAAACAAGTTTTCTTACCAGTTTCCGTAAGAAAAGTTTGTATGTGATACAATAAAAGGTTTTGTCGATCCTAAGGATGCTAAAAGGTATGCTTGCTCCAGCAATCCTTCTATGGACTAGAGCAAGCATCTCGGAGTCAGAATACATGCTTTGATGGAGTGATCAAAGCTTTTAGGTTTATACAATGTTTGCTAGAAACTTGTATTTACAAGAAAGTGAGTGGGAGCACTACAACATTTCTGATAAGTATATGTGGATGACATATTGTAAGATCCGAAATAATGTAGAATTTCTGGAAAGCATAAACGGTTGTTTGAAGAGTGTTTTTCAAAGGAAGACCTGGATAAAGCTGCTTACAAATTGGGCATCAAGATCTATAGAGATAGATCAAGACGCCTGATGATACTTTCAAAGAACGCACACCTTGACATGTTTTTGAAGGAGTTCAAAATAGATCAGTCAAAGAAGGGGTTCTTACCTGAGTTGTATGGTGTGAAGTTGAGTAAGACTCAAAGATTGACCACGACAGAAGAAAGAGGAAGGACGAAGGTCGTCCCCTATGCTCTTGTCATAGGCTCTATACGTATGCCATGCTGAGTACCGCACCTGATGTGTGCCTTGCCACATGTCTGGCAAGAAGGTACAAAGGTGATCTAGGACTGGATCACTAGATAGCAGTCAAAATTATCCTTAGAGGAATAAGGAAATGTTTCTCGGTTATGGAGGTGATAAAGAGTTCGACATAAAGAGTTACGTCGATGCAAGCTTAACACCTATCCAGATAGCTCTAAGTAGAGATACCGGATACGTACAATGGAGCAATAATTTGGAATAGCTCCAAGTGGAACGTGGTAGCAGCATCTACGATATAAAGTTTTGCGAAATACATAGGGATCTGAATATGGCAAGACCCGTTGACTACAACCTCTCTCACAAGCATAACATGATCAAACCCAGAACTCATTGAGTGTTTATCACATAGTGATGTGAACTAGATCATTGAGTCTAGTAGACTCTTGGATGTTGGTCACATGGCGATGTGACCTGTGAGTGTTAATCACATGGCGATGTGAACTAGATTATTGACTCTAGTGCAAGTGGGAGACTGTTGGAAATATGCCCTAGAGGCAATAATAAATTGGTTATTATTATATTTCCTTGTTCATGATAATCGTTTATTATCCATGCTAGAATTGTATTGATAGGAAACTCAGATACATGTGTGGATACATAGACAACACCATGTCCCTAGTAAGCCTCTAGTTGACTAGCTCGTTGATCAATAGATGGTTACGGTTTCCTGACCATGGACATTGGATGTCGTTGATAACGGGATCACATCATTAGGAGAATGATGTGATGGACAAGACCCAATCCTAAGCCTAGCACAAGATCGTGTAGTTCGTTTGCTAAAGCTTTTCTAATGTCAAGTATCATTTCCTTAGACCATGAGATTGTGCAACTCCCGGATACCGTAGGAGTGCTTTGGGTGTGCCAAACGTCACAACGTAACTGGGTGGCTATAAAGGTACACTACAGGTATCTCCGAAAGTGTCTGTTGGGTTGGCACGAATCGAGACTGGGATTTGTCACTCCGTGTAAACGGAGAGGTATCTCTGGGCCCACTCGGTAGGACATCATCATAATGTGCACAATGTGACCAAGGAGTTGATCATGGGATGATGTGTTACGGAACGAGTAAAGAGACTTGCCGGTAACGAGATTGAACAAGGTATCGGGATACCGACGATCGAATCTCGGGCAAGTACAATACCGCTGGACAAAGGGAATTGTATACGGGATTGATTGAATCCTCGACATCGTGGTTCATCCGATGAGATCATCGTGGAACATGTGGGAGCCAACATGGGTATCCAGATCCCGCTGTTGGTTATTGGCCGGAGAGTTGTCTCGGTCATGTCTGCATGGTTCCCAAACCCGTAGGGTCTACACACTTAAGGTTCGGTGACGCTAGAGTTGTTATGGGAAATAGTATGTGGTTACCGAAGGTTGTTCGGAGTCCCGGATGAGATCCCGGACATGATGAGGAGCTCCGGAATGGTCCGGAGGTGAAGATCGGTATATTGGACGAAGGGTATTGGAGTCCGGAAGTGTTCCGGGGGTATCAGGCTATGGCCAGCATGACCGAAAGGTGTTTCGGGAGCCCCGGCAAGTGTGGGAGGGCCTCATGGGCCAAAGGGGAAGGGGCAAACCAGCCCACTAAGGGGTGGTGCGCCCCCCCACACCCTTTCCTACATTACTTGGGGGTTGGGGTGCCTCCACCTGGCTTGGGAGGCAGGCCTCCACCTGCTTGGCTTGGGGGGCAAGTCTCCCTAGGATTTTCCTTAGGGAGATCCAATCTGCCTAGCCGCCGTCCCCTAGGGGAAACCCTAGGGCGCCTCCCCCTCTACCCTTGCCCCTATATATAGTGGAGGGGTGGGAGGGCAGCCGTAACCTCTTCCCAATGGAGCCCTCCCTCCTCCAACTCTTCCTCCTCCTCGGTAGAGCTTGGCGAAGCCCTGCAGGAATACCACAAGCTCCACCACCACGCCGTCGTGATGCTGGAGTTCTCCCTCAACTTCTCCTCTCCCCTTGCTGGATCAAGAAGGAGGATACATCCCCGGGCTGTACGTGTGTTGAACGCGGAGGCGCCGTCCGTTCGGCGCTAGATCGGAATCAACCGCGATCTGAATCGTTGCGAGTACGACTCCTTCATCCGCGTTCTTGCAACGCTTCCGCTTAGCGATCTACAAGGGTATGTAGACGCACTCCCCTTCCCCTCATTGCTAGATTACTCCATAGATTGATCTTGGTGATGCGTAGAAAATTTTAAATTTCTGGTATGATCCCCAACAGCAGGGACGGGCCCGAGCACCTAACCCTCTCACACGAAGGGTCCTAAAGAATGACGGTCGGCGCGTGGCTGCCATGGTGGGTGACAATCGAGCAAGCGACAGTCATAGATAGATTAAGCATGGAAAGCAAACAAGCCACTAGGTCAGGCCCGAGCGGCTCGGGGATGATGCAGCTCGAGGGGCGCCACCAGCATGGTAAGCTAAAGACATAAAAAAGGGATACATGCCACAGGGACGGACCCACGCGACCTGGGAATGATGCAGCCCTGAGGGCATTCCCAGCTAAATAAACTTGGAAAATGTCACCTGATTCAGTTGATGAAGGGGTGTTGAGGCAGCTGAAGGTACGCGGCGAAGGGGTCACTCCTCACGAGCCACCGGAGCCCTGAGCCTCGGGAGGCTCTGGGGGATCAGGCGGCCTCCGGAGGACCATCTCCATCTCTGCCAGGACTGCGTGACGCATGTCCTCCTGACCCGTCATGACGCTCCGCAGGTTGCGCTAGAAGGCAGTAGCCACGCTCGGCAGGACGAATGGCATGCGAATGTAGCTGTGCGGTGGGCCCTCACAGCGTCCCATGCGCGAAGGCCAGAAGAGCTCCTGAGACACGGCCCTGTTGAGCACTGGGATGTCGACACAGATGCGCAGCTCACCACCCTCGCCTGGGTGGGGAGCGACGCCAGGTGGGCGGCGGTCGCCGTGAATTTCTCTTGCTTCTTAAAGTTCCTGAGTGGTCTTGGTAATGAACTCCTGAGCGTTGGGCGCTCCTCACCCTGTGTCCTCCTGAGGGAAACGTGCCACGAATCACGCCTCCAAATGGTGCCCAAGCGCCTCCCTCGTAATGCTGGCAAGGTCTGAGGCCCTCCAGAAAAGAGCCCCCGAGCCCTACCCGAGGAGGGCGCCGGGTGCGCCTTCCTATGCGACCGAGGGTGGCACCCCAGGTGCGGGCGCTGATCCTGACTTGGGGCCACTTGCGGCGCCGTTCTCCTGAAGCCCAGTACGGAGTAGCTACTTCTTCTTGGGGATGGCCTCAGGAGGGTACTCGTCCTTGCTATCGGGGTCGTTGATTGTTGCAGCTTGGAAGGCACGCTCGAGGGAGCACACCGCATCTCTTTCTTTGGAGGGGACTATAATGATTCCGCCGCTTCCTGGCATCTTGAGGACGTTGTAGCCGTGGTGGGTCACCGCCATGAACTTAGCCAGAGCTAGATACCCGAGGATGGCATTGTACGGCAGGCGGATGTGGGCGATGTCGAAGTCGATGAGCTCAATGTGGTAGTTGTCACGCTACCCAAGGTAACTGGGAGGCGGACCTGACCTATCGGGGTGATGGAGCCGTAGGTCACTCCTGAGAAAGGCTTGGTAGGCTGAAGCTGATCGTAGGGCACTTGAAGGTTGTCGAACATCTCGACGGACAGGACGCTGCGCCACCGTCAATGAGAGTCTGGGTGACTTGCACGTTGCTGATGACGGGTGAACAGAGCATCGGGAGAGCGCCAGTGGTGGCCGCACACTTGAGCTGGGCTGCCAAGCTGGAGGTAATAGCGCACTTGGACCACCTGAGCGGGTGTGTAGCCTCGAGCTTGGGAAGGGATGCGTTCACCTCGTGAGCAAACTGCTTGAAGATACGCTGTGAGGCTGGGGCTTGAACTCTGCCGAAGATGCAGGTGATAGCACGCGGCTCCTGGTAGCCCCCAGCCCCGTCATCTTGGTGGTGGTCGTTGTTCTTTCTTGGTGGTGGCGGCAGTGGGGGAAGCCCAGCATTGCCCTAAGGACGGTCCTCGCGAGGCCGATCCCTCCAAGCACCTTCACGAGGTTGATCCTGCCAGCGGTCCTCACGAGCCCAGTCGCGCCACTCCGGGCATGGGCCCCGGTCCTCCCAGCGTCCTCCGCCATGTCCTCCTCCTCGGTCGTAGCATCGGACATTGCGCTCGGGGCATTGACCAAAGAATCCATCGCGAATAGCCCTAAGCTCTTGACAATCGTTGGTGTTGTGGCTGTGCATGTTGTGGAAGGCGCAGAACGGTCGGCTGCTCTTGGATGACTCAGGCTGGTCCCTGCCGTGCTTCGTGTCTGGCTCTGCCGCGAGTACGGCTGCTCCCTTGCGTTTCACGTCCCTGGCCTTGGCTTTCTTCTCTTCCAGGTCGGCAGCTGGGAGCTCGAGAAGGGAATGGCGCCCTTCCTCAGCCCTTGCACACTTGGTCGCCAGGTTGAACAGCTCCAGGTATGTGCTCAGCTCCTCGTGGATGGTGAGCACCTCTTTCATCTTGACGTCATGGACTCCATCGGAGAACACAGAGATGATGGCCTCGTCCGTCACCTTGGGAATCTTGAGACGAACATTGTTGAAGTGCTGAATGTACTTCTGGAGGGTTCCCCTGGTTGTTTCTTGACGCGGCGCAGGTCACCCGTGGCTGGAGGGCGGTCGCGAGTGCCCTGGAAGTTGGCCACGAAATGGTCAGGCATCTCGTTCTAGAAAGAGATGGAGCCTGGAGGCAGGTTCAGGAGCCACGAGCGTGCGCCATCCATGAGAGCCATGGGGAACCAGTTCGCCATGACTTTCTCATCGCCGTTGGCCGCCTCGATGCTCAGCTCGTAGAGCTGCAGGAACTCCACGGGGTCGGGGGTGCCGTCGTAGCGTGGAGGCAGGTCTGGCTTGAACTTGCCTGGCTATGCGACACTGCGTAGCTCGAGGGTGAAAGCGGAGCAGCCCGCTGTGGCCAACGAGACCCTTTGCTGATGTGGAGCCTGGTGTTGACGCCCCCGCACCGCCATCACAGGCGGCGCACGGTCTTGTCGTAGCGGCGCCGGGAGCGCATGAGCATTTTCTTGCGGACGAGGGACTTCTTGGCAGCTTCCTTCTTCGCGTATAGGCGCCTGACGTCGTGGATCACGCCGGGGGGCCGCATGCCTTGGCACCAGGGCGCCGTCTTGGGGCAGAGGTGGTGGAGGCGCTCCATGAGCCACGTCGCCCGCAGCTGGCGGAGGGCGAGACAGCGAGAGGGACGGCATAGGGGAGCCCCCTGCGGTGCTGACAATCTGGGCGATGCGGTCGAGTCAGTCCTCGTAGAGGTCGTCGATGGGACGGTAGCGCAGGAGTTCGCGCGCCATGCACAGCGCGGCCTGTGCGTCCGTGGAAGCGCAATGGGCGTGGGACGACGAGCCGGCCGGGGTCAGCAATGGAGTGGCGGTGCGGCCGCCCCGCCGTACCGAGGGGTGTAGCGAGGAGGCTTGCTGCTTGTTCCCCACCTGGCCGGCAACAGTGTTGGTGGCAGGCGACAGAGAACCATGGGGTGGCCCGCCGACGGGAGCCGTCTGAACGACACGGGCGGCAAGGGCGGCCCGACGCTTAGCGCGAGCTCGGTGTGCGTCCGACATGGAGGTGATGAAGCATCGGGACGCGGAGCGATGGAATGAAACTTTCGGCGCAACCCTACCTGGCGCGCCAAATGGCGGATCTCGGGTTCCGGCAAATCTCTCAAGGTTCGAACACTGGGGTGCGCGCGAAGATCACCCCCTACCAACTCACGCCCTCATCCTCGCCACTATCTTAAAGGCAAGCTCGACGAACTCGCAACACAAGGG
The DNA here is from genome assembly GCF_018294505.1 of Triticum aestivum. Taxonomy (NCBI): domain Eukaryota; kingdom Viridiplantae; phylum Streptophyta; class Magnoliopsida; order Poales; family Poaceae; genus Triticum; species Triticum aestivum. The sequence continues at coordinate 438,620,237 of NC_057803.1, forward strand.
ACAAAAGATTTATACTGGTTCGGGCCACCGTTGTGGTGTAATACCCTACTCCATTGTGGTGTGGTGGATTGCCTCTCGGGCTGATGACGAACAGTACAAGGGGAAGAACAGCATCCTGACGCAAGGTGTTCTTGTGCTTGGTGGGTGCGTGGATGGGTTGGATCTAGTCCAAGATGAGATGGCTGAGGCTCTCCTTGTCCGCCCTAGTTTCAGTTGCCTCTTACTGTGGTGGCTAATCCTATTTATAGAGGCCATGGTCCTCTCCCCAAATATTGAGCGGGAAGGGAGCCAACAATGGCCAATTTGAAAGGGGACAGCTAGTACAAGTTATCCTGACAAAAGCAGTCTTCACCTGCCAAAGGCTCTGGTGGTGACCTCCGTCTCGCCGTCCTGCTGGTCTTGGTCTCATTGCACCGATATGGAAACCTTTTCTTGACGCCTCGGTACTCTTCACATGCGCTTGCCTCCTTAGCACCATAGAGGAAACAAGGACACTATGCGCGCTCGCGCCCGCCTGGCCTCGATCGTCATGGCTCACGTCATTGGAACCACGCGAGGTTTGCCTTGCCTTGATATCTCCGCCCCTCGCGAGCCATCCTAGTGAGGCAGCTCCCGAGGAGGTCTTGTCTCGTCCGCCTTGCGAGGCTTGGCCCCTCGCGAGGGTCTTGAATGCTTGTTGGTGAAGATGGGTCATACAGGCCCGCTTGCAAAGCCACACCGTGGGCCGCAGGCAGGCAAGTCTGGGGACCCCTGTTCCCAGAACGCCGACAGGCAGCACACACATTTTACATTCTTGAACCGCGTGCAATAACGTACCTATCACAAACATATCGGTAGATTAAATGTTGATGCCCACCTTTTTCACATGACTATAGCGGCGTAATCATTTGGTATTTCTCTTTAATCAGAAACGTAATGTCGAGACATAACATGTGAGAGTGGAGCGGCTTCTCATACGTTTATTCTACGGTGGTCGTCAGTTGCCACTCGCCTATCCCTGACGGTTTGTTGGTCGTGTGGGAAGGACCCCCCTATCACAGTCACTCATTAGGCAATGGTTCCAAATGCTGTCGCGCAAAGGGGTTAAAAACCATTTGTATAGCATGATACGATACCAGTGCTCTCTGGTAACCAAACGGTGGCTGAGATCACACCTCTACTTGGTCTCCTCAAAGGAGTGGCAAGCTCGATCTACTGATTCTCTTCCTGCTCATAGCGCTAGCGAAGCCACTCCCCTTTGAAGCAGAGTTCCTCCGCTTTGGGGGATGTAACGCCCTGGATACAACTTTTCATATTTGTAACTCCGACTCTTGCCTTTTCCGGAGATGCGATATGAGATTCCCTTCGTGGTTGGGTTTTTGTCTTCGTTTTGCTTTTGTTCGTGTCATGCATTTCATATCAAGTCATCATGTGCATCGCATTTGCATTCATGTTCGTCTCATGCATTCGAGCATTTTCCCCATTGTGCGTTTTGCAATCTGACACTCCTACATGTACCGGCGTCCCCATCTTGTCTCTTTTCGTGAGCGGGGTTTAGACGTTCTCGGACTGGACCAAGATTTGCCAAGCAGCCTTGGTACACCACCGGTAGACCGCCTATCAAATTTCGTTCCATTTGGAGTTCGTTTGATACTCCAACGGTTAACTGGAGAACCGTAAAGGCCTCGTGTGTGTTGCAGCCCAACACCCCTCCAAAACGGCCCAATAACCCATCCAAACCTCTTCCATGTCCTCCGCCGTCGGATCACGATCACGTGGGTGAAAAATACACTCCATTTGGACACTCCTACCTCCTCCTACCTATAAATATGTGCTCCTCCCCAAAAATTCGCGGTGCAAACCCTAGTATCTTCCTCCTCGCGCCGCCGGACAAAACCTCCCACCACCGGGCATGTCCGCGCCGCTGTCCGCGTCCAACCAGGAGGCAACACGTCACCCACCATCCTTCCACCGCCGCCGCGGCCCGCGGAGCCCATCCGGGTCCCACGCGAGCCCAACCTCGCCGCCGCCCGGCCCGAGCGTCGCCCGCCGCCAGCGCCTTGCACCTCGCCGTCCTTGCTCCACCGCCGCGTTTGCGCGTCGCCGGTGACCGGAACCCCGCCGCCGCTCTTCGCTGCCTCGCCTCCACATCACGTGCGCCGCTCCGCCGCCTCACTCCCACGCCACCTAACGCCAGCGCCACCGAGGCAGCCCCGTCGCCCGCTCAACGGAGCACCGCCCGTGCCGCCCACCGTTGTGCTCACCGGTTGGAGCCGCCGTCTGCCGCATGCCGCCTCTCGCCCTCGCCGGGATGGGTTCCTCCGCCGTAGATCCGTGCGGATCCAACCAGATCCGGCCACCTGCACCATTCACTGGCCTTCCCCGAGCCCCAAGCTCGCCGGAGCTCGCCATTGACCGTCGGGCACCGCCACCATGCCTCCTCGGTGCCGATCGGGATCAGGAGGAGGACGACCAGGCCTCCCGCTGGCCTCGTGGGCCGCAGCGCCTCTCCGGCCCAGATCCGCCGGCCCGCCTTTCCTCTTTCCATATGGCCCGAGCCCATGGTGAGCTCCCCTCCTAAGTCACGCCCGGTGCGATTTTTTACTATTTCGCGTTCATCATTTTTTCTATAACTGCTAAGTCCCAGATCCTGATAATTTTATGCCCATGTCTTTCATACCACAACTCCATGACTGTAGCTCTGTTTCATGCACATGATATACCAAAATTTTCATTGGGAGATGCTCCTCATTTCATTCCATTGTGACATGCTTGTTTGAGTTCATCTGGGTGCTCAAATAACTAATGCAAGAGTGCCATAAATTGTTAGGTGTTGTTACTTATCAGTTTATGAGGATTTGTCATTTTTGTCACATTTGTTGTGTGCTTCTTATGGGCATGATCTCTACATGTGTTTTGATGTATGCCATGCCATATTTATAGGGGTGTTTGCCATGTATTTCTGTGATCAATGTGGTGACTAGCACAATCATGCAAAGTAGCCTTCGTGATTTTGATGATTTCAGGGACTTAGGATTTTGCCAAGTCCTTTTCCTGCTGTCATTTTTATGCCATGTAAACATGTTGCTACAGTGAGATCCATGCTTGACTTGAGTTGCTTAAGGATTTTTTGGACATATGGTTGTGCTCTATCAATCCATGCCCCTGTTTGCAACTATGGAGTGCCCTAGACTATCTTAATCTTTCTCTACTTTTGCTATAAAATTTTCCTGGCAGATTGTTTACATGTTAATCAATTTTGCCATGGTTGTTGTAGTTGATCCATGCATGCTATGAACTTGCTCTTGCCATGTTTAGCTTCATGAACATGTCTTCTTGATGATGCTATGGTTAGTTTGGCATGCAAGTCTTTGTGATGAGTGATTTGAGCTCGCAAAGATGCCTTCATAATTCTGTTTTTGCCATGCTCAGTTTTCTACCAAGTCTGAAACTGTTAACAAAACTTGCTATGTTTACATGGGTGCCATCATATCTTCTGTGCATTTTTGGCTCATGTTCAGTAAGAGACTTTTGTTCTATGCTTTGAGTAGATTCATGCCATTTCTTTTTTCGCTGCGACCTGTTCCTGTAGCTTGTTGTTTGCTTGCTCTAAACATGGCTTCCTGATGTTATTCCTGACATGTTAGAATTTTCACTAAGTCTTTGAAGCTGATATCTTTTGCACTTTTGACATGCTTGTTTAAACCTGCTCTTGTGTGATTTAGCCGTAGCTCAGTGTTCATATTTTGTCAAGCGTCTTGAGTAGATCACTGCCATGTATTTTGTTGATATGTTGGAGCGCAATAGCTTAGTTTCTTGTTGCATTCTAGATGGCATCGTGCTGTTAATCACAGAATTGTGCCATTCTTATTTCACTTGCCATTTGCAAACCGTGCATCCGATTCCGGTGATCTTTATATCGATTTCGACTGAAATCATCTCATCTTTCCAGCAGCACATTTTGTTTGTAAAGTTGATTCCTTGTTCATTCTTTCCCTTCCGAAGCACGCATATGCATTGCATATCACATCTCGCATATCATGTCATGTTTTGCATCATGTTGCATGTGCATTGCACCATGATTGATTGTTGGTCCTTTGCTTGTGTTATTGCTTTGGGTAGAGCCAGGAGACGAGTACGTGATCTAGGAACCTGTTGAGTATGCTAACGAAGATCAAGCTTTCATCAACTCTGAGAACTTTGAAGGCAAGACGACCATACCCTCGAAATCACTTCTATCTTTGCTTGCTAGTTGTTCGCTCTTTTGCTATGTCGGGATACATACCACTTGCTATATCATGACTCCCATATTTCCATGTCAAGCCTCTAACCCACCTTTTCCTAGCAAACCATTGTTTGGCTATGTTACCGCTTTACTCAGCCCCTCATATAGCGTTGCTAGTTGCAGGTGAAGTTGGAGTTTGTTCCCTGTTGGAACATGGTTATTGTTGGGATATCATTATTATATCTTGTTTATTTTAATGCACCTATATACTTGGTAAAGGGTGGAAGGCTCGGCCTTATGCCTGGTGATTTATTCCATGCTTGCCGCCCTAGTTTCCGTCATACCGGTGTTATGTTCCTTGATTTTGCATTCCTTACGCGGTTGGGTGTTATGGGAACCCCTTGACAGTTCGCTTTGAATAAAACTCCTCCAGCAAGTCCCAACCTTAGTTTTAAAATTTGCCACCTAAGCCTTTTTACCCTTGGGTTCTGCAGACTCAAGGTTCATCTTTATTTTAAACCCCCGGGCTAGTGCTCCTCTGAGTGTTGGTCCAACCTGTCAGCCGCCGGTGACCACTAGGGGCAACTCTGGATTGGCCTACCGGAATCTTGGACAATCCTGTGTGCCCTGATAACGAGATATGTGCAGCTCCTATCGGGATTTGTCAGCACATTCGGGCGGCTTTGCTGGTCTTGTTTTACCATTGTCGAAATGTTTTGTAAACGAGATTCCGAGTCTGATCGGGTCTTCCTGGGAGAAGGAATATCCTTCGTTGACAATGAGAGCTTGTGATGGGCTAAGTTGGGACACCCCTGCAGGGTTTTGAAGTTTCGAAAGTCGTGCCCGCGGTTATGGGCAGGTGGGAATTTGTTAATATCCGGTTGTAGAGAACTTGACACTTAAGTTATTTAAAATGCATCAACCGTGTGTGTAGCCGTGAGGGTCTCTTCTCGGCGGAGTCCGGGAGGTGAACATGGTTCTTGTGTTATGATTGTGCGTAAGTAGTTTCAGGATCACTTCTTGATCACTTCTAGCTTACGACCATTACATTGCTTCTCTTCTCGCTCCTATTTGCGTATGTTAGCCACCATATATGCTTAGTGCTGTAGCTCCACCTCACTACCCTTTCCTACCCTTAAGCTTAAATAGTATTGATCTCGCGGGTGTGAGATTGGTGAGTCCTCGTGGCTCATAGATACTTCCAAACAGATGGAGGTGCCGATGATGCCAGTGCAGGGGACGCTACCGAACTCAAGTGGGAGTTCGACGAGGATTTAGGTTGTTACTATGTTTCTTTTCCGGATGATCAGTAGAGGAGCCTAGTTGGGGCGATCGGGTATCTAGCATTTGGAGTTGTCTTTCTTTATTTTGGTTCCATAGTCGGACCTTTGATTGTACCTTGGATGATGTATGACTTATTTATGTATTGTGTGAAGTGGCGATTGTAAGCTGACTCTTTATCCCTTTCTTATTCTGTACATGGGATGTGTAAAGATTACCCCTCTTGCGACATGCCTACCATGCGGCTATGCCTCTAAGTCGTGCCCCGACACGTGGGAGATATAGCCGCATTGTGGGTGTTACTGGGGAGAATAGGTTTGGCATGATCCCGATTGGGTCCTCAGGCTCACACTGGATGAAGGGGGAGGGCGGGGTGAGGGGGTGACTGTATCCTCCTCTTACTCGTCGGAGGAGTGTTGCCACTCAGGCGACATGAATGGGGGGATGTCGATGGGGACAATGGAACCCAAGGCGCCAAATCCAGTGTGTCCATCACCACGGGAGGAACGAGTGCCACACGAGGAGGATACATCAATGATGGTGACTAGTACAATGTGGGGAGAGGTAGCCCCGCTAGCCCATGACGTCTAGGACGATACATTGTTGTCCATGAGCTAATTCTCACAGTAGACTACTCTAACACCCTAGCCACAACCACTGGTTACCGATCGGTGCATGTCTACCACCTAGGATCTATACTGCTCCCACAGACTACTAGTCTTTCTCGCACACTTTGTCTTGACTCGTGCACACCCGGAACAACTTTCGGTCAGTTGCCCATGTTAAATTACCCCATGCCAAATATGCTTAACCTAGAGGATCTTTGGAGACCAGTTTCCAGGAAAAAGGTGCACATTATTGATATGAGTAATCTATCATTCCTATTAAGCTAGGATATCACATACCCCCTGCTACTCATGAGTTGCGTTGCGATTTCCCCGAAGAGGAGAGGGTGATGCAGTATAGTAGAGATAAGTATTTCCCTCGGTTAAGACCCAAGGTTATCAATCTTGTAGGAGAACCACGCAAGACCTCGTGAATAACACCTACACACAAAATAACAAATACTTGCACCCAACGCAAACAAGGGGTTGTCAATCCCTTGGTGGTTAATCGCAAGGATCAAATCTTGTAGTGACAGATAGAGAAGCAAAAACAAAAAAATTAAAGTAAATAAATTGCAGCAAGGTATTTTTGCATTTTAATATATGATAAAGATATACTTGCGGCCATAGTTTTCACTAGAGGCTTCTCTCTTGCACATAGCATACGGTGGGTAAACAAATTACAATTGGGAAATTGATAGAAAAGTGCATAGTTATGATGATATGCAAGGCAATGATCATGTATATAGGCATTACGTCTGAGAAAAGTAGACCACTCCTGCTTGCATCTACTACTATTACTCCTCACATCGACCGCTATCTAGCATGTATCTAGAGTATTAAGTTCATAAAGAGCAGAATAATGCCTTAAGCAAGCTGACATGATGTAGACAAAGTAAACCCAATTAATATAAATAAACTCCATACTTTTATCCTTAATGGCAACAGTACAAGTACGTGTCATGTCCCTTTCTATCACCGGGATTGAGGAACGCAAGATCAAACCCATCACAATGCACCTCTCCCATTGCAAGACAAATCAATCTAGTTGGCTAAACCAAATGGATAGATCAGAGAGAAATACAAAGATATAATAATCATGCATAAAAGAGTTCAGAGAAGAATCAAATAATATTCATGAATAATTTGATCATAAACCCCCAATTCATTAGATCCCAACAAACACACCGCAAAAAGGATTACATCAAATAGATCTCCAAGAACATCGAGGAGAACATTTTATTGAAGATCAAAGAGAGAGAAGAAGCCAGCTAGGTTACTAGCTATGGACCCATAGGTCTGTGGTAAACTACTTACATATCATCGGAAGGGCAGCAAGGTTGCTGTAGACGCCCTGCATGATTGATTCCCCCTCCGGCAAAGTACCAGAAAAGGTCTCCAGACGAGATCTCCAAAGAACAGAAACTTGCGGCGGCAGAAGAAGTATTTGGGGTGGCTCTCTTATGCATTGGGAATATTTGGGAGTTTATAGAGCTGGAATTAGGTCAAGAGGTGCCACAAGGGGCCCACAAGCCTGGGGGCGCCCCCTGCGACGCGCCTAGCAGGCTTGTCGCTCCCTTGTGACTCTTTAGGACTTCTCCCAAAGCTTCTAGGGTCCCTTCTGGTCTAGAAAAAATCGTCAAAAGTTCCGCAGCATTTGGACTCCATTTGGTACTGATTTTTGGAAAAGCAAAAAAACAAGCAAAAAATAGCAACTTGCATTGGGCACTAGGTTTGTCACACCCTAGCTAGTTCATGCATTAGAGTGTTGCATCATGTTTATTCTTTCATCAGAAACCTGAAATGGGGATGACAGAACCCCCAGCCCCCTCTGAAACCAACTAGGGTTTACTAAAAACTTTTTCAATGAACCTGAAATGCCCTTCTAAAATGCCCATCATTTTTGTCCTGGTTCAGAACCCCTGACAAAAGTGATGCACATTTTCCTAGGTCATCCTAGGGTCTTTGAATTAAATCATAGATATTTGAATTTGGGCATTTAAAATTATATAAAATATTCAGATGCCCAAATATCTCCAAACTAAAATGTTTCATGTTGGAAATAATCCAACTATGGACCAGGAGTAGTTTGGTGATTTTAGGAGTTGCCTAAGTATTTTTAATAAATCAACAAAGTTGCAGAAGTATTAAAAAAACAGAAAACAGGAAAAAATAGAAAAACTTACCTGGCGCCCAGCACCCGGCCCACCTGCCGGCCCAGCCCAGCGCCGCTCCAGCGAGCTGCTTGCCGGCCAGGCAGGCAGGCAGGTGCCCGACGGCGACCGCAGCGCGCGCCACGCACCTGCTCGCCGCCTCGCCGCTCCCCTCGCCCGGTGACGTCGTGGATCGCTCCCCCTCTCTTCCCCGAACCCCCCAGACACCCCCTCTCCTCTCCAGCTCCTCCCCCTCGCGCCCCCCAGCCATGGCCGACGCTACCGCCGCCGTGCCTACGTCGTAGCCGCGCTCCCCGCCGCCCGTGCGTCCTCTCGTCGTGTCCAGGAGCTCCGCCGCTGTCCACTTCATCGAGCAAGCCGAGCCCCGAGCGCTCGCAACGCCCGAGTCCACCGCAACGACCTCGCCCGAACCGCCGTCGCCGGAGATCCCCTTCAACACCGTCGCCGCCTCAGCTCGTCCCCGACCCCGCCGGTGGCCTCTACGGGTGCGCTGTGAGCCTAGCTACCCCTCCTACCCTCCCTCTCTCGTTCCCGAGCCGTGTAGCGACCTCCCGGAGCTCAACCGCACCCACCACCGTGGAGCTCGTCGCCGACGTGCTCCCGGTCACCCTCCGACCACTCCACGGTGTCCATCATGCTCACCGCGTCACGTAGCACCTAACTAGCTACTCCCCGCACCTCACCGACCCCCCTAGCGACAAGTTCGACTTCGGCCGAACTCCGGTGGCCGCCAAAGTCGTCGCCGGCGCCAACTCCGGCCACCCCGACCCCAACGGACTCCACCAAGAGCTGCGGCTCGACCTCAGCTCCTCTCCGGTGGCCTCCGCGGCTCGTTTGGTTGCCGGAACGGCAAAAATCACTTCCGCCGCCGCGTCGGGCTCGCCGGCGGCTAAACGCCGGTGCAGCCGACCCGGGTTTGACCACGGGTGGGCCCTGGTTGACTCTCCTGAGTCAATGACAGGTGGGGCCCAGCCCTGTTAATTAAACAGGTTTAGTTTTAATTAAACTTTAACTAATCTAATCACACTGACACGCGGGACCCACTGTCAGGTTTGACCCGGACCGTGTCCCGTTGACCTGCTGATGTCACACTGACGTCAGGCTGACGCAATAAATTAATTTCTGGATTTAATCTAATATAGGAAATTCCAGAATATAGTTTAAACTTCAAAAATTCATAACTTTTATTCTGTAACTCCAAATCAGACAATTATATATGAAAAATGATCAGAAAAATCCAATCTATCCATCTGTACTATTTTCATGCATGATTAAACAAGTTAACTTGATGTTTAATGCAGAACAAGGTAAAACACTTTAAAGGGCCATGTATGAGTTTGAAATTTGAATCTTTGGTTCAAATTGGTTCAAACCCTTCTGGTCTTAGTTGCATTAGCCCAACACACTCATATTGCCATGTTTCATGCATGCATCATATTGTTGCACATTGTTTGGTGATGGTTGTGTATCGGTGTTCTTTGCGGCAGGTTCTGCCTCCGAGGAGTACCGTGATTACCCTAACGAAGAACCGTATCAGTGCATCGAACCATCAGGCAAGCAACCAACCATTTGATCATATCGATACAATCCCATGTTCTCGCTCCTGCTCTCTTTTACTGCATTAAGACAACGCGTTTCAAACTGCTGTGTGCTACGGTAGTTGAACCCACTTCCTCTGCATGACCTGTCATTGCCACAGTAACTAGATGAAACCCACTAGCATGTGTAGGAGTTGATTGAGCCATATGTATGTGTTGTTCCTACCTTGCTATGCCTGCTATGCTTAGAGTCGTGTCAGGTCTGGTTCATCTGGGTGATGGACTAGAGTGAAATGATTATGTCGGTAATGAGAGTGGTGTGGTGAACACGATTTGGTAAAGGTATCGATGAAAGGCCATGTAGGAGTACATGGTGGGTTGTTTCATTGAAGCCGACCTTAAGCACTGAGATCTGTATGTGTGATTTAAGATACAGCTACTACCATGCATTGGGCCCTGAAATATGACCCCGCTCGACTTCTTATTCACCCTAGTCCTCTGTCCAGGAGTTGCAAGTAGTTTCTGGTGTTTGTAGCCTACTGGAGGCCGTGGACAGCGCTGACCGTAGGGGTGGGCTGTGATGCGGTAGGTACGTGGCCGGGTAACCGGGCACCCGTTTGGTGTCACGGAACCCTGTTCACATCGTTTGGGGCTGTGAGCGAAACTCCGGCCGGATCTCCTCATGGATGGAACCCGAATAGGCGATAAACCTGGACTAGAGACTTAGGTGTTTAGGTAGGTCGTGGTCTACACCCACGTCGGCTTTCGCTTGAAGTCTGCCGAGCACATGTCGTGTGCAGACGCTAAGTGGTGGAAACATGTATGAAGAAGTACACCCCTGCAGGGTTATCATGATCTATTCGAATAGCCGCGTCCGCGGTAAAGGACTACTTGGTTGCCTATACAGTTCATAGACAAGTAAATGGAAACTACTAAAAGCCTCAAGATAAGTGTGAGTGCCGAGGATGGCTCTTCCGTAGGAAGACGGAGGTGGATCCTCGGTAGTGTATTGAAGTGGTGAGTAGTGGACTCGTGTACGCAAAACCATTTCAAGTTGGAGTCTCGTAGGATAGCCTAGCCAAGAGTCAAAGCTGGCTTGCTGCAATAACTCCACCAACCCTTCTTGATAATGTGCATGTATGTAGGATCTGATGTAAGTCTTGCTGAGTACCTTTGTACTCATGTTGCTATAATTTACATTTTTACAGAAGACGCTGCAACCCCTTCTGATGGGTTCTTCGTAGACGTTGACATCAATGAGTAGGCTAAGGCCCAGGTGGTGATCCTGAGCTTGTGAAGGACCACGTAGTATAGCTAGGCTTTCCAAGCCTCTTTTATTTTACTAGTTGTCTGTACTCAGACAAGCTACTTCCGCTGCTGGTTTGTATGACTGTATGACTTGAATGCTGGGTCGTGTGACCCGTACCTATGTGTATGTTATGTATGGCTCTCTGAGCCTTAAATAAAGTACTTGTGTCGTAGAGTCATGTTGTGATGCCATGTTGTATTTGCACATATCGAGCATATTGTGTGTATGTTATTGAAATGCTTGGTATGTGTGGGATCTGACTATCTAGTTGTTTATCTTTAGTAGCCTCTCTTACCGGGAAATGTCTCCTAGTGTTACCGCTGAGCCATGGTAGCTTGCTACTGCTCTGGAACACTTAGGCTGGCCGGCATGTGTCCTTCTTCGTTCCTGTGTCTGTCCCTTCGGGGAAATGTCACGCATTGAGTACCGGAGTCCTGTTAGCCCGCTACAGCCCGGTTTACCGGAGTCCTGCTAGCCCAGTGCTACAGCCCGGACCCACTTGCTGATGACCGACACGTTCGAAGCTGGGTCATGGATGCCTGTCCCTGTAAGTCTGTGCCACTTTGGGTTTACAACTAGTCATGTCAGCCCGGGCTCCTTATCATATGGATGCTAGCGACACTATCATATACGTGAGCCAAAAGGCGCAAACGGTCCCGGGAAAAGGTAAGGCGACACCCGTGGGGATACCGTGCGTGAGGCCGCAAAGTGATATGAGGTGTTACAAGCTAGATCGATGTGACATCGAGTCGGGGTCCTGACAGCGTTGGCATCAGAGCCGGACTGCCTGTAGGTTCTCCAAGCCAAACTGGTCGATGTTGAGTCTAGAAATTCTTTAGTTATATGTAGGGGAATTGTTTGTGGGTTGGAACGTAAGGCTCTTTTTACTCCTTTATCTTATGACATTCTGATCTGAGTCAGTCTATTCTTCCACCGGGGGTTATTCTCTCTATCAGGTTCACGTGTTACTAATCAGTAGTACCTTATAGGTTGGATGGATACAAGCCTAGTACAGTTCTACTACCACATCATGTTGTTAGGATGGACTCAGAACTTTGATATGATGATGTTGAGTGTGTATGAAATCCTTTGTCAAATGTCTCAAAATCCTTCTTGAGCATTTACAGCTGTTATGCTGCCGAAATTTTGCTAGAAATTCTAATGCCTTTGCATTATGGTTGTGCTTTCAGATGGCCACTCGCGACCTTAATCAAGTGGTTCGCCTGACTCGATGCCTAGATGTACCCGGCCATACCGCCATGTTGGTCAGGGTAATGACTGAGGCTGGATACCGTTGGTATCCTGAGTACACGGTCGAAGAGCAATTCCGAGACTTTAATCAAAGCCAGTATCTCTGCACTGTCAGGATATTTCCATCTTATCCTGGATCCACCGAGCCCCTTCACTGCTCCTATGGACTCGGGGTTACTATTGAGATGGCTGTGCAGGACGCCGCCTACTCTATGATGACCATCATGCGAGTCAGGTCTGGCCTATTTCGGGACTCTGATTTCCGGTATATGCCAGGATCACTTCCGGGAGCACAAGGGTATCTCCAGGCTATCTATGCTGACCCCACTCAGGAGGATTCACGGACTCGCACCACTGCTGAGATGCTCGAGGATAAGGACCGTGAAAACCGGGCCTTGAGGCTAGAGCTTTTCAATACCCGTGCTGACCATTGGGCCACGTTGACTCGGTTTGCACCGGCGGTGCAAGCTGGATATTCGGATATGCGTGATCTCTATCCTGTGAGATCTGCTCTGCCAGACGTGATGGGTTGGCGTGATGTAGGAGGCATCACCCCACCTCGCGGTCCCCGCAGGCCACCGTCTGTTGGTCCAAGACCTCATCCTAGCCCCTATGGTCCACAAGCTCCGCGAGATCGTCTGTTCCCGGATGATCATGTTGAGCTTCCAGGCTATGGAGGTGACTTCTACGAGGACTACTACGGATCGGTCTGAGTTAGTGGTAGTATCACTAGTTCGTACTAGCTGTGTCGTCTATCGTCCTGCGTGACTCGTGGGATATGACCTAGTTTGTACCGCCTTCCGGAGGTGTAGAAAAATAATGTATAGGAGCTTGGGATGCCTCCGATGAGATGTAATCCTCTTTTCACCGTAATAGTACCTTGTTTGGTCTTGTACTAAACCTTGTATGGTGTGTATGACGATGGAATAAAGAAGCAGTTTCTGTATCTACCATGTCATACGGATGATCATCTTGCATTCCGAGTTACTCCTTACATTCTGTATTCTATGTCGGAATCTTATCATTCTGACTAAATCATTGTCTTGTTTACCTAGGATGGTCAACACGCGCAATAACCCTGCTCCTCAAGAGCAGGCCGAAGGCAGTGAAGTCAGGAATGCAAATCTGCCTCATCCTCCTTCCCTAGCCGAGGTTATGATGGAAGCCGAAAGAAACAAGCGGGAGACCAACCGTTTGTTGGAGCGTATTGAACAGAACACAGCACACCATCAGAGGACTAACGTGGTGTCACTCAGTGATTTCATCAAGTTACATCCACCCACGTTCCACCACTCCGTCGAGCCTCTCGACGCTGATGACTGGCTTCGCAGTATTTCTCACAAACTGCGTTCCGCGCTAGTAGCTGAGGCTGACAAGGTCACCTTTGCTGCATATCATCTTGAAGGCCCCGCCAGTCTATGGTGGGAGAATTATGGAGCTATGCGCCCAGCGGGCCATGTCACTACTTGGGCTGAATTCAGCGAGGCTTTCCGTGAACATCACATTCCGGAGGGTCTCATGGACCGTAAACGTGAGGAATTTTGCAGTTTCACTCAGGGCCGACTCTCTGTGGATGCTTACAGCAGGGAGTTCGGTAACCTCGCACGATATGCAACTGAGGAAGTTTCTACTGATGCCAAGAAGCAAGCAAGGTTCCGTAAGGGGCTTAGTCCTGAGCTTCGCCGCGACCTCCGTCTGCATGAGTGCACATCTTTTCAGAAGCTTGTTAACAAGGCCATCAGTGCTGAGACTGGTCAGACTGATTATGACGCAACACGCAAGCATGGCCGTGACGTGGGTTCCTCATCCGGTGCTGGTCCTCAGAAGCGCCGCGTGTGGGTGCCCAACACTGCCCTGCCACCCAGGTTCACACCGAGGCCATCCTTCCAGGCGCCTCGCCCCGTTCAACAGTCTGCACCAGCCAAGCCCTATGGTGGTCCAACCAACAGTGCTCCTCCACGTACCAGTTCCGTGACTTGTTTAAGTGTGGGGAATCTGGCCACTATATGCGCGAGTGTCCCCAAACCAACCCCAACCAATCTGCTAAAGCTGTTGGCCGTGGCAAGCCGACAGGTAAAGTGTTCCACGCCAAGCCGGCCACCGCTACACGTGGCCATGTCAACTGTATCTCTGCCGAAGAAGCTCAAGAGGATCCCAACGTCGTTCTCGGTACGCTCCTTGTTAATTGCCACCCGGCATCTGTTCTTTTCGATACAGGAGCATCTCATTCATTTATATCCGAGAACTATGCTCGTTTGCATAACACCGCATTCTGTGACATGCCATCCACTATGGAAATTTCTACTCCCGGTTCTAGATGGCAAACCTCCAGGGTAAGTTATGGAAATGAAATCCAAGTCGACAGACTTGTTTTCCTTGCATCTTTGATAGCTCTCAAATCTTCAGATATTAATATCATCTTGGGTATGGACTGGATGTCAGCTCATCATGCCAAAATTGATTGCTTCTCTAGGACTGTTCAACTCACCCATCCTTCGGGGAAGATAGTCAATGTCTTGACCCGATTAGCCAAGCGACAATTATATTCTCTTAACGCCAGCCCTTTGCCAGACCTTGAGGACGTTCCGGTAGTCCGTGACTTCCCGGATGTCTTCCCAGAGGAATTGCCAGGTGTTCCACCTGACAGGGATGTTGAGTTCGTAATAGACCTCATTCCAGGAACCGTCCCGATTGCTAGAAGACCCTATAAGATGGCACCACTAGAACTAGCCGAGCTTAAGAAACAACTCGATGAGTCCTTGAAAAAGGGTTTCATCCGACCTAGTTCATCTCCGTGGGCTTGCCCCGTCCTCTTCGTCAAGAAGAAGGATGGTACGGACCGGATGGTTGTAGATTATCGACCTGTCAATTTGGTCACAATCAAGAACAAATATCCGCTCCCCAGGATCAACGACCTGTATGATCAGCTCGCTGGATCCTCAGTCTTCTCCAAAATGGATTTGAGGTTGGGCTACCATCAAATCAAAATCAGGAACGGGGACATTCCTAAAACGGCCTTTGTTACTCGTTATGGCCAATACGAGTACACCGTCATGTCCTTCGGTTTAACCAACGCTCCAGCCACCTTTTCTCGGTTAATGAACTCAATCTTCATGGAGTATTTGGATAAATTCGTCGTGGTTTACCTCGATGATATACTCATCTACTCCAAGAGCGAGGAAGAACATGCCGAACATCTAAGGCTAGTGTTGAAGAAACTTCGAGAGCATCGCCTTTATGCCAAATTTTCTAAATGTGAATTCTGGTTGTCAGAAGTGACCTATCTGGGTCATGTAATATCTGGTAAAGGTATTGCTGTTAACCCTGAGCGAGTTCAAGCCGTCCTTAATTGGACTCCACCTGAATCGGTCAAGCAAGTTCGGAGTTTTCTGGGCTTAGCGAGCTATTGCCGTCGCTTTGTCGAGAACTTCTCCAAAGTTGCTAAACCTCTAACCGAACTCCTCAAGAAAGATAAAAAGTTCGAATGGACTCCACAATGTGAGCACAGCTTTCAGGAACTGAAAAGACGCCTGACATCTGCTCCCGTATTGGTACCGCCAGATTTCTCTAAGGACTTTGTTATCTACTGCGACGCCTCGCGACAAGGACTAGGTTGCATTCTCATGCAAGATCGACACGTAATTGCTTACGCTTCACGGCAATTGCACCCACATGAGGAGAATTATCCTACTCATGATCTAGAGCTTGCAGCTGTAGTCTATGCACTTAAAACCTGGCGACATTACCTTCTCGGTAATCGTTGCGAAATATTCACTGATCACCAAAGTCTGAAGTATATCTTCACCCAACCGGATTTGAATCTCAGGCAAAGACGTTGGGTTGAGTTGATCACAGATTTCGACTTAGGAATAACTTACACCCCAGGGAAAGCCAACGTCATGGCTGATGCGCTAAGTCGTAAATCTTATTGTAACAACCTGATGTTACAACAAAGTCAACCGCTTCTCCATGAGGAATTTCGGAAGCTTAACCTTCACATTGTTCCTCAAGGATTTCTTTCCACCTTGGTGGCGAAACCTACTCTTACGGATCAAATCATCGCTGCCCAAAAGCGAGATAAGGGAATATCTAAAATCAAGGAGAACATTGCTAGCGGAGGTGCTAGTTGTTTTTCCACAAATGATCATGGTGTTGTGTACTTTGAGAACCGTTTAGTGGTTCCCAAGAACCAGCATCTACGGCAGTTGATCCTTAAGGAGGCTCATGAATCTCCTCTCACCATTCATCCCGGTAGTACCAAGATGTATCAGGACCTACGCCAGAGGTTCTGGTGGACTAGGATGAAGAGAGAAATTGCTCAGTATATTGCTAATTGCGACGTCTGCCGTCGTGTAAAAGCAGAGCATCAACGGCCTGCTGGCACCCTTCAACCCTAGCTATTCCTGAATGGAAATGGGATAAAATTGGTATGGATTTCATTACCGGTTTTCCCAGGACCAAGAGAGGGAATAATGCTATCTTCGTCGTTGTCGATCGTCTTTCCAAAGTGGCCCATTTCTTACCTGTTCGTGAGAGTATAACCGCTAGTCAGTTGGCAGACTTATACATCTCCCGAATAGTGTCTCTCCATGGTGTTCCTTTGGAAATTAACTCGGATCGAGGAAGTCTTTTCACCTCTCGATTTTGGGAAAGTTTCCAAAATGCTATGGGAACCCGTCCTCTTTAGCACCGCTTCCACCCTCCATTTGACGTACAGAAGAGCTGCACCCTTCTGATGGGTTCTTCCTAGACGTTGACATCAATGAGTAGGCTAAGGCCCAGGTGGTGATCCTGAGCTTGTGAAGGACCACGTAGTATAGCTAGGCTTCCCAAGCCTCTTTTTATTTTACTAGTTGTCTGTACTCAGACAAGCTACTTCCGCTGCTGGTTTGTATGACTGTATGACTTGAATGCTGGGTCGTGTGACCCGTACCTATGTGTATGTTATGTATGGCTCTCTAAGCCTTAAATAAAGTACTTGTGTCGTAGAGTCATGTTGTGATGCCATGTTGTATTTGCACATATCGAGCATACTGTGTGTATGTTATTGAAATGTTTGGTATGTGTGGGATCTGACTATCTAGTTGTTTATCTTTAGTAGCCTCTCTTACCGGGAAATGTCTTCTAGTGTTACCGCTGAGCCATGGTAGCTTGCTACTTCTCTGGAACACTTAGGCTGGCCGGCATGTGTCCTTCTTTGTTCCTGTGTCTATCTCTTCGGGGAAATGTCATGCATTGAGTACCGGAGTCCTGTTAGCCCGCTACAGCCCGGTTTACCGGAGTCCTGCTAGCCCAGTGCTACAGCCCGGACCCACTTGCTGATGACCGACACGTTCGAAGTTGGGTCATGGATGCCTGTCCCTGTAAGTCTGTGCCACTTTGGGTTTACAACTAGTCATGTCAGCCCGGGCTCCTTATCATATGGATGCTAGCGACACTATCATATACGTGAGCCAAAAGGCGCAAACGGTCCCGGGAAAAGGTAAGGCAACACCCGTGGGGATACCGTGCGTGAGGCCGCAAAGTGATATGAGGTGTTACAAGCTAGATCGATGTGACATCGAGTCGGGGTCCTGACAAGGTTAATAGGCGAGTCCCAAAAAATGATATATAATAGCATAATAAAGATCCAAGATTGATAATATAATAGCATGGAACAATAATAAATTATAGATACGTTGGAGACGTATCAACATCCCCAAGCTTAATTCCTTCTCGTCCTCGGGTAGGTAAATGATAAAAATAGAATTTTTGAGATGGAATGCTACCTAACGCGACACTACGATCAAAGACCCTTCGAGAAACTGTGTGCGATGCAATAATCGTAGACGGTGCTATATGAAAACCATCTAAAATGTATAAAATGTTTGCAATGACGGATGCATCAAACAGGGTTCAGGTTTTAGTTGTGTTTGCGATGAAGGGCTAACAGTTCGGTTCAATTAACTGTTTGAGATGAGGAGGAACAAAAGAAACGGGCAACCACATGAAGGCGTGTGCGATACATAGCATATGATTCACTTGGATGAACTGTTTGTGATTAGGCAACACAAAAGAAATGGTCAGCCAGATCAAGGTGTGTGTGATTGAGGGCATACACTTCAAAAGGATTAACTGTTTGCGATTAGGCAACCGAATAGAAATGGGTCAGCCAGGTCAAAGTGTGTGCGATTGATGGCTACACTTCCCATGGATGAACTATTTGCGATTAGCCACAACAAACTGAAGTAGTTAGATAGATCAACGTGTGTGCACTAGACGGGCACACCCATTATAATTAAAAGAACCGTGCGCAATGGTGTTGACATTGCCTATTGCGGTGCACCCTATGGTGCAAACGCCGCGTATGCGACCGAGAAGGCGTACGTGCCCACGTTACGCCTTCTGAGAATAGTGCCGCACTTATAACCGTCAGTAAATTTTGAGCATGTGTCCCGTCACAAATTTTTTAGAAGAGCGGGGAGGCCGCATCCCGTCACATTCCAAATTGCAAACCTGTTCAGCCCGATCAAAACCTAAACGGTTTCCCACTTAGGAGCGTATTACTACGCGGTTATAAATACTACTAATCCAAGATGATTGCACATTCCTCCTCAACTCCACATCCACAAAAAGTCAAAAACAAACAAGTCATTCATCATCGTTCCCTTGCGTATGCCATGGCCAGCGTGAGTTCTGGGTCGAGAGATTGCCACCATGGAGAGGCGAGGCTCGAAGTGGGAGCATGAGAGATGTCCCACAATGCCGCGAAAGCAGCCAACATGTCCCGTCGCATGGCCGTAGTAGCAGAGAGTTCCCGCCGTGCCGCCGAAGCAGCACGGAGGACCCGCCGCACCGTCGAAGCAGCACACTGGTTCGGCCGTGCCACGGAAGTAGAAGAGATGTCCCACCGCACCATGAATGCGGCAGAGATGTCCTCCTGCACCGCGACAGCCTAGGAAAATGCCTCGCGGGTAGGAGAGCACTCTTACAGGCGCATGTGTGGCCTCGTCCTTAGGCAAATGGATCAGATGTTCAGGTGGGCGAGGTTGTCGGATGACCTGCAAGCCTCGTTTGAATAGTCTACCGACGTCATACGGTAACTAAATGAGAGCAATTTGAAGCTCCGGGCCGAGCGTGACCTGCTGAGGGTGAAGATCGTCAGAAGTGTGGAGCAGCAGGAGCAGACCACTACCTTGTTGAAGAGGACCGGCGTCATCGTCAAGAAACTTATGGACGAGAATGCCATGCTGCGCATCAAGCGCAAAAGGCTGGCGGAGGAATCCATGGATGCTCTCAACTAGCATCTTGAGGACAAGAAAGAGCTCCTCGTCGCCCGCCGCATAGACTAGTTGTCTTCCTTCTTCTTTTGCCCATGTGTATATTGGGCATTGCCGCTTTTGGCTTTTTCTTAATTGTGTTTATAAATATGTAAGACAATTATTATCCAATGTCATCGTCCTTATATTCATCATGCTTGCTATAAGTCGCAGTCGATGCTATATAGGTCCATCGGATCTTACATCAAGATCCGTGCAAAACTTTCTTTTCAGATTTTCATTTTTCTCTCTTAAATCTTAGTCTAGTGAGACAGATAGCCACATCGTAGAACAGGTGCTCGGGCGCCATTAATGGAGACGTTGGGAGGGAGGTGCGCGACGGGTAGCGGTCAAAAGGGCTCTCCTCCCGATGAGGGCGCACATGGTTCTGATCGCACGCCTCCTGTACTCAAATAGCTACCCCGCATGGCACCTCCTAGCCAATAAAAAAAGGGGGCGCGTGGATGCATGTAATTGGTAAGTCGAACACCCACGGTTTCAATAATACTTGTGTTTTCGATTTGCAACGTGACATCACTTGTTCCAAAATGACTTTGTTGATTGTTAATGTGTGCGCCTTCGCAAATCGGACAGAAAAATTACCACAACATGTTGGTGCCATGTCATGAGACCATGCCAAGTTTCATGATTTTCAGGCGTGTTTTGGAATTATAGGAATTAAAAAACCAAGTTTCTCAATCTTTTCGGCCGAGCCAGGACGCCCAGATGTTTGAATTTCACTCCCATCTCTTGCATGGGACATAGAAATTCACCCAAGGACACACATGTGATTTTTCAAACAACTTTGGTGCAGTGGAGCATGTGCTTGTAGTTCAAATTTGAATTATGCACATTAAATGCCCAAAAACTCAATTAATGTATAAAAAGGCCAAATGAACCTGAAATAATTCCAAAATTTAGCACGGTACTTCTATTTGGTCTAATCTGGCAGTGTAAAAAAATTAAGGTGGGAGAAGACAGTGTACGAATGTCATTTCGCACACGGAGGTTACACGCTCCCTCTCGGCACTACGAGCCTTCTTGAGGGAAGCTCCGGTTTGCAAGAAGATTACAGCAAAGCTTGTCCCAATTCGGCCAAAAAAATTACCGCAGCATGTTGGGGCCATGTCATGACACCATGCCAAGTTTTATGATTTGCAAGCGTGTTTTGGAGTTACATGAATTAAAAAACTAAGTTTCTCAATCTTTTCGGCCGAGCCACTACGACGAGATGTTTGAATTTCACTCCCATCTCTTGCATGGGACCTAGAAATTCACCCAAGGACACACATGTGATTTTTCAAACAACTTTGGTGCACTGGAGCCTGTGCTTGTAGTTCAAATTTGAATTATGCACATTAAATGCCCAAAAACTCAATTAATTTATAAAAAAGGCCAGACAAACACGGAATAATTCCAAATTTTAGCATGATACTTCTATTTAGTCTAATCTGCCCGTGTAAAAAAATTAAGGCGGGAGAAGGCAGTGTATGTATGTCGTTTCGCACACGGAGGTGACACGTTCCCTCTCGGAACCAGGAGCCTTCTTGAGGGAAGCTCCGGTTTGCAAGAAGCTTACACCAAAGCTTGTCCCAATTCGGCCAAAAAAATTACTACAGCATGTTGGTGCCATGTCATGACACCATGCCAAGTTTCATGATTTTCGGGCGTGTTTGGGAATTACAGGAATTAAAAAACCAAGTTTCTCAATCTTTTCGGCCGAGCCACGACGCCCAGATGTTTGAATTTCACTCCCATCTCTTGCATGGGACCTAGAAATTCACCCAAGGACACACATGTGATGTTTTAAACAACTTTGGTGCACTGGAGCCTGTGCTTGGAGTTCAAATTTGAATTAGGCACATTAAATGCCCAGAAACTCAATTAATGTATAGAAAAGGAAAAACGAGCCCGGAATAATTCCAAAATTTAGCACAGTTCTTCTATTTGGTCTAATTTGGCTGTGTAAAAAAATTAAGGCGGGAGAAGGCAGTGTACGTATGTCATTTCGCACACGGAGGTGACACGTTCCCTCTCGGAACCACGAGCCTTCTTGAGGGTAGCTCGGGTTTGCAACAAGCCTACACCAAAGCTTGTCCCAATTCGGCCAAAAAAATTACAGCAACATGTTGGGGCCATGTCATGACACCATGCCAAGTTTCATGATTTGCAGGCATGTTTTGGAATTACATGAATTAAAAAACTAAGTTTCTCGATATTTCTGGCCGAGCCACAACGCCCAGATGTTTGAATTTCACTCCCATCTCTTGCATGTGAACTAGAAATTCACCCAAGGACACACATGTGATTTTTCAAACAACTTTGGTGCACTGGAGCCTGTGCTTGTAGTTCAAATTTGAATTATGCACATTAAATGCCCAAAACTCAATTAATTTATAAAAAGGTTAAATGAACACAGAATAATTCCAAACTTTAGCTTGATACTTCTATTTGGTCTAATCTTCCCGTGTAAAAAAATTAAGGCGAGAGAAGGCAGTGTACGTATGTCGTTTCTCACACGGAGGTGACACGTTCCGTCTCGGAACTAGGACCTTCTTGAGGGAAGCTCCGGTTTGCAAGAAGCTTACACCAAAGCTTGTCCCAATTCGGCCAACAAATTTACTGCAGCATGTTGGTTCCATGTCATGACACGATGCTAAGTTTCATGATTTTCAGCCATGTTTTGAATTTACAAGAATGAAAAAAACAAGTTTCTCAATCTTTCCGGCCGAGGAATGACACCCAGATGTTTGAATTTTATTTCCATTTCTTGCATGGGACCTATAAATTCACCCAAAGACACACATGTGATTTTTTAGCAAACTTTGGTGCATTGGAGCATGTGCTTGTAGTTCAAATTTGAATTATGCACATTAAATGCCCAGAAACTCAATTAATGCATAAAAATGTCAAACGAACCCGGAATAATTCCAAATTTAAACAGCCATTTAAGTGCCGCCCACAGCCATTTTACACGCAGCGACACCTTCCACCGAAATCACTGCCCCCTGCTTCAATTAAGTGCCGCCCACAGCCATTTTACACGTAGTATAACATGGAGCTGAGTAGCATGCAGCTGCGCGCGCGAACGAGGTAGCTATGGCTGACATGTGTGTTGACCGCCAGATCTTGGAGGAGCACCTCGTCTTCGAGGCCACCGTCGACACCGCGGTGCAGTTGTCTACTTTAAAATACAGTTCGTGATGTTTTCTCGAGGCCACCGCCACTGCCTTCTAGTGATTTGTCCTCTATAATGTTAATATGCAATCTGATGTTCAGTTAACAGTTTGGTCCTCTGAAATGTAATGTTTAGTTAACACTTTGGTCTAACAATTGCTACATTTTATAGTAGTGTTCTCAAGCATTCTTTGTTTTGTTAACTGTCTTATCTTCTCATACATGTTTCTACTCTGCAATGTCGTGCTCAGTTAACTATTTTGGTTCATTTGGTCTCCTGTCCATTTAACTGTTTGGTTTAGTTCTGCAATTTGACTGTACTCAATACATATTCTACTGATAGTATGGCAACTCTCAGTTAACCTGATCAAGATCTTCCTTATGTGTGTTGCAGGGGAAAAATGGGAGACACTATGGTTTACCATCGAGGTTTGTTCAAATGGGGTCCTTTGGCTAATAGCACATTATTGTGCAGTTGCAGGAATCATTCTAATATTTAGGTTTCTTATAATTTGGCCTTGCACATGTAGGTCCTACTATCAGAGGCTTAGACCCACTGTTCGACCCATTTTGCATATGGGGAAATGAGATGTCCATGAATATCAGTCAAGTCAAGAAACTCAGAAAGATTGTTAGGATGAAGAAACTTGCGATGAATAAGAGCAAGATCTTTGTTTGTACAATGAAGAAGACATCAGTCAACTATAGGATGGTACCAACTCTTTTACCTTGTTTTTACCCCTTGCGCCATTTCAAAATTTACAGCAGCAATTTATGCATAGCATTGTTTTCAGTACTTTTCAAAGCAGTTCACCGATGATTACCTCTCAAACCACCTGCATGGTCAAGAGGCGAGGAAGGTATTCGTTAAACACCCATGGTACAATATTGAAGTCTTGCTGAAGAGGACGAAGGTTGGGCGGGTAATTATCCATAGCCACTGGCCTAAAGTTGCAAGGACATTCAACATCACTGAAGGCTTAATATTTGCCTTCCGCTTCTGAAGTTTCCCAGATGAGATTCATCTATCTATTTACCGTGTATGATGCTACATTCCAAAGGTTTTTTATGCTGCGTGTGAAACTTGGTGCTGTTGTGTAATGGCGTAACTGAGTGCCGAAGCTATATGATGTAATTCGATTAGGAAATCCTGGTTGCTTTTATATGGATATGAAATATCTGGCGTGTTTTATAAGAAATATCAGTTTGATTAGTACGTGGATTGTCAATAATAGGCAAATTACCTTGCTTATTGGGGCTTTCAATTGCAAATGGTTACTCAGACAACACTGTGGGCGATGAACTCAAACAACCCACACGGTTTCTGGAAAGTAGGCGTGTTCGATCAACTAACAATCACACACGGCTTCCGGCAGCGAACTGTTTGCGTTTGGCCACCTTGCACAAACGTTTCCACACAAAGAACTGTGTGGGATTCACCGTGTGGGATCTACATACCCATGAAAATGATTTCTGGGATTCACAGTGTGGGATGTACATACCTACGGAAATGATTGCTGGGATTCACCGTGTGGGATGTACATACCTACGGAAATGATTTCTGGGATTCACCATGTGGGATGTACATACCTACGGAAATGATTTCTGGGATTCACCATGTGGGATATACATACCTACGGAAATGATTGGGTTTCCATGCCTCGCACGATCGCACATGGCCCTAGCCTGGGTCCCATGAGGGCCTATCCCCGACGATTTCTGGGTCGTGTGGAAGGACCCCCCTATCACCCACACTCACTTGGCGACGGTTCCAAATGCCACCGCGGAAAGGGGTTTTAAACCGTTTGTTTAGGATGTCACTGTACCAGTGATATAATCTCTTTTGTGGCACGAATATTAAGATCCGGATGATTCAAAACAATAGTCTATATTTTGACATGAAGACATCAATACTGAGGCATACTAACAAACAATCATGCCTTTGAAAATATCAATGCTAAAGAACGTTGTCCCTAAAAAATCATATAGCCATGTCATGCTCCATCTTCTTAACAAAAAATATATATCATGCACTACCCCGGTGTCAGCCAAGCAATTGGTTCATACTTTTTAATGTGCTTCAGCTTTTTCAACCCCCACGCAATACATGAGCGCAAGCCATGGATATAGCACTATGGGTGTGATACGTCTCCGTCGTATCTACTTTTCCAAACACTTTTGCCCTTGTTTTGGACTCTAACTTGCATGATTTCAATGGAACTAACCCGAACTGACGCTGTTTTCAGCAGAATTACCATGGTGTTATTTCTGTGCAGAAATAAAAGTTCTCGAAATGACCTGAAAATCAACGAAGATTATTTTCAGAATATATAAAAAATACTGGAAGAAGAATCCATGTCAGGGGGCCCACACCTTGTCCACGAGGGTGGGGGCGTGCCTACCCCCCTGGGCACGCCCCCTGCCTCATGGGCCCCCTGACGCTCCACTGACCTCAACTCCAACTCCATAATATATCCGTGTTCGGGGAGAAAAAACCGGAGAGAAGGATTCATCGCGTTTTACAATACAGAGCCACCGCCAAGCCCTAAACTCTCTCGAGAGGGCTGATCTGGAGTCCGTTCGGGGCTCCGGAGAGGGGAATTCGTCTCCATCATCATCATCAACCTTCCTCCATCACCAATTCCATGATGCTCACCGTCGTGCGTGAGTAATTCCATCATACGCTTGCTGGACGACGATGGGTTGGATGAGATTTATCATGTAATCGAGTTAGTTCTGTTAGGTTTTGATCCCTAGTGTCCACTATGTTTAGAGATTGATGTTGCTATGTGATAGCCTGGATTTCTGCCTTCTCTCTTGTTCCAGACTTGCCTTCTCTCTCTTTTCCAGACTTGGTTTTTATCGTGGTTTTTGCCCTGATTTGATTTGGATTTTGGAATCATTTCAAATGGACTTGTCACTTGGGCATATCCTTGGCTTTCACCCAAGTGACCTATCTACCTTATTCCTCTGATAAATACTCAAAATAAGCAAATGAATATTTTTCATAAAAGAAAAATATTCATTTTTCTCTCTGAAACTCACTTCAGCAACTTGTGCTCCATAGCAACCCCAATTTTTCTTGCTCAGAAAAATCTAAGATAATTCCTAAATATTATTAGAACCTTGGATCACCTTCCCATGCAAAAATATTGCCCCACTTTTTGGAATATTTTTGCTATAGAAAATCATTTCTATTCTGGCCCAAACTTCCAGTTTGTACAACAAGTACTTTTTTCCTTGAGCTTCTAGCCTTGATCTTTCTTGAGCTTAAACACACTACTAGGAAAAGGCCTACTAATGGCGCACCAGTTTTGCCTACTAATGGCGCACCACCGGTGCGCCATTAGCATCACGCCACTAGAATTTCAATTTTTTTTCGTTTTTTCTTAATCTCAGGTCACTATGGCTTACTCTCGGGTCAATATGCTTAATCTCAGGACAAATCGCACTCCATGGTCAAACTTCCCGAAAGGTCACCCATCCTCACACTACTCCAGCCCAAGCACGCTTAACTTCAAAGTTCTATCCAACCCCAGCAACAGCTCACTTCACAGGCACTTGTTGATATATTTAGCATATCAATCCTATTATACCTTGTTGATGTCTAGGACTTTGTTCATGTTCATGAATATGATGAAATTTCGAAAAATATTTCAAACTTCCCGATCATATTACGTATCATTATTTGAAAAAAAATTCAAAAAAAAATTTCAAAACCTTTTTTTGAATTTTTTTTGCCTCTAGATCTTGAAAGCCCCGTAACTTTTTTTGTGTTAGATTTTGGGGGATTTTGAAAATGTTTAACGTTAAATTCGGATGTAACTTTTCGAGTAGATGCTTTTTCATATATAAAACTTTTTAATCCGAGTTCGTATGTAAAAGTTATGCCCATTTTACAAATTTCTAGAGAGATTTTGCAAATAAAGTCGAAATTTATATTTGTAAATTTTCCCAACAACTAGACCACATATCACATGGGAAACTTATTTTCTTTTATTTTTTTGACATTTTTATCATTTTTTTTATTTTTTTTAAACTGAGAAGGCGGTCCAGGGGGTGCATTTGGTGGAAGCCGGGCAAACTAGTAATGGCGCACCGTGGGGTGGTGCGCCATTAGTAGTTAAACTAGTAATGGCGCACCACACCCACGGTGCGCCATTACTAGTTTTGAAAAAAAAATATAAAAAATTTGAATTTTTTTTTGAATTTTTTTTTGAAAAAAACTTAGTAATGGCGCACTGTCCACTGGTGCGCCATTACTAACAAATTTTTTTATTTTTTTTTACTTTTTTTTCAAAACTTCTAATGGCGCACCGTGGGTGTGGTGCGCCATTACTATGTCAACTAGTAATGGAGCACCACACCCACGGTGCGCCATTAGTAACAAATTTTGTTTTTTTTTCAAAACTTCTAATGGCGCACCGCACACCAGGTGCGCCATTAGTAATATATTACTAATGGCGTACCTGTATGTGGTGCGCCATTGCTATATTCTAATGGCGCACCACACACGTGGTGTGCCATTAGTGTCCATTTCATCTATAGCCGTTTTCCTAGTAGTGTCGCATGCACACCCACCCTCGTCTTTTCTACGACCCATCTCTGCACGAGAATGGGGGTATCCGCTTTCCCTTGATTAATCCGGCGTGTGATCGTTCCACTAGCCACCTTTCAAGCTACATCACCGCTAGTTATCTCCTTAACTACGAGTTAGCTCGGGAGCTTTCACGCTCTCGCAGCTGCTCGTATGAGGAACCCTCTTCCCGTTGTCATCTATATTTCTGCTCCAGTTTCTTCCCCCTATGTTCCCCCGACGACCTCGCAAGGTACCGTTAACCCTCTGACGGTGAACCCTCGCAGCGCTCCTGCTGCATGGTCTTCCCTTGTCGCTACTCCTACTGCTCCTATGCTTAGATCCCATCCCCCGCGCGCCCCTGAGGGAGAGCCCTCAAGGCAGCGTCGTCGCGTCTCTTGTGATCCAGAGGTATCTTCTATCGGTTCAGGATCAGGGTCCGGCTCAGGAGATGAGCCTGCAGCAGCACCAACCGAGCAGTAGACCGTTAAAGTATCGCTATAATCATGAGCATGATGTATGGCGGTAATCGCACTTGCCATGATGCATAGTTTCATGTACGAGGGTAGTAGACCCGCTGTGATGTTTACTTTCATCTTGGGACTATGTATAATTATGTTGGAACTTTTTATTCGCCTTGGTTTTCATTCGCTGCTTTCTTCCGAGATTTGTCATTGGCTTTCCTCCCATTTGGAATTTTCTCATCTTGGTTGCTATGTATTGGTAAAACGAAAAATAGGATGACATGTGGGGGCAGCAGCAGCCAAGCTTCTGAGGATGTCCCTGTCCGTCGTTCCGCAAGACAGGCGGGATATTCCCCCGAGCCATACCATCCACCTCTGCCGCCACCGCCACAACCGCCTACCACCAAGCAAATCCTATGAATGTTTGAAGAAAGAAGGAGCAACGATCTTCTGGAAATACTAAAAAGTGTACAAGCTATGGTTGGGCAGAATGGAAACCAGAATGGCCATCACTCTAGGCTGTTAGATTTTCAACAAACCAAGCCTCCCAGTTTCAGCTATGCTACTGATCCTTTGGACGCCGACGACTGGCTAAGGACTATTGAGAGGAAACTGGAGATTGCTTGCACAGAAGAAGGAGACAAGGTTCCCTTTGCAACGCATTATCTCGAAGGAGTTGCCGCTATATGGTGGGATAATGCCAAAGCAATATAGCCTACAGATGAGGAAATTACTTGGGCAAAATTCAAGGATCATTTCCACAAGTATCATATTCCCACCGGAGTCATGAAGATCAAGCGACGCGAATTTCTCGCTCTCACTCAAGGGAGCATGACCGTCAACGAGTATCTGAATAAATTCAACCATCTGGCCCGCTATTCTATCCATGATGTGGCCATAGAAGAGCGGAAGATTGATCATTTCTTGGAGCCCTGAATCAGCATCTCAGGTGCACTCTCGGCATGTTTGATTTCCCAGACTTCCTGACTCTGGTGAACAAGGCACTCATCGCAGAAAGGGAACAAAAGCTCCTGCACGACAACACGCCAGCTACTAATGAGCACAAGTGCAAATTCGAGCAGAAGAAGGATATGCAACCAGTGCAAAAGGCTCATACTTGGCAACAGACTCAGGTGCAGTACAAACCCAATTGGCAGCAGAATGTCAACAAGACTACCACACAAGTCAAGAATGTTTTGATCAGTCCGGTGCGCGACGATTGTCAACGCAACAATTCGTGCTTCAGCTGTGGCCAAACCGGACACTACGCCAGATAGTGTCCCAAGAACACCAAGCACATAGCTCCATTTCAGCCACAAGTCAACTACATGGAGCTGTATTCCGCCCCAGATATGATCCAAGGGCAAATTCATCACATCTCCATGGACGAAGCCCAAGAGGACCCAGAAGTCGTCATTGGTATGTTTCTGGTCAATGACATGCCCACCGTAATTTTATTTGACTCTGGGGCTTTCCACTCTTTTATTTCACGGGGTTTTGCTTCCCAAAAAAATTTCCTTGCTCGATTTTGGGAAAGCACATGCTGGTACAATCCCCGGGATCCCTACTCAAAAGTAATCTCGTCTGCCGAAATTTGGAGATTGACATCAAGGGCGTCAAGTTTCCAACATCATTGATAATCATCGATTCCAACAAATTGGATGTCATTCTGGGCATGAAATTGTTAACCCAATACCAAGTCCGCATCAGTTGTGCGACCAGAGAAGTTACCCTGAAAAATATGGAAGGTCGCACCACAAGTTTTTATGCCCGCAAGCGCATCCCGACGATAGATATGGTTTTCACAGCTGTGGTAGAAGAGGTGGAATTAATCCCAGTGGTTAGTGAGTATCCAGATGTATTTCTTGAAGAATTACCCGGCATGCCACCAAACCGAGAATTGGAGTTTGCTATTGACCTGGTGCCTGGAACCACTCCGATACATAAGAAATATTATCGGATGCTTTCCTCGGAATTGGTGGAATTGAAGAAACAACTGGATGAGATGTTGCAGAAAGGATACATACGTCCAAGCTCTTCACCATGGGGATCACCAGCAATCTTCGTGGACAAAAAGAATGGTACTCTATGAATGTGCGTAGACTACCGACAGCTGAATGAAGTCACCATTAAAAACAAGTATCCACTGCCAAGGATTGACGATCTGTTTGATCAACTCAGTGGGGCCAAAGTATTCTCAAAGATTGATTTGAGGACCGGATATCATCAACTCAAGATAAAGAAGGAAGATATTCCTAAGACTGCGTTCACCACTCGGTACGGTCTTTATGAATACACGGTGATGTCCTTCAGCCTCAACAACGCCCCTGCCTTCTTTATGCATATGATGAACAAGGTGTTTATGGACTTCTTGGATAAATTTGTGGTGGTGTTTATTGATGACATCCTCATTTACTCCAAGAGCAAGGACGAACACAAGGAGCATCTTCGAGCAGTTTTGCAAAGGCTTCGCGACCATTAGCTTTATGCCAAATTCAGCAAATGTGAGTTCTGGCTCCAACAAGTGGGATTCCTCGGGCATGTCCTCTCGGCAGAGGGAATCTCAGTGGACCCAAGCAAGGTGAAGAATGTACTTGATTGGTCCACACCCACAACAGTCTCAGAAATTCGGAGTTCCCTTGGACTAGCCAGATATTATCGTCATTTTATCGAAGGATTTTCCAAGATCGCCAAGCCAATGACTGAGCTTCTTAAAAAGGATCAGAAGTTCATATGGACGGAGGACTGCGAACAGAGCTTCAATGAGTTAAAAACCAGGCTGACATCGACACTCGTATTAACTCTTCCAGACATCTACCACAGTTTTGATATCTACTGTGACGCATCCAGAAGAGGACTAGGGTGTGTACTCATGCAAGATGGCAAGGTGGTGGCCTATGCATCTCGACAACTGTGGCAACATGAAGGAAACTATTCTACTCATGATTTGGAATTGGTCGCGGTGGTGCACGCTTTGAAGATCTGGCGATACTATCTAATTAGAAAGAAGTGCCAGATATTCACCGACCATAAGAGTCTCAAGTATATATTCACTCAGCCCGATTTGAACCTTTGACAACGAAGATGGCTCGAGTTGGTTAAGGACTATGACCTCGGGATAAATTATCACCCAAGCAAAGCTAATGTGGTGGCTGACGCCCTTAGCTGCAAGCTAGCCAAACTTAATGCCCTAATAAATTCCTCGTCTCTGGAGATTTATGAATAAATCATGCAGCTAAATTTGGTGATCACCGACTCCCGTCTTACCAATATATTGGAAGTTGCCCCTACTCTCGAAGAAGAAATCCACAGTGCTCAGGCGGATGATAAGGTGTTACAAATATATGTCCAGAAGATGCACCAAGGGCATGCACCGGATTTCTCTATGGATCAGCAAGGTTCGCTAAGGTTTCGGGGAAGACTTTGTGTACCCAACCAAGAAGGTCTCAAGAAGAAGATATTGGCAGAAGCGCATGAAGCGCCATACTCAATTCACCCCGGTGGTACCAAAATGTATGAGGATCTTCATTAGGTATTTTGGTGGGATGGAATGAAGAAGGACATCGCATACTTTGTGGCATGTTGTGACATATGCAACAAGGTAAAGGCGGAACACCAAAAACCCGCCGGACTCCTCCAACCCCTGCCGATATCCCAATGGAAATGGGATGATATCTGCATGGACTTCTTCACCGAACTACCTAGGTCTCATCGAGGAAACAACGTGATATGGGTCATAGTGGACACCTTAACCAAGGTAGCACACTTCCTGCCTATCCAGACTACATACCATGCAAATCAACTCACACAGCTGTATGTATCAAGAATCGTCGGTCTACATGGAGTACCCAAGACTATCACCTCCGATAGGGGATCTCTATTCACCTCTGCATTTTGGTCCTGACTACATCAAGCCTTGGGGACTGCTCTGAAGTATAGCATGGTGTATCATCCTCAGACAGATGGACAGACTGAGCGAGTAAATCAAATACTCGAGGAGATCCTTCGGGCATGTACATTGGCCCAAGGAACCAAGTGGGAAGACTGTCTGCCCTACGCCGAGTTTTCCTACAACAACAGTTTCTAGGCCAGCTTAAAGATGTCACCCTGTGAAGCCCTGTATGGCCGGAAATGCCGCACCCCATTGAATTGGTCTCAAACCGGTGACAGACATATTTTCAGGACTGATTTAATGCTCGAAGCAGAAAAGCAAGTCAAGGAAATCCGGGATAGACTGCAATTGGCCAAATCTCGACAGAAGAGCTACTATGATGCCAAACATCGTCAGATCAGCTTCGAACCAGGAGAACACGCATATCTCCGAGTCACCCCTATGAAAGGAGTCAAGAGGTTCCAGACCCGCGGAAAATTGGCACCCAGATATATCGGTCCATTCCCCGTCATGGCCAGAGTCGGTACGGTTGCATATCAGTTGGAATTGCCACCGAAACTGTCAGAAGTACACAACGTGTTTCACATATCACAGCTAAGAACATGTATCTCGCCACCGAAGAAAAGGACTAATATGGCAAAGATAGAATTGGCCAAGGATTTGACTTATGAGGAAAAGCCAATTAGAATATTGGATCAGACAGAAAGGGTCACTCGCAGCAAAGAGATACGGTTTTACAAGGTTCAGTGGGAGCATCACACCGAAGACCTGGGAAAGAGAGGAATTTTTAAGGACTGCATACCCAGAATGGTTTTCCCAAGCAACCCAATCTCGGGGACGAGATTCATACTAAGTGGGGGAGGTTTGTGACAGCCTGGATTTTTGCCTTCTCTCTTGTTCCGGACTTGCCTTCTCTCTCTTTTCCGGACTTGGTTTTTATCGTGGTTTTTGACTTGATTTGATTTGGATTTTGGAATCATTTCAAATGGACTTTTCACTTGGGCATATCCTTGGCTTTCACCCAAGTGACCTATCTACCTTATTCCTCTGATAAATACTCAAAATAAGCAAATGAGTATTTTCATGAAAGAAAAATATTCATTTTTCTCTCTGAAACTCACTTCAGCAACTTGTGCTCCATAGCAACCCCAATTTTTATTGATCAGAAAAATCTCATATAATTCCTAAATATTCTTAGAACCTTGGCTCACCTTCCCATGCAAAAATATTGCCCCACTTTTTGGAATATTTTTGCTATAGGAAATCATTTCTATTCTGGCCCAAACTTCCAGTTTGTACAGCAAGTACATTTTTCCTTGAGCTTCTAGCCTTGATCTTTCTTGAGCTTAAACACCCTCCTAAGAAACCCTAAACCCCAGGAGATCAGCCCTAATGGCCTTCTAGAAGGTGGCCAAACTTGGCGACCAAGTTTCTGGACAGAAACTTGCCAGCTTAGTTGAGTCCAATCCGATCAACCTGTGTATGAACCATCACCACTCCTAGACTAAACACTGCACGGTCGAGCGCGTAGACAAGGTTTGGCTGCTCCTGGGCGTCGTTTTGACCATGCCAGCTTGGTGACCACGCGAGGACACAGCGCCTGGCAGCGTCTCGATGCACTCTGGCTGGCGCCTTGCTCTCTGTTTCGTGCGTGCTCGTTCTAGCGCTCACCGCCAACTACCGCACCATGCCACAAGTCCCGGCCCATCACCCTTGACCGCTTCCTGGCGCTCACCGACGCCGGAGCCGCCGCAGCAAGCACGGGCGTGTCGCGGCCAAAACGCCACAGTGCGCGCGTGCACTTGTCCACTTCCCCAACCGCCTGTGCTCGTCCACGAGCGTGGGCAAGCTCCTGCGTTGACGCTGAGCCTTTGCCCCCTCGTCTTGGAGCTTCCCGTCGTCGTTCGCCGCATGTCCAGAGAGCTCCGGCAGCGACATGCTCCCCCCTTGATCCGGCTATATATAGTGCTCCCCACCTCGTTTTCGAGCCAAGCACCACTCCACCCAACCTGCACGAACACGTAGACGAGCAGAAGCTCGGTCAGGCAAGCCTCTGGCCGTCGCCCCGACTAGAGGACTCCGGCGATCCCCGCAGGCCAGCCGCTGCACTCCAAGGCCTCTCGAGCTCAAGCCAGCTGCTTGGGTGGGGCCTCGGTGGTCCGTTGGTGCTGCCTGGACACTGCCAAGCCCTCGGAGCCGCCCTTAGCTGTCGTCTTCAATCTCTCCAGCGAAACCCGTCCGCCACCGTCGCATGCGAGCTCAACCACGAGCAGCTCCGTCCATCTCTCGCCAAGCCACGGTACGGGCAGGTGCACCTCGAGCCCCTCTACCATCCTATCCCTCTAGCCTAGCCTCAAACACCCTCGTCGTCGGCGTAAGCTCCGGCGAAGCTCTGCCTCTCTCTGATCTTGCTCGCCCCTCTCTCTCCTGACTCACGGGACCCACCTGTCGGTCTCACCACTCGCGGCCGAAGTGGTTCGAGTGGAGGCATATTTCTGTTTTACGCCTTCGACGTCACCCCCCCCCCCCAGGATTTCTGTTTAATTCAAATATAATTCAGGAATTTGACCAAACTTTAACCAGCCACCATTTCTAAACCATAAGTCCAAATGATTTGATTCTTTTTGCATTGTCTTTGTCTCAGAAAGCTCTAGCAGCACACCAAAGGGTGGATTGTTCCTTGTTATCTAGAATTTCTAGTGATTTTCAGAATGTTTTTTTGACAATTATGTTTGTGGTTTTAAATTCTTTTTCAGACGGAGAAGCTTGTCTTGAAGCGAACCAAGAGGGGTGTGATCCTCCTCTACACTAAGGCAAGCCACACCAGCATTTGGATGGTGTTATTTCAATATTTATGATTTTCTACTTGAATATGAGTGTTTATTTGCATTTAAAATTTGACAAATAAATTTAGTTAATTTCTAGTTACTTTACCATGCTTGATATGCTTGTTGTAGTTACTGGTTGAATGCATGAACTTGTTTCGCTAGTATAGTACTATTTTGCATTATTCATATAGCTATGGAAATTAATGTTAGTTATTTTAGTAAGTGATAGTTTCAATTAAATAAAGAGCTAATAACAATATTGCTTGATAAAATAAAATGAGTTATAACCAGAGAAGTTTTGATTTTAAGTGTTGCAAGGTAATCATGATGATAAGTTTGATCCATGACTATGAACTGTTTGCTTTGAATGATAAGTAGTTTCATGTTTATTTGTCATTATATCATGTCATTAATAAAATGTTTTATCAAAGTTAAATTTGATTAAGTTCAATTTGAATATGATGTTGATCACATCATGGTGCCACTAAATCGAGTTTTTAATTCAGTGCGACCACATTTACCTTATGGGAGGGTCTTGATTCGGTCCTTTGTTGTGGCTCTCACCGGTACCTCCCGCGAGGGAAGGTTATGGGCGTGCCTATCCTAGCCCGGTAGGCAGACATAACCTTGTGTGCTCGTTTTTTATGGTACCTTGTCCCCGTTTGGTACCGTTTTGCCACGACAGTGGTCGTTGGTGTCTTTGGTAAACATAGGGCCACCCAAGACCTAGCCCTGAGAGGGATTTGGTCGGAGTGGCCGGGGAGAGTGCATGACAAAGGGAGGGTTTCGTCGGAATACTTTGGTCCACCCGAATGGGAATGCGAGGCCAGGTATTCCATAGTATGGGTAAAGTGCGCTACCTCTGCAGAGTGTATTTAATCTATCGATAGCTGCATCCTCGGTTATGGGCATGACTCGGAAGTAAGTCACACCATGGATCAACTTTTCTAATAAATCTTGCAAACTAATTGATTGTTGTGATGCATTGGTTCGTGGTGGATCATGAACTCTTGAGGTGTTCATGAGTGATCGGTTTCAGGTGTGACCCCGGTATGGTTACCATTTGGTTACGAGTTAACCGTTTGTTAAGCGAGTCCGTGAGACTCGGGGCAGGTGTGGTTTGCATTGCATCTGTAGTTTTTCTTGCATTGTATTAATCTGATTAATTATCATGATATTGTCTGTCATCGTGCTTATGTTTGTTGTGCGCTTGCAAGTACATTCAATGTACTGACCTGGCGTGTTATGCCAGCTTTCAGGCAAGTCGGTTCGCATCGAAGCGCATCTCGTGTCTAGGTCGTGTCCACGTTGGTGTCCCTATTCTTTGGAGGGCCACCTCATCGTTCTTCCGCTGCCGCGTAGTTCGTGTGATCGAGGCCCCGTCATGTTCACTAAATAATGTACATACTAACCAGCAGCACCGTGTGTGCCGCTTGGCCTCGTATCTTGATGTAATATCATACCTATGTATTCCGCTAGTATCAATAAAGTGGTTGTTTCTGTACCATGTTGTTATGTATTGCCAGAAGACTCGATCTCTAGGCTGGCAATGCGGGGTAAACCGGTTGCTCTGAGACAGGGTGCACATGCTATGACTTTGCTATGCTTAATGCTTTTCACTGGGGCCCAAGTGCCATGATTTTAGATCTGAACCTATTATGTTTTCATCAATATATGAGAATTCTTGATCCTATCTTGCAAGTCTATAGTCACCTATTATGTGTTATGATCCATTAACCCCGAAGTGACAATAATCGAGACCACTGCCTGTGATGATCGTAGTTTGAGGAGTTCATGTATTCACTATGTGTTAATGCTTTGGTCCGGTACTCTATTAAAAGGAGGCCTTAATATCCCTTAGTTTCCAATAGGACCCCGCTGCCACGGGAAGGTAGGACAAAAGATGTCATGCAAGTTCTTTTCCATAAGCACGTATGACTATATTCGGAATACATGACTACATTACATTGATGAACTGGAGCTAGTTCTGTGTCACCCTATATTATGACTGTTACATGATCGATCGCAGCCGGCATAGTTCTCCATCACCGATCCATTGCCTACGAGCTTTTCCATATATTGTTCTTCGCTTATTTACTTTTCCGCTGCTACTGTTACAATCACTACAAAACCCAAAAATATTAATTTTGCTACCGTTACCACTACTATCATATTACTTTGCTACTAAATACTTTGTTGCAAATATTAAGTTTCCAAGTTTGGTTGAATTGACAACTCGGCTGTTAATACTTGAGAATATTCTTTGGCTCCCCTTGTGTCGAATCAATAAATTTGGGTTGAATACTCTACCCTCGAAAACTGTTGCGATCCCCTATGCTTGTGGGTTATCAAGACCATTTTCTGGCGCCGTTTCCGAGGAGCATAGCTCTATTCTTTGAGTCACTTGGGATTTATATCTGCTTATCATTATGAAGAACTTGTAAGATCAAAGAACCAAGATTTTCCCCTCAACTACGAGGGGGGGTAAGGAACTGCCATCTAGCTCTACACTTGATTCACCTTCTGTTTTGAGTAAACTTGCGACACCTAAACCTGCTTCTGCTATTAATTCTGATATGTCGCATGTTATTGATGATGCCACTTCTGCTATGCATGATACTTATGATGAAACTACTTTTATGCTTGATACTACTGTGCCACTTGGTGAATTTCTTGATGAACAACTTGCTAGGGCTAGAGAGAATGAAATTATTGAAACTGATAATATTGATGAAAGTGATGATGAAGATTCTCCCCCTAGATATGAATTGCCTGTTGTGCCTGAGGGTTATGTTATGGATGAAGAAACTTCTAGAGACTTTCTTGCCTGCAATGATAGAAGTGATCTTAAGAAACTATTAGCTAAGCTGAAAGAAAAATCTCTGAATGCTAGAATGAAATACGATCCTTCTTATGCTACTTCACCTATCTTTTTTACTGATAAGGATTATGGTTTCTCAGTTGATCCTGATATAATTACTTTGGTTGAATCTGATCCTTTCTATGGCTATGAATCTGAAACTGTTGTGCCACATCTTACTAAATTAAATGATATAACTAACCTGTTCACTAATGATGTGAAAACTCACTACTATTATATCCTTAAATTATTTCCATTCTCATTAAAGGGTGATGCTAAGATATGGTTTAATTCTCTTGATCCTGGTTGTGTGCGTAGTCCCCAGGATATGATTTACTACTTCTCTGCTAAATATTTCCCCGCTCATAAGAAACAAGCTGCTTTAAGGGATATATATAATTTTGTGCAAATTGAAGAAGAGAGTCTCCCACAAGCTTGGGGGAGGCTTCTCCAATTACTTAATGCTTAGCCTGATCATCCTCTCAAGAAAAATGAAGTACTTGATAGCTTTTATAATGGACTAGCTGATGCTTCCAGAGACCACCTGGATAGTTGTGTTGGTTGTGTTTTCAGGGAAAGAACAGTTTATCAAGCTGAATTGCTATTGAATAATATGTTGACTAATGAAAATAATTGGACACTTCCTGAACCAACTCCTAAGCCAACTCTGAAGAAAAGGGGTATTCTACTTCTCAGTCCTGAAGATTTGCAAGAGGCAAAGAAATCTATGAAAGAAAAAGGTATAAAAGCTGAAGATGTTAAGAATTTACCTCCTGTTGAAGAAATACATGGTCTTAATTCATCACCTATTGAATAAACACATTATCTTGATAACCTGACACAGGTAGTAAAGGTAAATTCTCTCTATATATTTGATGAAGGTGATATTCCTCATAATAAGTCTGCTAGCCAATGCTTAGATGAGTTTGATAATTTTATTGTTAAACAAGAAAACTTCAATACTTATGTTGGTAGACAATTGAAACATAATGCTTATATGATTGAACACTTGAGTGATTATATGGCTAGTGTTAAAGGTGAACTTAAACTTATTAGTAAACATGCTTCTGTGGTTACCACTCAAGTAGAACAAGTACTTAAAGCTCAGAATGATTTGCTCAATGAATTAAATAATAAGAAAAATGATAATGCTGTTAGAGTTATGACTAGAGGTGGTAAAAATTACTCAGGAACCCTTGTATCCTGAGGGCCATCCTAAGAGAATTAAGCAGGATTCTCAGAGAAATAGCGTTGATGCACCTAGTCCTTCTAAGAGGAAGAAAAAGAAAAATGATAGGACTTTGCATGCTTTTAGTGAACCTGTTGTAGACACACCTGAGAATCCTAATGATATTTCTATCTCGGATGCTGAAACACAATCTGGTAATGAACGTGAACCTAGTGATAATGTTAATGATGATGTTCATGTTGATGCTCAACCTAGTAATAATAATGATGTAGAAATTGAACCTGCTGTTGATCTTGATAACCCACAATCAAAGAATCAACATTATGACAAGAGAGACTTTGTTGCTAGGAAGCACAGTAAAGAAAGAGAACCATGGGTTCAGAAACCCATGCCTTTTCCTCCTAAACCATCCAAGAAAAAGGATGATGAGGATTTTGAGCGCTTTGCTGAAATGATTAGACCTATCTTTTTGCATATGTGTTTGGCCCACATGCTTAAAATGAATCCTTATGCTAAGTATGTGAAGGATATAGTTACTAATAAGTGAAAGATACCGGAAGCTGAAATTTCCACCATGCTTGCTAATTATACTTTTAAGGGTGGAATACCAAAGAAACTTGGAGATCCAGGAGTGCCAACTATACCATGCTCCATTAAAAGAAACTATGTTAAAACTGCTTTATGTGATCTTGGAGCCGGTGTTAGTGTTATGCCTCTCTCTTTATATCGTAGACATGATTTGAATAAGTTGACACCTACTGAAATATCTTTGCAAATGGCTGACAAATCAA
This sequence comes from Triticum aestivum, assembly GCF_018294505.1. NCBI lineage: Eukaryota > Viridiplantae > Streptophyta > Magnoliopsida > Poales > Poaceae > Triticum > Triticum aestivum. The sequence continues at coordinate 438,659,674 of NC_057803.1, forward strand.
CTGCTATACCTGTCGATATTTGTGAGGATGTGCCTGTTGTGGTTGCAAATGTTACTATTTTAACAGACTTTGTTATTCTTGACATTCCCAATTACGATAGTATGTCTATTATTCTCGGAAGACCCTTTTTGAATAATGCAGGGGCTGTTATTGATTGGACCAAAGGCAATGCCACTTTTCATGTTAATGGTAATGAGCATACGGTACACTTTCCGAGGAAACAACCTCAAGTCCACAGTATCAATTCTATTGGAAAATTTTCAACAATCACTATTGGAGGTTTTGAATTTCCTCTTCCTACTATCAAGAAGAAATATGATATTCTTATTTTTGGGGACATGCATATCCCCGTTGAGGTAACCTAGTGTTATTCGAAAATTCTCTGGTTTCATGTTATTCGAAATGAGTTTGTTAACAAGACCTGATCAACCTTGTTAGTGGATTCCTTTTAATGAGCATGAGATGGATGAATTTAGAAAACACAACTCTCTGTACCCTCTTTTTACTTTTTGTTATTTATATTAATAAAGAAAAAATAGAATTTTCTATCTGTTTTCTGAATTATCCATGCAATAAAAAATACCCCGAAAATAAAAGTTCTCCAAATGCTCTGAAAATTAAAAATGATTTTTCTAGAATATGTGAGAATATCTGGCACTAAGAACACACCAGGGGGAGCAAGCACCTGGCCACGAGGGTCCAGGGCGCGCCCACCCCCCTGGGCACACCCCCTGCCTCGTGGGCCCCTGGTGGCTCCCCTCCACTTATTCCAGCCACCACACACTCCTTCTTCCTCCCAAAAAATCACCAACCAGCTCAAGCACGAGTTCTAACTCATCTTGCTGCCATTTTCGATCTCCTAGCTCAAAGCTCCATTCACAAAACTACGTTGGGGGATTGTTCTTTCATATGTGACTCCTCCAATGGTCCAATTAGTTTTTGTTCTGGTGCTTTATTCATTGCAAATTTTTGCTGCCTAGGTGAACATGTTCTTGAGCTTTCATGTCAAATTTATATGGTCCCAAGTAGTTCTAATGCATGATATAGTCTCAAGGAACTTGTGCGAGTAGTTGCTATCAATTTTGTTGAGTTTGGTTCACTTTTATTTTGAAGTTACTGAAAATTTCAGAAATTTTTCAGAGGAGGAAATATGTTTAGGAAAATGTACAAAGGTGGTTCTTCAAGGAAGCAAGGACCCAGGCCCGCAATGCAAGAGCCAGACGATGAACCACCGAGGGACGCTCAAGTGCGGCCTTGTGAATGGCCGTCAGAAGATTTCATGGTCCAAGCATATGTGCGTAATGCCGATCTTGAGAGCTTCATGGCAGATAAGTGCCGTCAGTACCACTACCTCACTGATTCCTTTGTGAGAAGGTTTGAATTTTCATCATCATGCAATTCTCAAACTGTCCTGTTTGATCTTTATGATAAATCTTATACCATGGACTTAGAAGATTTTAACACTACTTGTAAACTCCCACAGTGGGGTAATGTTAGTGAACCTCGCAAATCTGAATATAGAGACTTTCTTGCTAGTATCACTATGGGGGAATCTAGGGAAATCACGCAAGCTACCATAGGGAGCATTCATTTTCCTGCTATACATTATTTTGCTCTCTTTATAGGTAGATGCATAAATGGTAAGGATGAGGCATGTCACATGTGTGTTCCAGATCTTAGTGTTCTCAAGAGTGTTGTATTAGGAGATAGACAATATAACTTGGGGGCCATTGTTGCACGCAGGTTGCATAATAACAAAATTAATGGAGATTTCTTTGGTGGAATTTATGCAACCCGTTCAGGTGATTTTCTTGAGATACCCATACATGGAGATGATATCGAGTTGCCTCCTTCTTATTTAGATTATAATGCCATGGTTTGTCATTAGTTTGTTGAGAGGAACAATCAGTTCCTGCAGAACTGACTAATCTTTGACAGACGACACATCTATCACGTCGCTCTCCCTGCTCCTGCCTTCTTTGACTTTCAGGCAAAAGGGAGACATGTTATAACCAGGCAGGAGGTGACCGAGTATGAGAGGAGGATGGAGGCAGCTCGCCTCCAATCTGCAGCTCGTCAGGCAATAGCTGATGCATCTCAGTACGACCCCAGCTTCAACTTTGGATACCCACCAGGCCATCCATGGGCATAGACGAACTTAGGAAAAGCCTAAGCTTGGGGGAGTACGTATCTCTCACCGACATTACATTCATGTTCACACACTCATGCTAGTTGTCGGTGCTCATACTTTTTCATTGTAATATCCATGCTAGTTTATTTCCCTTTTATGCTTTCTTCTTGTGTGTTTGATAAACCTTAAGAAAAAAATTAGTTGTAGCTTTTAGTTAGTTTACTTTCCATGCCTGTAGTGGTAGTAATTGAAAAGAAAACCCAAAAAGATTTCTCGTTCTTCTTTTGCTTGTTGGGAGCTTTCCCATGTAAATAGTTTTGTTTCTTTTCTTTGGGGGGCGAGAGGAGACCATCATAATGAAAATGTTGAGTGGCTCTCATATGCATTATTGATTGATCTAACAAAGAGCCCATATTACCTTGTCTTCTCTCTTGAATTGAATGCTTGCAGATTCCATCTTAGTCCAATGCGCGTGCACTATTATTATTATCCACACCGTTCGGTCGTGCAAGTGAAAGGCAATAATGATGATTATATGATGAACTAATTGAGATGAGAAAAGCTGGTATGAACTTGTCCTCTCTTGTTTTTGTAAATATGATTAGTTCATCTTTCCTGATTCAGCCTGTTATGAAAGAAACATATTTGCAATGACAATTAGAGATTGTAGTTGCTTATGCCATGCTTAATTAGCTAGGAGTTTATAATGGTTTACCTTGCGTGCCAACATGCTATTAAAATGGTTGTGATGTGGTATGATAGGGTGGTATCCTCTTTTGAACGATTCGAGTGGCTTGACTTGGCACATGTTCACGCATGTAGTTGAAACAAAATGAACATAGCCTCTACAATATTTATGTTCATGGTGCATTATATCCTACTCATACTTGCATTCAGTGTTGATTAATTTTAATGCATGTTCATGACTGTTGTCGCTCTTTAGCTGGTCGCTTCCCAGTCTTTTTCTAGCCTTCACTTGTACTAAGCGGGAATACTGCTTGTGCATCCAACTCCATAAAACCCAAAGTTGTTCCATATGAGTCCACCATACCTATGTACCAAAGTTGTGCGTCCAACTCTACCTGCCGTTCCAAGTAAATTTGTATGTGACAAACTCTAAACCTTCAAATAAACATTCTATTTTGTATGCTCGAATATCTCATGTATCAACTAGGGCTGTCTGTATCCTCCATGATAGGCGGGTTATTCTCAAGAGGAGTGGACTCCCCTCCTCACTGACAAGAAAATGGCTGGTCACCGGGATGCCCAGTGCCATGCTTTATGCAAATCAAATCAAAATAACTGCAAACAAAACTCCCCCAGGACTCTTATTAGTTGGAGGCACTCGTTGTTTCGAGCAAGCCATGGATTGATGCTTGTTGGTGGAGGGGGAGTATAAAATTTACCATTCTGTTTGGGAATCGCCTATAATGTGTGTAGCATGGAAGATATCGAGATCTCTCGGTTGTTATGTTGACAATGAAAGTATACCTCTCAAAATATTATTCATATCTATTTCAAAACTGAGCTCTGGCACCTGTACAAATCCCTGCTTCCCTCTGCGAAGGGCCTATATATTTACTTTTATGTTGAGACACCATCCTCTTATTAAAAAGCACCAGTTGGATAGCACCGCTATCATTTGCATCCATTACTGTTAGTTTACATTGAGTATGACTTGACTGGATCTCTTTTACCATGAATTACAATGTCTAGTCAGTCCTTTATCTTTAAAGGTACTCTGCATTTATGTTTTGCGGTCTCAGAAAGAGCTAGCGAGATACCATCTTGTTATATCATATTATGATTGTTTTGAGAAAGTGTTGTCATCCAAGATTTATTATTATTGCTCGCTAGTTGATTATGCCATTGATATGAGTAAACATGAGACCTAAATGTTATGGTGAATATGGTTAGTTCATAATCTTTGCTGAAAACATGAATGTTGGCTTTACATATTTACGACAACAAGAGACAATAGAGTTCGTAAAAGTTTTTCTTTATCCCTATCAGTTTATCAACTAAATTGCTTGAGGACAAGCAAATGTTTGAGATTGGGGGAGTTGATACATCTCCGTCGTATCTACTTTTCCAAACACTTTTGCCCTTGTTTTGGACTCTAACTTGCATGATTCGAACGGAACTAACTCGGACTGACGATGTTTTCAGCAGAATTGCCATGGTGTTATTTTTGTGCAGAAATAAAAGTTCTCGGAATGACCTGAAAATCAACGGAGATTATTTTTGGATTATATAAAAAATACTGGAAGAATAATCCATGTTAGGGGGCCCACACCCTATCCATGAGGGTGGGGCGCGCCTACCCTGCCTGGGCGCGCCCCCTGCCTCGTGGGCCCCCTGACGCTCCACCGACCTCAACTCCAACTCCATATATTCGTGTTCGGGGAGAAAAAAATCGGAGAGATGCATTCATCGCGTTTTACGATACGGAGCCGCCGCCAAGACCTAAACTCTCTCGGGAGTGCTGATCTAGAGTCCGTTCGGGGCTCCAGAGAGGGGAATCTATCGCCATCGCCATCATCAACCTTCCTCCATCACCAATTCCATGATGCTCACCGCCGTGCGTGAGTAATTCCATCATAGGCTTGCTGGACGGTGATGGGTTGGATGAGATTTATCATGTAATCGAGTTTGTTTTGTTAGGGTTTGATCCCTAGTGTCCACTATGTTATGAGATTGATGTTGCTATGACTTTGCTATGCTTAATGCTTGTCACTAGGGCCTGAGTGCCCTGATTTCAGATCTGAACCTATTATATTTTCATCAATATATGAGAGTTCTTGATCCTATCTTGCAAGTCTATAGTCACCTATTATGTGTTATGATCCGTTAACCCCGAAGTGACAATAATCGGGACCACTACCGGTGATGACCGTAGTTTCAGGAGTTCATGTATTCACTATGTGTTAATGCTTTGGTCTGGTACTCTATTAAAAGGAGGCCTTAATATCCCTTAGTTTCAAATAGGATCCCGCTGCCACGGGAGGGTAGGACAAAACATGGCATGCAAGTTCTTTTCCATAAGCACGTATGACTATGTTCGGAATACATGCCTACATTACATTGATGAACTGGAGCTAGTTTTGTGCCACCCTATGTTATGACTGTTACATGATTGATCGCATCAGGCATAATTCTCCATCGCCGATCCATTTACTACGAGCTTTTCCATATATTGTTCTTCGCTTATTTACTTTTCCGCTGCTACTGTTACAATCACTACAAAACCCAAAAATATTACTTTTGCTATTGTTACTTTTTGCTACCGTTACCACTACTATCATATTGCTTTGCTACTAAATACTTTGCTTCAGATATTAAGTTTCCAGGTGTGGTTGAATTGACAACTCAGCTGGTAATACTTGAGAATATTCTTTGGCTCCCCTTGTGTTGAATCAATAAATTTGGGTTGAATACTCTACCCTCGAAAACTGTTGTGATCCCCTATACTTGTGGGTTATCAGGGTGGAATAGAATACAGTGGTAGAGATTAATATGGAGAAGATAGAAAAAGGAGAAAGTCTCACATCAACGAGGCTAATCAACGGGCTATGGAGATGCCCATCAATTGATGTCAATGCAAGGAGTAGGGATTGCCATGCAATGGATTCACTAAGAGCTATAAGTGTATGAAAGCTCAAAAAGAAAACTAAGTGGGTGTGGATCCAACTTGCTTGCTCATGAAGACCTCGGGTATTTGAGGAAGCCCATCATTGGAATATACAGGCCAAGTTCAATAATGAAAAATGCCCACTAGTTATATGAAAGTGCAAGCATAAGAGACTCTATATAAAAACATGGTGCTACTTTGAAGCACAAGTGTGAAAAGGATAGTAACCTTGCCCCTTCTCTCTTTTTCTCTCATTTTTCTCCTTTTTTGTTGGGGTCTTTTTGGCCTTTTTATGGGCTCATTTTGGCCTTTTTTATTATTTCCTTACTTGGGACAATGCTCTATTAATGAATAATGATGATCATCACACTTCTATTTACTTACAACTCATAATTATAACTCAATACTAGAACAAAATACGACTATACGAATGCCTCTAGCGGTGTACCAGGATTGTGCAATGATCTAGCGTAACATGTATGAAAATCTGAGCTAGAAATACTATGTAAGCTATATGATCATGCAAAGCAATACGACAATGATGATGTGTGTCATAAAAAATGGAACGGTGGAAGTTGCATGGCAATATATCTCGGAATGGCTATGGAAATGCCATAATAGGTACGTATGGTGGTTGTTTCGAGGAAGATATAAGGAAGCTTATGTGTGATAGAGTGTATCATATCACGGGGTTTGGATGCACCGACGAAGTTTGCACCACATTTCGAGGTGAGAAAGGGCAATGCACAGTACCGAAGAGGCTAGCAAATGGCGGAAAGGTGAGAGTGCATATAATCCATGGACTCACATTAGTCATAAGAACTCGCATACTTATTGTGAAAGTTTATTAGCCCTCAAAGCAAAGTACTACTATGCATGCTCCTAGAGGGGAGCTTGGTTGGAGTTAACCATCGTGCGCCCTCAACCTTCACGCAAAGGAAGACACTCAATAATAAGTCGTGCTCCAACTTCGTAGCATAACGAGAGACCATATGCGTGCATGCTTTGAGAATCACAAACCTTAACACCAATATTCTTACTAAACCACAATCATCACTAGTACCTCCCACATATTACCATCTTTATATTACAAAACTGCAACGAATCAAACTTATCATATTCAGTGATCTACATGAAAGTTTTTGTTATATCTCTCTTGAATACCTATCATATTAGGATCAAATTCATAACCCGTGCAAATTGCCATTACTATTTATCAAAATCTCAAAATAATATAAGTGAAGTATGAGAGTGCAGCTATTTCTTTAAAATATAACCACCACCGTGCTCTAAGAAATATAAGTGAAGCACTAGAGCAACCGCCTAGCTCAAAAGATATAAGTGAAGCACATAGAATATTCTAATAAATCATGAATGATGTGTGTCCCTCTAAAAAAGGTGTGTTCGACAAAGATGATTGTGGAAAACTAAAAATAAAATAAAGCAAATACTCATATAATACACGATGCTCCAAGCAAAACTCATATCGTGTGATGAATAAATACATAGCTCCAAGTAATTTACCGATGGTTGGTAGAGAAAAGAGAGGATGCCATCTGGATCATCCCCAATCTTAGATGCTTGGGTCTCCTTGAATATTAACTTAGGGTGCATTTGGCATCCCCTAGCTGAGGGTCTTGCCACTTCTTATTCCTTCATCCATCGCGATCTCACTTAAAACTTGAAAACTTCAGCACACAAAACTCAATAGAAAACTCATGAGATCCGTTAGTATAACTATCAAATCATAAAATTTAGGTGCTCTTGTAAACCAATTCATATTTTATTTTTGCATATTATCTACTGTATTCTAACTTCACCATGACTTATACCCCCTGACACAATCCATAGATTCATTAAAACAAGCAAACAATGCATTGAAAACAGAATATGAAAAATAGAATAGTCTGTAATGATCTAACTAAGCACAATACTTATGTAACTCCAAAAATTCTAAAAATTGGGGAAACATGGGAAATTTGTATATCAATAATTTGTAAAAAATCAGAAATTTATCACGTTCCAGTGAAACTAAACAATTCTGCTACTGGGAGCAAAAGTTTCTATTTTCTCACTGAATCAAATCAACTATCAACCAAATCACCCCCAAAGGCTTTACTTGGAAAAACACTAATTTAAACACAAAAACACAACCATAACAATAGCACAATTGTGTGCACACTCAAAAACATAAAGAAAAAAGGGAAAGTAGATATAACTATTGGGTTGCCTCCCAACAAGCGCTATTGTTTTACACCCTTAGTTATGCTTAATGCATAGTTTGAAGTGTTATCATCCTTCAAATTAATTGCATAGATGGGCCTCATAATAGATTCGTATGGTGGCTTAATTCTCTTTCTAGAGAAGTGTTCCATTCATTTCTTTAATGGAAATTGTAATTTTATATTACCTTCTTTCATATTAATAATAGCACCTATGGTACGTAGGAAAGGTCTAACAAGTATTATAGGACAAGATGGATTGCAATAAATATCAAGCACAATGAAATCAATGGGCACATAATTTCTATTTTCCAGAATAAGAACATCATCTATTCTACCCAAAGGTTTCTTAATAGTGGAATCCGCTAAGTGCTAATTAAGGGAACATTCATCCAAATCGTGAAGGCCTAGCACATCACGTAAAGATTTTGGTATAGTGGAAATGCTAGCACCCAAATCACATAAAGCATTGCACTCATAATTTTAATATTTATTTCAGTAGTAGGTTCCAATTCATCATATAATTTCCTAGGTATTGAAACCTCCAATTCTAGCTTTTCTTCTAAAGCTTTCATCATAGCTTACGATATGTTTAGTAAAACTTTATTTTGTTCATAAGAATTGGGTGAATCAACTATCATAATTAAAATCCTTGAAATCCAAAGTAGTGGACACATCACTAGTTAAAGTTTTGACCTCTCCAAACCAACTTTTAACAATTTTTTCATTGAGATCACCACCCTCCGTACAATTGGGATGCCTTCTAGCTAAAGTTGACTCATCTTCAGTCCCTTTTCATCAAGTATTATATTACTAAATAAATATTCTACGGGTGATACACCAATAATCTTAATATCTTCATCATGATTACAGTAAAAATTGGGTGGAAGATCCTTTTCTAGGAATTCTCGGTTAGCTCTCAATCTAGCGGTTTTGTCTTTACTTTCATTAATGGAGACATAGATAGTTTCAGTAGACTTATTAATATAAAGCTTGGGTGAAAAAAATTATCTTTGAGATTTTCCACATCATGAGCAATTTTATCCATGTTCCTAGCCATATCATCAACTTTATTCAATTTTTCCTCTATCATAGTATTAATAATCTTTTGAGAATTAATAAATTCTTTAATATTAATTTCAAGATTAGAGCGCATCCTATTATTGTTATTATTATTATTATTATTATTATTATTATAAGAATTACCATAGGACATTCCATAATTATTAGAGGAATTTTCGGGAAACGGCATAGGATTAAAATTTCCTCTATAAGCATTATTATTGAAATTTTTTAGAGAGACAAAATTCACATCAACAGAATCATTATTTTTCTCAATCAAAGTAGATAATGGCACATCATTACGATCAACATGATCACTCTTACTAGCAACCATTTTCATAAGCGCATCCATTTTATCACTCAAAGTATTAATTTCTCTAATAGAATTCACCTTTTTATTAGTTGGAGTTATTGTAGTGTGCCATTGTGAATAATTTGACATAATATTATCCAGGAGTTTTATAGCTTCTCCTAATGTGTTCCATAAAAGTACCCCTCGCAGCAGAGTCTAAAATATTTATAGAAAATAGTTTAACCCCACATAATTTTTTGTATGATCATCCATAAGCTTAAACCACAAGTGGGGCAATTTCTTATCATTAATTTCATTCTCTTCCAAGATTGTGCCACATGTTCATGATCAAATTTCTTAAAATTCATAATTTGATTTCTAAGAGAAATAATTTTTACGGGAGGAAAATACTCGGCAATAAAAGCATCCTTACACTTATCCCAAGAATCAATACTATTTCAAGGCAAGGATGAAAACAAAGTATTAGGACAGTCTCATAGTGAGGGCGGAAATAATATCAATTTGACAATATCATTATCCACATCTTTTTTCTTTTGCATATCACACAATTCAACGAAAGTATTAAGATGGGATGCAACATCTTCATTAGGTGTTGGAAATATGCCCTACAGGCAACAATAAAGTGGTTATTATTATATTTCCTTGTTCATGATAATCATTTATTATCCATGCTATAATTGTATTGGCTGGAAACTCAAATACATGTGTGGATACATAGATAACAATATGTCCCTAGTTAGCCTCTACCAGACTAGCTCGTTGATCAAAGATGGCTATGGTTTCCTAGCCATAGACATGAGTTGTCATTTGATAACGGGATCACATCAATAAGTGAATGATATGATGGACAAGACCAAAACTATAAGCGTAGCATATGATCGTATCAAGTTTATTGCTATCATTTTCTACATGTCAAGTATCTGTTCCTATGACCATCAGGTCATGCAACTCACTGACACCAGAGGTGTACCTTGTGTGTATCAGACGCGCGACGTAACTGGGTGACTATAAATATGCTCTACAGGTATCTTCGAGGGTGTCTATTGAGTTGGCATGGATCAAGACTGGGATATGTCACTCTATATGACGGAGAGGTATCTCGGGGCCCTGATACGTCTCCATCGTATGTACTTTTCCAAACTCTTTTGCCCTTGTTTTGGACTCTAATTTGCATGCTTTGAATGGAACTGACCCAGACTGACACTGTTTTCAGCAGAAATGCCTTGGTGTTATTTTTCTACAGAAATAAAAGTTCTCGAAATGACCTGAAAAATTACGGAGAATATTTTGGAATTAATAAAAAATATTGGCGAAAGATTCAACCAGAGGTGACCCATCAGCCGTCCACAAGGGTGGAGAGCGCGCCCTACCCCCTGGGCGCACCCCCTACCTTGTGGGTTCCCTAGACCTCCACCGACCTCAATTCCAATTTACAATACGGAGCCGCCGCCGCCTCCTATTCTTCATCGGGAGGGCTGATCCGGAGTCCGTTCAAGGCTCCGGAGAGGGGGATTCATCGTCATCATCTTCTCCAACCTTCCTCCATCACTAATTTCATTTTGCTCGCAGCCGTGCTTGAGTAATTCCATCGTAGGCTTGCTGGACGGTGATGGGTTAGATGATATTTATCATGTAATCGAGTTAGTTTTGTTAGGGTTTGATCCCTAGTATCCACCATGTTCTGAGATTGATCTTGCTATGACTTTGCTATGCTTAATGCTTGTAACTAGGGCCCAAGTGCCATGATTTCATATCTGGACCTATTATGTTTTCATGAATAAATTTGTGTTCTTGATCCTATATTGCAAGTTGTAGACACCTATTAGGAGTTATGATCCACATACCCCGAGGTGACAATAATTGGGATTATTTCTGGTGATAACCGTAGTTTGAGGAGTTCATGTATTCACTAAGTGCTAATGCTTTGGTCCGGTTCTCTATTAAAAGGAGGCCTTAATATCCCTTAGTTTCCATTAGGACCCGCTGCCACGGGAGGGTAGGACAAAAGATGTCATGCAAGTTCTTTTCCATAAGCACGTATGACTATTCAGAATACATGCCTACATTATATTGATGAATTGGAGCTAGTTCTGTGTCACCCTAGGTTATAATTTTTGCATGATGAATGCCATCCGACATAATTATCCATCATTTATCGATTGCATACGATATTTTCACATATTGATCTTGGCTACGTTACTTTGTCGTTGCCGCTGTTACAATTCCTACAAAACTAGTACTGTTACTTTTGCCACTGTTACTGTTACTTTTTCCACTGTTACTGTTACTTCCATACTACTTTGGTACTAAATACTTTGTTGTAGATATAAAGTCTTTTTGGTGTGGTTGAATTGACAACTCAGATAATTTTTGAGAATATTCTTTGGCTCCCCTTGTGTCGAATCAACAAATTTGGGTTGAATACTCTACCCTCGAAAACTGTTGCGATCCCCTATACTTGTTGGTAATCAAGACCTTTTTCTGGCGCCGTTGCTGGGGAGCATAGCTCTATTCTCTGGTTCACTTGGGATTTATATTTGTTGATCACTATGAGGAATTTGAAAGAAAACAAAACCAAGATCTATCCCTCTACTACGAGGGGAGGTAAGGAACTGCCATCTAGCTCTGCACTTGATTCACCTTCTGTTTTGAGTAAGCTTGCGACACCTACACCTGCTATTGATTCTGATATGTCGCATGTTATTGATGATTCTGTTTCTACTATGAATGATGCTTATGATGCTACTACTTTGCTTGATAAAACGGTGCCTCTAGGTGAATTACTTTATGAACATCTTGCTAGAGTTAGAACTATTGATTGTGCTGAAGATGATGATATTTCTGAAACTGATGAAATTATTGAAACTGAACACTTTGAGACACCTGTTAGACCTAGATCTCCTAGATATGAACTTCCTATTATACCTGAGGGTTACGTTATGCATGGAGAGGTAGCTAGGGACTTTCTTGCTTGTAAGGATAAAAATGATCTTAAGAGATTATTATGCAAGTGGAAAGAAATTTTTTTGAATGCTAGAATGCAATATGGTCCTAAGTTTGCTACTTCACCTATCTTTGTTACTGATAACAATTATGAATTCTCTGTCGATCCTGAGTTAATTACTTTGGTTGAATCTGATCCTTTCCATGGTTATGAATCTGAAAGTGTTGTGGCACATCTTACTAAATTGAATGATATAGCCAACCTATTTGCTCATGAGGAAAAAATTCGCTATCACTATATTCTTAAGTTGTTTCATTTCTCGTTAAAGGGTGATGCTAAGTTATGGTTTAATTCTCTTGCTCCTGGTTGTGTTCATAGTCCCCGGGACATGATTTACTACTTCTGTGAAAAATATTTCCCAGCTCATAAGAAACAAGCTGCTTTAAAGGAAATATTTAACTTTGTGCAATTTGAAGAAGAGAGTCTCCCACAAGCTTGGGGGAGGCTTTTCCAATTACTTAATTCTTTTCCTGATCATCCTATCAAGAAAAATGAAATACTTGGTATCTTTTATAATGGACTAACCGATGCTTCAAGGGACCACCTAGATAGTTGTGATGGTTGTGTTTTCAGGGAACAAACTGTTGAGCAAGCTGAATTGCTATTGAATAATATATTGAGTAATGATAATGATTGTACACTTCCTGAACCAACTCCTAAGCCAATTCCTAAGAAAAGAGGTATTCTATTTCTTAGTCCTGAAGATATTCAAGAGGCAAAGAAATCTATGAGAGAAAAAGGTATTAACGCTAAAGACGTTAAGAATCTACCGCCTATTGAAGAAATACATGGTCTTGATAACCCGACACAGCTTGTAGAGGTAAACACTCTCTATAGATTTGATGAAGGTGATATTCCTCATAATAAGTCTGCTAGCCAATGCTTGGATAAGTTTGATAAGTTTATTGTTAAACAAGAAATTTTCAATGCTTATGTTAGTAGACAATTGAAATGTAATGATTACATGCTTGACTGCTTGGGTGATTATATGAGTAGAATTGTTAGTGATCTTGATATTATTGGTAAGCATGCTTTCATGGTGAAAACTCAAGTCAAACAAGTACTTAAGGCACATGATGATTTGCTCAGTGAGTTGAATAGTAAGAAAAATGGTAATGTTGTTAGGGTTATGACCAGAGGTGGTAAAATGACCTGGGAACCTTTGTATCCTGAGGGCCATCCTAAGAGAATTGAGAAATATTCTCAGAGAATTAACACTAATGCACCTAGTCCTCCTAGTAATACAAAGAAAAGGAAAACTAATAGGACTTTGCATGTTTTAGTGAACCTGTTATAGACACACCTGAGAATCCAATGGTATTTCTATTTCTAATGCTGATACACAATCTGGTAATGAACATGAACCTATTGCTAATGTTGATGATGATGTTCATGTTGATGCTCTACCTAGTAATGATGATGATGTGGAGGTAGAACCTACTATTGATCTTGATAACCCACAATCTAAGAATCAACATGATGATAAGAGAGACTTCATTGCTAGGAAACATGGTAAAGAAAGAGAACCATGGGTTCAGAAACCCATGCCCTTTCCTCATAAACCATCCAAGAAAAAGGATGATGAGGATTTTGAGCGCTTTGTTGAAATGCTTAGACCTGTCTTTTTACATATGCGTTTGACTGATATTTTGAAAATGTCTCCTTATGCTAAGTATATGAAAGATATTGTTACAAATAAAAGAAAGATACCAGAAGCTGATATTTCCTCCATGCTTGCCAATTACACTTTGAAGGACGGAATACCAAAGAAACTAGGAGATCCAGGAATATCAACTATACCGTGCCCCATTAAAAGAAACTATGTTAACACTGCTTTATGTGATTTGGGAGCCAATGTTATGTGATGTCTACTGAGGGAGTCCTGGATTAGGGGGTCCTCGGATAGCCGGACTATATACTTTGGCCGGACTGTTGGACTATGAAGATACAAGATTGAAGACTTCATCCCGTGTCCGGATGGGACTCTCCTTTGCGTGGAAGGCAAGCTTGGCGATTCGGATATGTAGATATCCTCCCTTGTAACTGACTCTGTGTAACCCTAGCCCCTCTGGTGTCTATATAAACCAGTGGATTTTAGTCTGTAGGACAACAACAATCATACCATAAGCTAGCTTCTAGGGTTTAGCCTCTCCAAACTCGTGGTAGATCAACTCTTGTAATACTCATATCAACAAGATCAATCAAGCAGGAAGTAGGGTATTACCTCCATCGAGAGGGCTCGAACCTGGGTAAACATTGTGCCCCCTGCCTCCTGTTACCATCCGCCTTAGACGCACAGTCCGGGACCCCCTACCCGAGATCCGCCGGTTTTGACACCAACATTGGTGCTTTCATTGAGAGTTCCACTGTGTCGTCATCATAAGGCTTGATGGCTCCTTCGATCATCGGCAACGATGCGATCCAGGGTGAGGTTTTCCTCCCCGGACAGATCTTCGTATTCGGCGGCTTCGTACTTCGGGCCAACTGTCTCGGTCATCTAGAGCAGATCGAGAGCTACGCCCCTGGCCATCAGGTTAGGTTTGGAAGCTTGAACTATACCGTCGACATCCGCGGAGACTTGATCTTTGACGGATTCGAACCCATGTCAGGTATGCCGCACAGTCACGATGAGCATGATTTAGCTCTGCCATCAGACAGTGTTCGGGAGATCACACCTGTAACTACTCCGGACCTCAATCCGTAACAGATCGCGCTGTCTGAGGATGGGTGGATGGACCCCGCCACGGAGGCCGCACACTCAGCGGCGATAGAGCCGAATACTGACTTCACCTCCTATGAGACCTGTGTCGCCGGACACTCGGATTCGTCCTCGGCCACAGACTTCGAACCGCTCACGTCCGTGCACATCCAATCTGATTGGGCACCGATCATGGAGTTCACCTCCACGGATATATTTCAGCACTTGCCCCTAGGCAACATGCTAAACTCATTACGGTCTCTCTCCTTGTCAGGAGACCCTTGGCCGTACTATGTCCGGCTCAAGTGGGAAGCGGACGGCGTAGAAATTCGTTCCCCACCCACCACCCACTTAGTAGCCACTGTCGACGACCTAATCGACATGCTCGACTTCGACTCCGAAGACATCGACGGTATGCATGACGATGCGGGAGACAAACAGGAACCATCGCCCACAGGGCGCTGGGCTGCCACCTCATCGTATGATACATACATGGTGGACACCCCCAAAGAAAGTGATGGCAATAAGGCAACGGAGGATAATCCCCCCGAGAAGCAATCCAAGAACCAGCGTCATCGGCGCCGCTCTAAGCCCTGCCATAGCAAAAACAGCGATCCGGCACAAGAGACAATAACGCTGCAAATAGTGCCAAAGACGAAGACAATCCCCTCCAGCCAGGCTTTGAGCAGGAGGATGGGCAAGCCAGCCCCAAGGAACAGGCAGCAGACAGAGAATCAGAGGATGACAATTACATGCCTCTCTCCGAAGACGAGGTGAGCCTCGGCAACGAAGAATTTATCGTGCCTGAGGATCCCGTCGGTCAGGAGCACTTTAAGCACCCGCTTATTGCTATAGCAAAAAGCCTAAAGAAAAAGCAACAACAGCTTCAAGCTGAGCAAGATCTGCTAGAGGATAGATGGACTGAGGTCCTGGCAGCCGAGGAACAGGAACTCCAGCGCCCAATCAAAAGTTTCCCAAAGCGCAGGTTGCTACCCCAACTTGAAGAGGAAGCATTAAAGCATGCGCTTCCAGCGTATGATGCGGCAGACCGGCCACCTTGTGGCTGAGACAAAGTGCCATATAAGCCCGAAGTCCAGCCCGCACCCCGTCGCCAGTCAAACAAGAACAGCAAGGCCCGGGGTAACACGCAGGACCTGCGAGACGTATTGGAAAACAAAGCAGGACACAAAAGATCGATCTTTGGATCACGAGGGTGCGCCCCAACACATGACGACGACCGTCATGCCGGATATACCAAAAGCAAATCCGGCCGGGCCGAACACAGCAGACAAGACTCGTATGAACTGCGTCATGACATAGCCCGGCACAGAGGTGCCGCACACCCCCTATGCTTCACTGATGAAGTAATGGATCATGAATTCCCAGAAGGGTTTAAACCCGTGAACATTTAATCATACGATGGTACTACTGACCCCGCGGTATGGATAGAGGATTTCTTCCTCCACATTCACATGGCCCACGGAGATGATCTTCACGCCATCAAGTACCTCCCGTAAAACTCAAAGGACCAGCTCGGCATTGGCTAAATAGCTTGCCAGCAAACTCCATTGGAAGTTGGGAGAACCTGGCAAACGCATTCCTAGACAACTTCTAGGGCACTTATGTGCGACCACTGGATGCTGATGATTTAAGTCACATAACACAACAGCCCGGAGAGTCAGCCAGGAAATTTTGGACTCGGTTCCTAACCAAAAAGAACCAAATTGTGGATTGTCTGGATGCTGAAGCCCTAGCGTCCTTTAAACATAACATCCGTGACGAGTGGCTCGCCAGACATCTCGGCCAAGAGAAGCCAAAGTCCATGGCAGCCCTCACAACACTCATGACCCGCTTCTGCACGGGCGAGGATAGCTGGTTGACCCATAGCAATAACACAGCAAGCAACCCTGGCACATCGGAGGCCAGAGACAACAACGGCAAGCCACGTCACAACAGATACAAGCGCCGCAACAATGGCGATAATGCCAAAGACACGGCAGTCAATGCTGGATTCAGTGGCTCTAAATCCGGTCAGCGGAAAAAGGCGTTCAAAAGAAACAATCCAGGCCCGTCCAGTTTGGACCGTATACTTGACCGCTCGTGTCAAATTCACGGCACCCCGATAAACCAGCCAACCACACCAACAGAGAATGTTGGGTGTTCAAATAGGCCGGCAAGTTGAATGCCGGAAGTAAGGAATAGGGGCTGCATAGCGATGACAAGGAGGAGCCTCTATTGCCGAACACAGGAGGACAGAAGAAATTTCCTCCCCAAGTGAAAACGGGGAACATGATATATGCAACCCATATCCCCAAGCGGGAACGGAAGCGTGCACTCAAGGACGTCTACGCGATGGAGCCAGTCGCCCCAAAGTTCAACCCATGGTCTTCTTGTCCGATCACTTTTGATCACAGGGACCACCCCACTAGTATTCGTCATGTCGGTTCTGCCGCATTGGTCCTTGATCCAATCATTGACGGATTCCACCTCACTCGAGTCCTTATGGACGGTGGCAGCAGCCTGAACCTACTTTATCAGGATACAGTGCGCAAAATGGGTATAGACCCCTTGAGGATCAAACCCACAAAAACCACCTTCAAAGGTGTCATACCAGGTGTAGAGGCCTGTTGCATGGGCTCAATCACACTGGAAGTGGTCTTCGGATCTCCGGATAACTTCCGAAGTGAAGAGTTAATCTTCGATATCGTCCCCTTCCGTAGTGGCTATCACGCACTACTCGGACGAACCGCATTCGCTAGATTCAATGTGGTACCGCATTATGCATACCTCAAGCTCAAAATGCCAGGACCTCGTGGGGTTATAACAGTTAACGGAAACACAGAACGCTCACTCCGCACGGAGGAGCACACTGCGGGCCTTGCAGCAGAAGTGCGAAGCAGCCTTTTGAGGCAAACTGCCAATTCGGCGACAAGGTCCACAAACACATTCAAGCGAGTCCGGAATAACCTGCAACAGAATCACCAGGCGCGTTTAGAGGTAGCCTAGCAATTCGGCCTCCGTCCTAGTCCCAGTCAAGCACGAAATTTGCGCTGCGCGTACATAACTACGCACTAAAGATACCATGGGTATAGGCGGAGGCACCGCTATGGCACGTCCCACAATGCGGTTCAACCGCCTCGCGACCAGTATATCTTTATCATTTTCTTCCTTTCAGGACCCTATTCTCTGGAGGCCCTCTCCGATAGCTAGATCATCGGACCCATCACGGGAGGGAAGCACCAAGGGAGCAAGAAGCTTTGACGTACAAGGGAATACCTAGGTGGTCTCTCATACCGATCGTTATACCTATTTTACATACCTGCACGCAGCTCGCCCTTGGATCGGACATGTCAGATAGTCCTATTTTTGCTTATTGTACTACTTATACACATACGCTTTGACGTATCCTATAAATAGCAACGCACAGTGTCAGCTTATTATTACATTTCTTCATCTTCTTCTTCTTCTTTATTCCTTGTTTGTCTATTCACGACAAGTTGCTCCCATACATTCTGATACGTTCAGTACGCCAGGGGCTTCAGTGTACCCCATAACACGGCAAGAAAAGTCTGAACACTTTTGATAGTGCGGCACCCCGAACTTATAGCATTATATGCATCAGCTCCGAATCATGTCTTGGGTCAATAGTTGTGTTTGCCCAGCTCCCATGTTTTGGTGCCTTACGTTCCGCTATATTGGCTAAGGTAGCACTGGGATAACTACTGCGATTGTGTCCCGGTTCTTTCGGACGAGCACCTCAGTAGAGAAAGCCGAAAACTGACTGTCATGATGCAGCGAGAGCTGGTCGCTGTTCGAGAGGTCCCAAATCCCTAAAGTTTTTTTCCGCTTCAGGCGAGGAGTCGGCCTTGTCCGATTTAGGCGTTCATAGTGCCCCAAGTTCGGCCTTCGGAATACTAGGGGCTTCGCCAAAATTTAAAATTGTAGACTTCTATGGCTAAGTGAGAGTGATAAAGCTTTATAGTCCGATTGCCTGGTTCATTGTGCTGAACACCTCCTTCGAATGACCCAAAACTGGGATAAAGAGTGATCAAATTTATCCCGAACACCTCAGTACTAGCTACATGGGGGCAGAAGCCGACGACTAGCCAACTCTCAGATTTCATAAACGGCCGCACAGAAGGTAATATTTTAAATCAACAAGCGTTATATAGCACAGATTAACTCATTTTCATATTACAGGATCACATGAGTACATTCATTCAAATATTATATCCTTAGAACATTCCTCCACCACAAGGCAATCACCCTTCAGGACGCTGTCATAATACTTTTCGGGGCGGCGATGCTCCTTGCCCTTCGGTGGCCCCTCCTTCACCTGCTTCTCGGGGTCCATCTTCGCCCAGTGCACCTTCGCTCGGGCAAAAGCCCTGCGCGCACCCTCAATGCAGACGGACCACTTTATGACTTCAAGCCATGGGCAGGCATTCACAAGCCGCCTCACCAGGCCGAAGTAGCTGCCAAGCAGGGGCTCACCAGGCCACATCCGGACTATGAGGCCCTTCATGGCCTATTCGGACGCCTTGTAGAGCTCGACCAATTGCTTCAACTGGTCTCTCAAGGGCATTGGATGTTCGGTCCAAGTATACTGAGACCAGAACAACTTCTCCATCGATCTCCCTTCCTTGGTTCGGTAAAATTCCGCGGCATCGGACACACTGTGGGGGAGATCTGCGAACGCTCCAGGAGAGCTCCGAACTCAGATAAGTAAAAGGAAAGTTTCCTTCACGTGCTTGCTTTGCATAATGAATTCCTTACCCGCCACTATCTTCTGGACCGCCTGAAGCTCCTGGAGGGCCTTGTGGGCTTCGGCCTTGGCATTTTTTGCGTTCTCAAGGGCCTTCGCAAGCTCAGACCCTTGCGTCTTAGAGTCACGCTCAAAGGACTCGTATTTTTTGACAAAATCCTAGAGCTCTTGCTGCACCTCGCCGACTCGAGCCTCTTGCTTCTCGCGCTCGGTGCTCCTTGGCCGCTTTGTCTTCGGCCTTGGACAGCACCTCCTTCAGGGCCGCCACTTCGGTCGTGGCCCCTAGCAAAATTCATGATGATCCTGTGACTTAACAACCACATTACTTTTCATTCCTTATCAATATACAGACGGTTATTACTTACCTTTGTTTTCTTTGAGCTGCCTCTTGGTAAGGCCGAGATCTTTTTCGGACCGCTCAAGGTCCCGCTTCAGTGCGGAGACTTCCGCAGTGCGAGCGACAGCGGCCAGCAGCGAAGCCTGCTTATTCACATAAGACACATTCTGATTAGACTCCTGTGATTATTATTTGATCCTCTGTTCGGCCTTTCTTTGCGAACACGAAACAGAGCATCAGGGGCTACTGTCTATGCTATAACATTTTCTTATAAATTGATTACTTACCTCAAAGCCTGTTAGGAGGCTGGCACAGGCTTCAGTCAGTCCTCTTTTAGCAGACTGAACCTTCTCTACCACCGCACTCATGACAGTGTGGTGCTCTTCGTCAATGGAAGCGCCGCGAAGCGCTTCCAGCAAGTTGTCCAGTGCCTCTGGATGGACAGAGGCCATCGGCACAGACGGCTCACCCCCCTTAGTGAGGGGTCGCCCGACAAAGTCCGAAACCATGGGAGGTTCTAGTGTAGTATTCGGCCGGGGGCCGGACTTGCTGCCCCCGTCATTAGGGCCCATGGGAACCTTGCCTCCCATGCGCCCGGCGTCTGGGAGGTCGCCTTGGGGCGCCCCCAGAACTACCTTCCCTTGGCTTGGTGCCCTTCGAGACAACACCTCGGTGTTATCCGTTGGGCGGGGGGAGGAGGCGGTCGAGAGCGAATCACTGTTCATCTTCGACAGGCCCAGAGACCCATCCGAAGAGGATACATCGAGACGGTCCTTGGGTGGGCTGCATGATCATGTTCGGCATGATAAGAAACAATAATACGAAATATACCAGAACTGTTATGGTATCCGGATACTTACAACTTCGCCAGGGGTTTGTCCCTGGGCAACCACTCCTCACCGTCTAATGCGGCCGTGGTGGAGCGGTCCGGAAGGAGGGCTCTTCCCTTCTTGGACCCTTCGGCCTCCCCGGATGGGGCAGCCTTCCTTTTGTTATCTCTCCCAGCTGAATGGGGGGAATTTTCCTCTTCCTCCTCCTCGTCTTCGGGGGAGGAGGGCGTCTCGGTGCTATCGGACGACGATTCCGATACAACCTTGCGCCGGAGACCTTTCCTGGTCCCCGCGGCCTTCTTATTGGCCTTCTTCTTCGGCGCCTCATAGGGTGCCGGAACCAGCATCTCCGTCAGGAGAGTACTTGCTGGATCTTCGGGCAGTGGGGCCAGACAATCGATCCGCTCCGCTGTCGCAACCCATCGCTGTCAAATAATGTGGAGGTTCAGATCCCTCACATAATTATACTAGGGAAAGAAATGCCTTATGAGGTATAAGGAGCTTACCGAATTAGCAGGGCGCTTTGCGCTGAGTCCGCGGTCCTCGGTAAGAGAAGGAGGTACCTTGGCAGATTTGAACAGCACCCTCCAGATGTCCTGGTGCGTCGTGTCAAAGAGCTCTCGCAGCGTCTGGTGCCTTGTCGAGTCGAACTCCCACATATTGAATGCCCGTCTTTGACATGGGAGCATTCGGCGGAAGAGCATGACCTGGACCACGTTGACAAGCTTCATTTTCTTGCTTATCATGTTTTTAACACAGTTCTGGAGTCTGGTCAGCTCCACCGATGAACCCCAAGATAAGCCCTTCTCTTTCCAGGAGGTGAGCCGCATGGGGATGCCGGATCAGAATTCGGGGGCCGCCGCCCAGTTGGTGTCGCGTGGCTTAGTGATGTAGAACCACCCCGATTGCCACCCCTTTACGGTCTCCACATAGGAGCCTTTGAGCCAGGTGACGTTGGGCATTTTGCCCACCATGGTGCATCCGCACTCTGCTTGCTGGCCGACCACCACCTTCGGTTTAACATTGAAGGTCTTCAACCACAGGCCAAAGTGGGGCTTGATGCGGAGGAAGGCCTCGCACACGACGATAAACGCCGAGATGTTGAGGATGAAATTGGGGGCCAGATCATGGAAGTCCAGCCCGTAGTAGAACATGAGCCTGCGAACAAATGGGTGGAGGGGAAATCCCAACCCGCGGACGAAATGGGTAAGGAATACAACCCTTTCATGGGGCTCGGGGGTAGGAACGGTTTGCCCCGCACTTGGGAGCCGGTGCGCAATATCTGCGACCAGGTATCCGGCTTCCCGGAGCTTCGTGATGTTCTCCTCCGTAATGGAGGAGGCCATCCACTTGCCTCCCGCCCCGGACATGTTCGGAGTGTTTTTGCGGAGAAGATGAGAACTTGGGCGCTGGAGCTTGAGTGCGCGAGAATGGATGGACAGGGAAGAAGAAGGCGTGGGTAAAAAAGAGGAGCCCTTATCCCTTTATAAGGGTGGTAGAAACTGCATGCCTCCCCACTTGCCTGGTAAAACACGCTTATTGCCCAAGCGTCGTGATTGATGGCGTGGTTGGGTTACCCACACCCGTATTGTTGAGAATCCCGTGATAAGGGGACACGATCTCTGCTTCAACAAGACGTGCCAAGAAAACCACCTCGCAATATGTGCAGTAGCTGGTTGAGAAAAACGGTTCGAATAATAACCGGGGCCATGGCGTGATGTCACGTTATGAAAAGTTGTCAGCAGATTAGATTTGTGGAAATATTATACTCTCTACGGTGGTATGTGGAATTTTTTTTGCAGAGTCGGACACTGTCCTTGTGTTCAAAATCTTCTATGGAGTATTCGAAGGAGGAACCCTCCTTGCAATGCCGAAGACAATCTGCACGCCGGACTCGTCATCATTGAAGCCTGGTTCAGGGGCTACTCAGGGAGTCCTGGATTAGGGGGTCCTCGGACAGCCGAACTATATACTTTGGCTGGACTGTTGGACTATGAAGATACAAGATTGAAGACTTCGTCTCGTGTCCGGATGGGACTCTCCTTTGCGTGGAAGGCAAGCTTAGTGATTCGGATATGTAGATATCCTCCCTTGTAACCGACACTATGTAACCCTAGCCCCTCCGGTGTCTATATAAACCAGAGGGTTTTAGTCCGTAGGACAACAACAATCATACCATAGGCTATCTTCTAGGGTTTAACCTCTCCTATCTCGTGGTAGATCAACTCTTGTAATACTCATATCATCAAGATCAATCAAGCAGGAAGTAGGGTATTACCTCCATCAAGAGGGCCTGAACCTGGGTAAACATTGTGTCCCCCGCCTCATGTTACCATCCGCCTTAGACGCACAGTTCGGGACCCCCTACCCAAGATCCGTCGGTTTTGACACCGACATCAACTACACAACCTTATTCTTGTAGACACGTGTTGGGCCTCCAAGTGCAGAGTTTTGTAGGACAGTAGCAATTTTCCTTCAAGTGGATGACCTAAGGTTTATCAATCCATGGGAGGCATAGGATGAAGATAGTCTCTCTCAAACAACCCTACAACCAAATAATAAAAAGTCTCTTGTGTCCCCAACACACCTAATACAATGGTAATTTGTATAGGTGCACTAGTTCGGCGAAGAGATGGTGATACAAATGTAATATGGATAGTAGATATTTATTTTTGTAATAGGAAAAATAAAAAAACAGCAAGGTAGTAATTGATAAAATGGAGCACAAACGGTGTTGCAATGCTTGAAAATGAGGCCTAGGGTCCATACTTTCGCTAGTGCAATCTCTCAAGAATGCTAATATAATTGGATCATATAACCATCCCTCAAAGTGCAACGAAGAATCACTCCAAAGTTCCTATCTAGCATAGAGCATAAGAAGAAATTGTTTGTAGGGTACGAAATCACCTTGAAGCTATTCTTTTCGATCGATCTATCCAAGAGTTCATACTAAAATACCACCAAATAATTTTAGATTCATAATACTCAATCCAACACAAAGAACCTCAAAGAGTGCCCCAAGATTTCTACCAGAGAAACAAAGACAGAACGTGCATCAACCCCTATGTGTAGATTACCCCAATGTCACCTTGGGAATCCGCGGGTTGAGTGCCAAAACATATATCAAGTGAATCAAAATAATACCCTATTATCACCAAGGGTATTCATATGCAAGACATATATCAAGTGCTCTCAAATCCATAAAAGTATTCAATCTGATAAAACAAAATCTCAAAGGGAAACACAATTAATCAGAACAAGATAGAGAGGGGAAAACACCATATGATCCTACTATATTAACAAAGCCCGTGATACATGAAGATCGTGACATCTCAAGAACACGAGAGAGAGAGAGAGATTAAACACATAGCTGCTGGTACAAACCCTCAGCCCCGAGGGAGGACTGCTCCCTCCTCATCATGGTGGCCGCCGGGATGATGAAGATGGCCACCGGTGATGATTTCCCCTGCCGGAAGGGTGCTGGAATGGGGTCTAGATTGGTTTCTCGTGGCTATAGAGTCTTGCGGTGGCAGAACTTCTGATCTAGGTTTACCCAGAGGGTTTTTGGAATATTTGACGATTTATAGGGCGAAGAGGGGGTGCGAGAGGCCACCGAGGTGGGCACAACCCACCTAGGCGCACCTGGGGGCCGAGGCGCGCCTTGGTGGGTTGTGCCCCCCTTAGGGCACCCCCCAGGTGCTGCTCTGGCCCATTGGATGTCTCCTGGTCCATAAAAAATCCACAAAAAGTTTCGCGGTGTTTGGACTCCGTTTGATATTGATTTTGTGTGATGTAAAAGACAAGCAAAAAACAGCAACTGGCACTAGGCACTGGGTCAATAGGTTAGTCCGAAAAAATGATATAAAGTTGCTATAAAATGGTTGTAAAACATCCAAGAATGATAATATGACAGCACGAATACTTCATAAATTATAGATATGTTGGAGACGTATCATTATGCCTTTCTCTTTGTATCGTAGACTTGAATTGAATAAGTTGACACCTACTGAAATCTCTTTGCAAATGGCAGATAAATCAACTCGTATACCCATCGTTATTTGTGAGGATGTGCCTATTGTGGTTGCAAACATTACTATCTTAACGGACTTTGTTACTCTTGATATACCCAAGGACGTCAGTATGTCGATCATCCTTGGTATACCCTTTTTGCATACTGCAGGGGCTGTTATTGATTACAACAAGGGTAATGTTACTTTTCATGTTAATGGTAATGATCATACGGTACACTTTTCAAAAAAACAACCTCAAGTGAATAGCATCAATTCTAATGGAAATTTTCAACTATTGCTATTGGAGGTTTTGCATTCCCTATTCCTACTGTCAAAAATAAATATGATATTCTTATTGTTGGGGCCATGCATATCCCAGTTGAGGTAACCTAGTGTTATTCAAAAGTTCTCCGGTTTCATGCCTTTAGGAAGAAGTTTGTTAATAAGACTTCATCAACCTTGTTAATGGATTCCTTTTGATGGGCATGAGATGGATGAATTTAGAAAGCACAACTTTGTGTACCTACTTTTTACCTTCGGTTATTTAGAATAAATAAAGAAAAAAAGTATTATTCGTCTATTTTTCTAAATTACCCATGCAATAAAAAATGTCCTGAAAATAAAAGTTCTCCAAATGCCCTGAAAATTTAGTATGACTTTTTTATAGAATATTTAAGAATTTTTGGCAATGAGAACACACCATGGGGCTGCACTAGTGGACCACAAGGCAGGAGGGCACACTCCCTGCCTTGTGGGTACCACGTGGGTCCACCCACTTATTCCAGCACCCATCCACTTCGTCTTCCTCGAGAAAAAAATCATCCCATTGCTCAAACCTGTGTTCTTGCTCATCTTACTGCCATTTTTGATCCCCTTGTGCAAAGCTCCATTTGCAAAATGGTTTTGGGGGATTGTTCTTCTGTATGTGACTCCTCCAATCACTACTAGGGAAATGCTTATACACAGGAGCTCACCAGTAGCGCTTTTACAAAACAAGCGTTGTTGCTAAATAGCATAGCGCTTGGGCAGCACCAGCACTGCTAATATGAGAATAGCAGTAGCGCTGGAGCTAGAAAACGTGCTACTACTAAAACTGACAGACCGTTCCAGGTATGCTAGGGATACTAGTAGCGCTCATGCATAGTAAGCGCTACTACTATTGATCTTAGCAATAGCGCGTTTTCCCTGAAAAGCGCTACCGATAAATTCAGTCCCCTCCTAATAAGACCAAAGTTTAGTCCCACCTCGCTCCGCGATCAGAATTTTTACCACCTTAAATATGGTGCTTCTTGAACCATCACAACCACTTGGTATTCATTGAACTCTATGTGTAGGATCTATGGCCGCAATAGGAATCTTCACCGGTTCTTAAACTGGAGAAGATTCCTATTGACAATTTAGATTCTAAAAAAAAATATCATTGATGACTAATGTATTTTTGAAAAAAATTACATGCTTAGCGTTAGCAGTAGCGCATTTTTACAAAGAGCGTTGCTGCTACAGATTTTAGCAGTAGCGCGTTTTTGCAGAGAGCGCTACTGCTATAGGTTTTAGCAGTAGCGGTTTTTACAGACAAGCGCTACAACTAAGGGCCCTAATCCAAACAGGCCCCCGCGCGCGTACTCTCACTCTCCCCCTCACACTCTCTCATCGCCTCCGTCGCTGCCGTCATCGCCGTCCTCCTCCTCCAGCCCAAGGTCGATCCATCTCTCCTCCTCCTCCTCCCTCCTCTCTCTCCTGCTCTCTCCTCCTCCTCCCTCATCCTCTCCTCCCTCCTCCTGGCCTCCTCCCACCTCCTCCTCCCCCTCTCTATAAATAGGTTTTAGTTTTTTTTAATGTAGGTTTTTGTTTTTAGTAAATGTAGGTTTTCAGTACATTTTGTTTTTAGAAAATTTGAATAAGTAATTTGAAAAGAATAAGTAAATGTAGGTCTTTTGAATAGAATAGGATTTTTTTTGAAATTTTGAATAAGTAAATTTGAATAGAATAACATATGAAACTGGAAAAATAAGTAAATCTAGGTCTTTTGAATAGAATAGGAAATTTTTAGAAAATTTGGATAGAATAGGAAATTATAAGTAAATTAGAATAGAATAAGTAAATGTAGCTTATGGAGTTTCACTAAGTCCTAAGATGATGATAAGAATGTTTTTGTATATATTTTGTTTTTGTAGAAATCAAGGAGCCCCTGCATCATCCCCGCCATCATCCTTGTCACCAACCCCCTCCGACCTCGATGGAGGTAAGACCAGCCACCCCAAGTTGTTAATTTAATTTAGGTATTTTAGGTGTTTAATCTTCGAACAATGTAGTATGAACCCTAGTTATGATCGAATCATGTTAAAAATGTAGGTTTTTAATTAGGTGTAGTTAATAGAATTTAGGTGTTTTAGGTGTATTTAACAGAATTCTAGGATGATTCGTTTTGAAGTGGACATGTCATATTTTGAACATGTCACATTTGTTGTTATTTTGCCCAAGTGGCCAGCTGTGACACCCTGATAGTTAAGCTACAGTAAACCCCTGTTAATGATGCTAGGTCATTGTAACTAAAATTTTTCTCAACCTCACTCGTTTCAAAATTAGTTCAAATACAAATTCAAATAACAAGTCAAAGTATAGTTTCATAAAACAGTGAATTAAAAATGTTCATTAGGTTGTAAATATTCACTAAGGAATTACCATGTAGAAACCAACATCATTTGAATCACAGATAAAACCCTAGGAAATTAATAAGTGCTCCAACAGTAAATAAAATGGCCTTTGCAAAATTATTAGTTATTTATTTAACTCCAATTACCTCCAAACTTTATGTGCCACTACAAAATATTGTGCTTGAATTATGTGCCAAATTGCATGTTTAACTAAATTCATTTGCCTTGGCTAATAAAAATAAAACAATAGTTAAAATAAAACAGAAATAAAAGAAAAGGAAAAAGGGAAAACTTGCTACTATAGCAATGGGCTCTACCCGCTACAGTAAACGGCCCAGCCCACTACCAGGACCTTTTCCTTTAACCTCTATATAGAGGGAACAAAGGCCATGGCGTGGCTCATGCACGCGCGTCCGTGCCGCGGATGTCGCCGTGTCAAGCATCCGGCGAACCCCCGCGAGGATAAGACCGCCCCTGGCCTCATTGGCGAGCCGTAGATTGATCTTTCCCTCTCCTCTCATCACTCTATTCGACCTCGAGGTGCCCATGGCCGCTGCACCGTCGTTCGCACAGCCACCATGCTCCCCTCGCCGCATCTCCGTGTATAGAAGAACCACAGTCATTGTCTACGTCTCTTGCTACACCGACTCGACATTGGGGAGCCTTGCAACGACGGGATTGACCCCTTCTTCAACCTCTGGCCACCGCCCATCATCGCTCCGATTCGTCACCTCAAAGCCGTCCCCGCCCCACCCACCCCCCAACCTCACCATCGAGCTTGTGGTGAGCCTCTCGTCCGCTTCTTGCTCTTCCCGGTCTCGATCCGTGCCCCTCTATACCGTTGCTCGCCGTGGCCGAAGCCAAAGCTCGCCGTAATCGCGCTCGATTCCCACGGTCGTCGTGCCCGGGCCACACCCTGCTCGTCCAGGACGCACCCTCGGCCGCCCCGCGAGGACCCGTTGCGGCCCAGCGCCGCGCCGGCAGCGCCCACACGCCCCTGCCCGCAACCCACATGCGCGCATGGTCTCACGGCCACCGTTGCCCTGCTACTGCGTGCGGTCACAGCTGCTGCTGCCTGCAACACGCCCTGTGCCCGTCTCCGCCTAGTGCTCCCCGTCCACACTCGCGCCCTCATAACCCCGCCGCCGCTGCGCCCGACCACGCCCGCCGGCGGCTGCCTCTGCCACCTTACGCTCTCTCGCCCGCTGCCACCGGCAAACGCAACCCGCCACGCCCGGCAGCCCTCCCGCGCCGCTCGCCCCACGGTGCTCGCAGTCACGCCTTCCACCGGACGCCGGTACCACACCCGCTCGAGTCCCCGCCTCCGCCCATTGTTGCTTTGGCAACCACCGTCGTCCGTGGCTCCCCCGGTCCCCCGTGCCCACCGTTCCTCCCACTACCTCGTGCACGCCGGCGGCCATCTCAAGCGCCTCGCACACTGGTGCCAGGCCGTGCCCCGCTCTCCCGCCGCTCACAACTGCTCCGGCCGGCCGCTATTGGCCATGGCCTCGCCGTCCTCTATAGGAGCGCAGGCTCAGCCGAGCTGGTAATGGGGATTAGCCCCTGTTCTTTTTGTTTTTTTATTACTTAGAGTTGGCCTAATGATAGGTGGCCCCCACCACCACTATTAGTCAATTAACTAATATCTAAATTTCATTAAGTTAATAGACACTGACAGCTCGGCCCCACATTTTAATTAGATTAATTAGAATCATTTATCAGTTCAATCAATGACAGATGGGTCCCACAGGGGCCTTGACCAGTCAACATTGACCAGTCAACTGCTGACTAGGCAGTTAACCGGGCCCTCTGTCAGCCCCACACAGCTGCGGGCTAGGTGTACTTTTGGGTACACTTAGCATTTCTGATATATTTTTGGAATATTAATAATTTCAATAAATTGTTTAAAACTTTGAAAAATTCATAATAAATAAATCGTAGCTCGGATGAAAAAGTTTTATATATAAACGTTGCTCAAAACGACGAGACGAATCCGAATACGCAGTTCGTTTGTCTGCCGCACGTCCCTAGCATAGCGAACGTGCAACAACCCACCTCTGTTTCATCTGTCTGAAAATGCCAAACACAGGGAATACATTCCCGGATGTTTCCCCCCTTCACCGGTACCACCTGTCCCTACGTTAGGTCACCCCTAGCACAATGTAATGCCGCATCTTGCTTTTTATTACATTGATTGCTCTGTTATTTATTGTGTTCCCCCTCCATTACTAATTTCCGGTAGACTCCGAGACCGCTGCCAAAGTCCGTGTGTTTGACTACATCGAAGATGACCCCTCCTTCTTGCCAGAGCAACCAGGCAAGCCCTCCCTTGATCACCAGATATCGCCTAATCTCTCTCTACTGCTTGCATTAGAGTAGTGTAGCATGTTACTGCTTTCCGTTAATCCTATTCTGATGCATAGCCTATCATTGTTGCTACAACTGTTGATACCTTACCGGCAATCCTAAATGCTTAGTATAGGATGCTAGAATATCACTAGTGGCCCTACATTCTTGCCAGTCTGCCATGCTATACTATCGGGCCATGATCACGTCGGGTGTTGATCATGGATATATACTATACATACATACTATACATGTTGTGACTAAAGTCGGGTCGGCTCGTTGAGTACCCGCAAGAGATTCCGATGTTGGGGGATGAAGGGGCAGGTGGTTCCACCCAGGTAGTGGTAGGCCTAGATTCCCGATGGCCCCTGACTATTACTTTGTGGCAAAGCGACAGGGCAGGCGGAGACCACCAAGGTGAGAGGTGGGCCTGGCCCTGGTTGGTGTTCGTGGTTATTTCAAAATAACACGCTTAACGAGATCTGGGTATTTGATCTGAGTCTGGCTACTGGCCTATACGCACTAACCAACTGATGACCCACAAGTATAGGGGATCTATCATAGTCCTTTCGATAAGTAAGAGTGTCGAACCCAACGAGGAGCAGAAGGAAATGATAAGCGGTTTTCAGCAAGGTATTCTCTGCAAGTACTGAAATAAGTGGTAACAGATAGTTTTGTGATAAGGTAAATTTTAACGAGCAACAAGTAACAAAAGTAAATAAAGTGCAGCAAGGTGGCACAATCCTTTTTGTAGAAAAGGACAAGCCGGAACAAACTCTTATATAAGGAAAAGCACTCCCGAGGACACATGGGAATATCGTCAAGCTAGTTTTCATCATGTTCATATGATTCGCGTTCGATACTTTGATAATTTGATATGTGGGTGGACCGGTGCTTGGGTTCTGTTCTTACTTGAACAAGCATCCCACTTATGATTAACCTCTATTGCAAGTATCCGCAACTACAACAAAAGTATTATGGTAAACCTAACCATAGCATGAAACATGTGGAAGCCCCTTAGGAAGCAACGCATAAACTAGGGTTTAAGCTTCTGTCACTCTAGCAACCCATCATCTACTTATTACTTCCCAATGCCTTCCTCTAGGCCCAAATAATGGTGAAGTGTTATGTAGTCGACGTTCACATAACACCGCTAGAGGCTAGACAACATACATCTTATCAAAATATCAAACGAATACCAAATTCACATGACTACTAATAGCAAGACTTCTCCCTTGTCCTCAGGAACAAATGTAATTACTCACAAAGCATATTCATGTTCATAATCATAGGGGTAATAATATGCATATAGGATCTGAACATATGATCTTCCACCAAATAAACCAACTATAATCAACTACAAGGAGTAATCAACACTACTAGCAACCTACTAGCACCAATCCCGGACTTTGAGACAAGAATTGGATACAAGAGATGAACTAGGTTTTGGAGATGAGATGGTGCTGGTGAAGATGTTGATGGAGATTGCCCTCTCCCGATGAGAGGAGCATTGGTGATGACGATGGTGATGATTTCCCCCTCCCGGAGGGAAGTATCCCTGGCAGAACAGCTCTGTCGAAGCTCTAGATT
This sequence comes from Triticum aestivum, assembly GCF_018294505.1. Classification (NCBI taxonomy): domain Eukaryota; kingdom Viridiplantae; phylum Streptophyta; class Magnoliopsida; order Poales; family Poaceae; genus Triticum; species Triticum aestivum. The sequence continues at coordinate 438,691,267 of NC_057803.1, forward strand.
GGTTCCGCCTCGTGGCGGAGGAGTCTCGTCCCGAAAAGTTCCTTCTGATTTTTTTCTCATCAAAAGACTAAATATAGCAGAAGATGGACGTCGGAGACCCACCAGGGGGCCCACGAGGTAGGGTGGCGCACCCTAGGAGGGGGGAGCGCCCCTACCCTCGTGAGTAGGGTGTGGGCCCCCTGGCCTTCATCTTTGGCGAGGATTTTTCTTTATTTATTTTAAGATGTTCCATGGAGTTTCAGGACTTTTGGAGTTGCGCAGAATAGGTCTCTAATATTTGCTCCTTTTCTAGCCCAGAATTCCAGCTGCCGGCATTCTCCCTCCTTATGTAAACCTTGTAAAATAAGAGAAAATAGCCATAAGTATTGTGACATAAAGTGAAATAGCAGTCCATAATGCAATAAATATCGATATAAAAGGATGATGCAAAATGGACGTATCAACTCCCCCAAGCTTAGACCTCGCTTGTCCTCAAGCGGAAAGCCAATAACAATAAATATGTCCTCATGTTCAGAGGTAGAGGCTTCGATAAAAATAAAATACAGACATGAAGGCATCATGATTATTCTCATAACAGCAACATATATAGATTTTGTCATATGATTACTTATGTTCAAGTGATGATCTATTCACAATGCAAAAGTACAAATCATAAACCTTATTGGGCTCCGACAAACTATAATCTCAGTCATTGAAGCAATTGCAATTTATAATAACCTCGGGAAGAGTCTATGTCAGAGCTAAAAAGCAAGTCTACATACTCAACTATCATCTAGTCCTTCATAATTGCTAACACTCACGCAATACTTGTGGTTACGGAGTATTAATCGGACACAGAGAAAGATAGGGGCTTATAGTTTTGCCCCACAACCTTTTACCTCAATGGTAATGTCAACAATAATAATTCATGCTCCCCTATATCCAATTATATATATATATATATATATATATATATATATATATCATGTTCTTTCCAACATGCTGAGCTTTTCAAAGGATAAAATGAAAAAGGAAAGGTGAAGATCACCATGACTCTTGCATAAGGTAGAAGATAATAATAAAAGATAGGACCTTCGCAGAGGGAAGCAGAGGTTGCCATGCGCTTTTATGGTTGGATGCACAAAATCTCAATGCGAAAGAACGTCACTTTATATTGCCTCTTGTGATATGAACCTTTATTATGCAGTCCGTCACTTTTATTACTTCCACATCACAAGATCGTATAAAGCTTATTTCTCCCACACCAATCAATCATACATATTTAGAGCATTTTTTATTGCTTTGCACCGATGACAACTTACTTGAAGGATCTTACTCAATCCATAGGTAGATATGGTGGACTCTCATGGCAAAACTGGTTTAAGGGTATTTGGAAGCACAAGTAGTATTTCTACTTGGTGCTGAGAATTTGGCTAGCATGAGGGGGAAAGGCAAGCTCAACAAGTTAGAGGATCCATGACAACATACTTTATCTCAGATATAAGAAAGACATAACTCATTACGTTGTCTTCCTTGTCCAACATCAACCCTTTAGCATGTCATATTTTAATGAGTGCTCCCAATCATAAAAGATGTCAATGATAATAAATCTATATGTGAAAACCTCTCTTTCCTTATTACTTCCTATTAACTGCAATAATGACCAAAGCTATGTCTGCCAACTCCCAACAACTTTTAATCATCATACTCTTTCTATGTGAAGTCATTACTCTCAATAAGATCAATATGAACTTTTTGTTTCTTTTTATTCTTTTCTTCTTTCTTTTATTCACCCAAGATCATGGCAAAATAATCAAGCCCTTGACTCAACACTAATCTTTATTATATATAGCTCACGGACACGGTTACAAAGAAAGATCATAAAGCAAAACTCAAAACTAGATCATGCCATAAACTTTATTCTACTAGATCAAGATACTACTAATAGGATCGAACTAAGAAAAACGATAAAGATAGGAGTTGTGATGGTGATACGGTACCAGGGCACCTCCCCCAAGCTTGGCAGTTGCCAAGGGGAGTGCCCATACCCATGTGATTATATCTCCTTTGTCGGTGAAGAAGGTGGAGGTGACGGATAATCGCACATCAAGCGTAAGAGGTCCTCCAGCTTGCGAATAATGCCCTTGAGTGTGACAATATGCTCCTTCAACAAAATATTTTCTTGTGTGAGATACTTGTTTTGTATACGAGCTAACTCAATCATCTTGAAAGCTTCGATCTTAGTTGGGGTAAGAAGGTTATGATCAAGTTGAAGGATGTCTTTTGCTGCCAGAGCTTGATCCTCCGTGGCCTTCTTGATCCTTTCATCCTTATTGACCCTCGTGGGTTCTTCCCTCTTCAGATCTATCTTCATTAGCCAAGCATCGTTGTCACCATTGTTGGAGGAGGGATACGACATGATGCCTAGCCTAGAAAACCCTGACAGAAAACAGCTCGAAACAAGAACAGAGGAGATTTGCGTGATACGGGAGTCAAAACCTTCGGAGGTTATATAATGAATTTTTACCAACCAAAATACATATCGTGCAAGAAAACGGAGTCCAGAAGGCACATAAGGTGCTCACGAGGTAGGGGCGCGCCCAGAGGGGTAGGGCGTGCCCACCACCCTCGTGGGGCCCTCGTGTCCTTCCCGGACTGCTACTTATTTTTTCTATTTTTCTAAATATTCCAAGACGGAGAAATATTGCCTTAAAAATTGTTTTGGGGTCGGTTTACTTACCGTACCACATACCTATTCCTTTTCGGAGTCTGAAATGTTCCGGAAAGTGTCCCTTATGTATTCCTCCGGGGTTACGGTTTCAATAATATTGGTTTCAACATTTATGGGATTGCGTGAGATTTAATGTTTGATTCTTTGACTGTTTACCACCTTCAGATTTGTGCCTTCGAAGTTGTTGACCTTTATGGTACCGGAACGATAGACCTCTTAGATAACATAGGGGCCTTCCCATTTAGAGAGAAGTTTTCCTGCAAAAAATCTTAAACGAGAGTTGTATAGCAATACATAATCACCTACATTAAACTCATGCTTTTGTATCCTTTTGTCATGCCATCTTTTAACTTTTTCTTTAAACAACTTGGCATTTTCATAAGCTTGGGTTCTCCATTCATCAGGTGAGCTAATATCAAATAACCTCATTTCACCGGGAAGTTTGAAATCATAGTTGAGCTCTTTAATAGCCCAATATGCCTTATGTTGTAGTTCGAGAGGTAAGTGACATGCTTTTCCATAAACCAATTTATACGGAGACATACCCATAGGATTTTTATATGCAGTTCTATAAGCCCATAATGCATCATCAAGTTTCTTAGACCAATTCTTTCTAGACCTATTAACAGTCTTTTGCAAAATTAATTTGAGCTCTCTATTGCTCAACTCTACTTGACCACTAGACTTTGGGTGATAAGGAGATGCAATTCTATGATTAACATCATACTTAGCAAGCATTTTACGGAAAGCACCATGAATAAAGTGTGAACCACCATCAGTCATTAAATATCTAGGGACTCCAAACCTCGGAAAAATAACTTCCTTAAGCATTTTAATAGAAGTGTTATGATCAGCGCTACTAGTTGGAATAGCTTCTACCCACTTAGTAACGTAATCAACATCAACTAAAATATGTGTGTATCCATTAGAGGCAGGAAAAGGTCCCATATAATCAAAGCCCCAAACATCAAACGGTTCAATAACAAGAGAATGATTCATATGCATTTCTTGACGTCTACTAATATTACCAATTCTTTGACATTTATCACAAGACAAGACAAACTTACGGGCATCCTTGAAGAGAGTAGGCCAATAAAAACCAGATTGCAATACCTTATGTGCAGTTCTATCTCCAGCGTGGTGTCCTCCATAAGCCTCGGAATGACACTTGCGTAGGATCTGTTCCTGTTCATGCTCAGGTACACAACGTCTAATAACACCATCTACTCCTTCTTTATAAAGATGTGGGTCATCCCAAAAGTAATGTCTCAAGTCATAGAAAAACTTTTTCTTTTGCTGGTATGTGAAGCTAGGTGGTATAAACTTAGCAACTATATAATTAGCATAATCAGCATACCATGGAGTACTACGAGAAGTACTTATAACATTTAATTGTTCATCAGGAAAGCTATCATTAATAGGTAGTGGGTCATCAAGAACATTCTCTAACCTAGACAAGTTGTCTGCAACGGGGTTCTCAGCTCCCTTTCTATCAACAATATGCAAATCAAATTCTTGTAGCAAGAGAACCCATCTAATAAGTCTAGGTTTAGCATCTTTCTTTCCCATAAGGTATTTAATAGTAGCATGATCAGTGTGAATAGTTACTTTAGAATCAACAATATAAGGTCTGAACTTATCATAAGCAAATACAACTGCTAAAAGCTCTTTTTCAGTAGTAGCATAATTTCTTTGAGCATTGTCTAGAGTCTTACTAGCATAATGAATAACATTTAATTTCTTATCAACTCTTTGCCCTAGAACAGCACCTACAGCATAATCACTAGCATCACACATAATTTCAAAGGGTAAATTCCAATCAGGTGGCTAAACAACAGGTGAAGAGACTAATGCTTCCTTAAGTATTTCAAATGCTTCTACACAATCATCATCAAAGACAAATGGTATATCTTTTTGCAATAAATTAGTCAGAGGCCGAGAAATTTTTGAGAAGTCCTTAATGAACCTCCTGTAAAATCCGGCGTGACCAAGGAAACTTCTACCTTTGATGTCCTTGGGACATGGCATCTTTTCAATCGCATCAACCTTGGCTTTATCAACTTCAATACCTCTTCCAGAAACTTTATGCCCCAAGACAATACCTTCATTAACCATAAAGTGGCACTTTTCCCAATTCAAGACAAGATTAGTTTCTTCACATCTCTGCAAAACTCGATCAAGATTGCTCAAGCAATCATCAAAAGAGGAACCATAGACGGAAAAATCATCCATGAAAACCTCACAAATCTTTTCACAAAAGTCAGAGAATATAGCCATCATGCATCTTTGAAAGGTAGCAGGTGCATTACATAAACCAAAAGGCATACGTCTATAAATGGCATGTAAAAGTAGTCTTTGATTGATCTCTAGCCAACACAGGTATTTGAGAGAAACCAGAATAACCATCTAGAAAGCAATAGTCTGTATGTTTGCCTAATATTTCTAGCATTTGATCAATAAAAGGTAAGGGGTAATGATCTTTCTTAGTAGCTTTATTTAATTTGCGGAAATCGATTACCATCCTATAACATGTGATAATTCTTTGTGGAATAAATTCATCTTTATCATTAGGAACAACAGTAATACCTCCCTTCTTAGGGACACAATGGACAGGACTTACCCACTGACTATCAGCAACGGGATAAATTATACCTGCCTCCAGAAGCTTGAGTATTTCTTTTCTTACCACTTCTTTCATTTTAGGATTCAGATGTTGTTAAGGATCACAAACTGGTTTGGCATCTGCTTCCAAATTTATTTTATGTTGACATAGAGTGGGACTAATGCCCTTAAGATCATCAAGAGTATATCCAATAGCAGCACGATGCTTCTTCAGAGTTTTCAATAATCTTTCTTCTTCATGCTCTGAAAGGTTAGCACTAATAATAATAGGATATATCTTCTTTTCATCAAGATAAGCATATTTAAGATTATCAGGCAAAGGTTTAAGCTCAAACACGGGATCACCCTTGGGTGGAGGAGGATCCCCTAAAATTTCAACAGGCAAATTGTGTTGCAGCATAGGTTCGTGTTTAAAGAATACTTCATCTATTTCCCTTCTTTCATTCATGAACATATCATTTTCATGGTCTAGCAAATAGTGTTCTAAAGGATCACTAGGAGGTACGGCAATAGAAGCAAGACCAATAATCTCATCCTTACTTGCTAATTCTTCCTCACGATGTTGTTTACTAAATTTAGAGAAATTAAACTCATGAACCATATCATCCAAGCCAATAGTAACAACATTCTTTTCGCAATCTATCCTAGCATTAACAGTGTTCAAGAAGGGTCTACCAAATATAATGGTACAAAAGCTATCTTGCGGAGAAGTAAGAACAAGAAAATCATCAGGATATTTAGTTTTCACACACAAGACTTCAACATCTCTAACAATTCCCATCGCTGAAATAGTATCTCTATTGGCAAGTTTAATTGTGACATCAATATCTTCTAATTCAGCAGGTGCAATTTCATGCTTGATTTCTTTATACAAGTCATAAGGTATAACACTAGCACTAGCACCCATATCACATAAGCCATGATAACAATGATCTCCTATTTTAACAGAAATAACAGGCATGCCTACCACATGTCTATGTTTATCTTTAGCACAAGGTTTAGCAATTCTAGCAGCTTCACCTTCGAACTGAATAACATGCCCATCAATATTATTAGACAAGAGATCTTTAACAATAGCAATATTAGGTTCTACTTTAACTTGCTCAGGAGGTGTATAAGTTCTAATATTGCTTTTACGAACAACAGTTGAAGCTTTAGCATGATCCTTTACTCTAACAGGGAAAGGTGGTTTCTCAACATAAGAAGTAGGAACAATAGGATCATTATAAGTGACAGTCTTTTCTTCAACTTTAATAGGTGCAGCTACTTTTACTTCTATGGGAGGATGATATTTAAACCACTTCTCCTTAGGGAGATCAACATAAGTAGCAAAAGATTCACAGAAAGAAGCTACTATCTCAGAGTCAAGTCCATATTTAGTGCTAAACTTACGGAAAATATCGGTGTCCATAAAAGATTTAACACAATCAAACTTAGGTGTCATACCTGACTCCTTACCTTCGTCGAGGTCCCAATCTTCAGAGTTGCGTTTAATTCTATCCAATAAATTCTATCTAAATTCAATAGTCTTCATCATAAAAGAGCCAGCACAAGAAGTATCGAGCATGGTTTGATTATTATGAGAAAGCCGAGCATAAAAACTTTGCATAATTATTTCTCTCGAGAGCTCATGATTGGGGCATGAATATAACATTGATTTAAGCCTCCCCCAAGCTTGAGCGATGCTTTCTCCTTCGGAGGCCAGAAATTATATATATAATTGCGATCACGATGAACAAGATGCATAGGGTAATACTTTTGATGAAATTCCAATTTCAATCTTTTATAGTTCCATGATCTCATATCATCACATAGCCTATACCATATCAATGCGTCTCCCTTCAAAGATAAAGGGAAGACCTTCTTCTTAGCAACATCATCGGGTCACCTGCAAGCTTAAATAATCCACAATCTTCATCCACATATATTAAGTGCTCATCAGGATGCTTTGTTCCATCTCCTGTAAAAGGGTTAGCTAGCAGTTTTTCCATCATACCCGAAGGAAATTCAAAAGGAGTTTCATTTTCAATAGGTTCAGTAGGTTGAGGAGCAACTCTTTGCTCTACTGGACGGGGTGAAGATACCCCGAACAAGACCCTTAGAGAATTACTTTCCATAGTAGCAAGTGACAGTAAATTTCAGCACACTATATAAAATTTTCCTTACCAAATTCCACCTACCAAAGGTGCTACACTCCCCGGCAACGGTGCCAGAAAAGAGTCTTGATGACCCACAAGTATAGGGGATCTATCGTAGTCCTTCCGATAAGTAAGAGTGTCGAACCCAGCGAGGAGCAGAAGGAAATGATAAGCGGTTTTCAGCAAGGTATTCTCTGCAAGTACTGAAATAAGTGGTAACAGATAGTTTTGTGATAAGGTAAATTGTAACGAGCAACAAGTAACAAAAGTAAATAAAGTGCAGCAAGGTGTCCCAATCCTTTTTGTAGCAAAGGACAAGCCGGAACAAACTCTTATATAAGGAAAAGCGCTCCCGAGGACACATGGGAATATCGTCAAGCTAGTTTTCATCACGTTCATATGATTCATGTTCGATACTTTGATAATTTTATATGTAGGTGGACCGGTGCTTGGGTTCTATTCTTACTTGAACAAGCATCCCACTTATGATTAACCTCTATTGCAAGCATCCGCAACTACAACAAAAGTATTAAGGTAAACCTAACCATAGCATGAAACATGTGGATCCAAATCAGCCCCTTACGAAGCAACGCATAAACTAGGGTTTAAACTTCTGTCACTCTAGCAACCCATCATCTACTTATTACTTCCCAATGCCTTCCTCTAGGCCCAAATAATGGTGAAGTGTTATGTAGTCGACGTTCACATAACACCACTAGAGGCTAGACAACATACATCTTATAAAAATATCAAACGAATACCAAATTCACATGACTACTAATAGCAAGACTTCTCCCTTGTCCTCAGGAACAAACATAATTACTCCCAAAGCATATTCATGTTCATAATCAGAGGGGTAATAATATGCATATAGGATCTGAACATATGATCTTCCACCAAATAAACCAACTAGCATCAACTACAAGGAGTAATCAACACTACTAGCAACCTACTAGCACCAATCCCGGACTTTGAGACAAGAATTAGATACAAGAGATGAACTAGGGTTTGGAGATGAGATGGTTTTGGTGAAGATGTTGATGGAGATTTCCCTCTCCCGATGAGAGGAGCGTTGGTGATGACGATGGTGATGATTTCCCCCTCCCGGAGGGAAGTATCCCTGGCAGAACAGCTCTGTCGGAGATCTAGATTGGTTCTGCCAAGGTTCCGCCTCGTGGCGGCGGAGTCTCGTCCCAAAAAGTTCCTTCTAATTTTTTTCTCATCGAAAGACTTCACATAGCAGAAGATTGACGTCGGAGACCCACCAGGGGGCCCACGAGGTAGGGGGCGCGCCCTAGGAGGGGGGGCGCGACCCCGACCCTCGTGAGCAGGGTGTGGGCCCCCTGGCCTTCATCTTTGGCGAGGATTTTTCTTTATTTATTTTAAGATGTTCCATGGAGTTTTAGGACTTTTGGAGTTGCGCAGAATAGGTCTCTAATATTTGCTCCTTTTCCAGCCCAGAATTCTAGCTGCCGGCATTCTCCCTCCTTATGTAAACCTTGTAAAATAAGAGAGAATAGCCATAAGCATTTAGACATAAAGTGAAATAACAGTCCATAATGCAATAAATATCGATATAAAAGCATGACGCAAAATGGACGTATCACCAACTACGCGGGAACAGTTACGGGCACTCGACGTCGTGGTATCAGCCGAAGCCTTCGTGACGTCAGCGACTGAGCGGCGCGCGCCGGGTTGGACCGCATAACGCAACTTCCTTTGTAATGGGGGTTGCTAGGTCTGCTCATTGGCCGCGTACGCAACGTGCAGGTGTGCAATGGGCGATGGGCCCAGACCCCTGCGCCATAGGATTTAGAACGGCGTGTTGACCTCTCTGTTGTGCCTAGGTAGGGTTGCGACGTGTCGATCTTCCGAGGCCGGGCATGACCCAGGAAAGTGTGTCCGGACAAAGGGGATCGAGCGTGTTGGGAAATGTGGTGCACCCCTGCAAGGAAGTTAATCTATTCGAATAGCCATGATCTTCGGTAATAGGACGACTTGGAGTCGTACCTTGACCTTATGACAACTAGAATCGGATAATTAACAAAACACAACCTTCCAAGTGCCAGATACAATGGGCGATCGCTCTCTCACAGGGCGACGAGGGGAGGATCATCGGTTAGGTTTATGCTATGCGATGTTACTTGGTGAACTTACCATCTACTCTCTTCTTCTTCTGCTAGATGGAGGTTACCAGAAGCGTAGTGTTTGAAAGGACTAGATATCCCCCTCTTATTCCGGCATTCTGCTGTTTAGTCCACATATGATACCCCCTTTTCCATCTGATACCAATGCATACATATGTAGTGTAGCTCCTTGCTTGCGAGTACTTTGGATGAGTACTCACGGTTGCTTTGCTCCCCCTTTTTTTCCCCTTTCTATACTCGATTGCTGCGACCAGACGATGGAGCCCAGGAGCCAGACGCCACTGTCGATGATGACTACTACTACTCGGGAGGTGCTTACTACTACGTGCAGCCAGCTGACGACGACCAGGAGTAATTTAGGAGGATCCCAGGTAGGAGGCATGCGCCTCTTTCGATCTGTATCCCAGTTTGTGCTAGCCTTCTTAAGGCAAACTTGTTTAACTTACGTCTGTACTCAGAAATTGTTGCTTCCGCTGACTCTTCTATGATCGAGCTCTTGTATTCGAGCCCCCGAGGCCCCTGGCTTGTAATATGATGCTTGTATGACTTATTTTATTTGTAGAGTTGTGTTGTGATATCTTCCCGTGAGTCCCTGATCTTGATCGTACACGTTTGTGTGTATTATTAGTGTATGGTCAAATCAGGGGCGTCACAAGTTGGTATCAGAGCCGACTGCCTGTAGGAATGCCCCTTCCACACTCCTTGGCCGAAGTCGAGTCTAGGCATTACAAAACTTTTACTAACATGGCTGTGTGCCTTACGGGCCCACGTCGCCATTTGGTGGTATTAAGATCTTTTATTCCTCGTCTATACTCTGGGACTCTGATCTCTCTTCTTTTCGGGTTAAATGATTTTTCTAATTCTAACTCTGGGATCTCGTAACCACTTCCTGCCGGAGAGCCCCTTCATTCCAGATGGCCGAATGCTTCACGAGATGATTTCGAAGATGCTATTCGATGTTTTCCTGAAACACTTGTGCCGACCGCCTTGGAAAATTTCCTACCACCGTTATATCCTTATGGATGACTACATATACTTGACATTCTTACATTTAACCCCATTGATCTTGTTATTACAAGATACCCCAAAATACTCGTTGTTGTTCCGAGAATCCTTGTGCCTACTGCCTTGTAGTTCCTTGTCACCTGAATACACCTACAAATTAATCCTCACACACATCGAGGATTTGTTTCTCCCCAGTTGTTCATGTGTTTCACCGAAGACTTTGAAATACTATTTGATCTTCCGAAAATCCTCAGAAGCTTATTGCTCTTGAAATTATTGCTTGCTTGCATTATGGTTAATCCCATAAGTATAGTAATCTTGTGGGCATCCTTTGTCCCTATCATCTTGAGTCCATCGATTCAATAAATTACGAATGCTTGCAATCCTCAACCAGATCCTAGAATTCATCCTTCCGGCTCAGACGCCATTTTAAACATAAGCTGGATCTCGACCAACCAAATTGCCATCGATTGTGCCCCTAAGGCTATTCAACTTATCCATCCCTAATCAGAACATTGCTTCGGATCCCTTGTCTTGGAATTAATAATCCTTTGCATTTGAGCTTTGAGTTAGTCAGTTGTTTCTATAATCTGACCTCATGGTATTCTTTCTTCCTCTGGTTGAGTACCGATGCTCACATCAGATCCCTTGTGGACCACCAGACCCTTTGTCGGATTTTATCCGACCATGTCCTTCATATTCAAATAACCTTGTGAGCCTTTCCACGGATATATAAAGCCTTTGGTAAATTATATCCTCTGCTTTCTGAACCATGCTCTGTTTTTGAGCTGGTGGTATTTACTATTGAAGCTTGTGGTATACGTTTCCATGATACCCTGACGGGTTGAACCTATGCCTTCCTTAATATGTGTGAACTCGAAAGTTTTCACGAGTCTTACTCTTCTGGTATTTTGCTAGATAAAATTTCAACACTACAACTTTTTCGAAAGTGAGAGGTGATTGGAAGGTTATACATTGAAGAAGTGGGAGTCGACCTTGAACTTTGTGTTCATACCCATGGACACAATGTAGATCCTACCATAGAAGCTTCTGGTAATAATAACTATTTTGTTGATATTATATCATTTGGTATCTGTGAATTGATCCCATGCAATCGTGGATCCGACCATATTTTCTCTTTGATCCCATTTCTCGGACAAGTTAAAGCACTTGTCTTTTGCAAGTCAATACACTAGTCCAACCACTACTTGATCTACTGTCGAGTATTACCCTCTGGTATCTCAAGATTATCTTTGAACAGCATAACTTCTTGTGAGTTCTTCATCAAGTACTACATTCTCATTGATTACAATTTTTAATGGACTCTGAGTTATTAAACACTCAAAGACACCGATAACTGAACCGAGTCTGCACTACGGTTCAACACCTCTTAGCAATCTTCTTTACTTGTGAGTTTGTACTCGATCCCGTCATCCCAAGCCTGATCGGCTATATCAGTATCGTGCTGATCTTAACTGTGCTACTTGGTCCTTATTTCTGGAGCACCACTTTCGACGATGAGCTAAGCTTAAGTCAATCTTCCTTGTCTTGTCGTTTCACCTCGAACAACAAGCTTGATTCCAAGTTGGTGTCGTATTCATGGTTCCAATAATCTTTCTCTTTGCATTAGTCATGTTGCTTGATGTAGCCGTTGTTCAATTGCTTCATCGTGGAGCCTCTCGACAAAATTTGTCATGATCATCCTCAGCATTCTGAGCTCTTCCAGAATATCAATTGAATTCATGATGAGAAATACCATCCTTGCCCTCGATGATTTGTGTAATCATCGACCACTTTATTGCCTTCCGTTCAACACAAACTTGTTCGTGTTTCATGTTATACCTTGAGATCCTTCTATCCAGCATTGTTCTTTACCTTGGAGTATTACCATCTGTTATGTTAAGAATGTCGTGAGAATTTCACCACCTCTTAAGAAATTCTTGATGTCGTGAGGCTTCTCGCCATCACCATTCTGTCTTGCCCCCGTGTTGAGTGAACTCTTTTGTGAGAATTTAATATCTCTAGCAACCCTATCGTTTCAAAGTGAATGGCCGGTAGTTTCGTTATCGAGTCACCATTGTAACATTGATCATGCAACCCAGCCCATATTTTGGGAGCACCTTTCAATCAAATGATTGATTATGTATGTTTTTCCTCCAGCATACCTCATTATATCATTTGATCTGACAAATGTCATCTCCTTGTTCACATGATTGTGGAAACCCACATTTTTCGAAATCTGGAGGAATGGTCATTGAGCCATCAGCCACCTCCTCATCCTCTCCTTGGTTTAATGATGAACTCTTGTTTCGAAACTCGCTTCCATAGTTCATTTCCAAGAATCTTACAATGTCATCTCGTCAATGTGTGTTACACCTATTCTTCTAAGGCACCCTGAGTCTGAGGTATCCTAACACCGACCAGATCTGAATCTCGGACAATATGATGGTTGGAATATATTTCCAAGGGTAATAACAATGTTCTTTCATGACCCGGTAAGGTGATGTCATGCCCAGCACACCTGGCCGGAGGACCTACTGTTATAGTTTCCTTTTTAGCAAGGTTAGCAATTCTTCCATGAGGAAATCGTAAGACTTATTCTATAAGTTGTTCCTGATGGATCATTTGTGCGTCCAAATTCTAACCCTTACTTGATGGCTATGTCAATGCTATCTCGAAGCATGTCTATGGTACTCCGATTTTTAATAAAATCATTTGAAGCTCAATGCTAAATATTTCTTGCTCAGTTACCCCAAACATCGTTGTATGGGCAATGTCATGATATTTCTCTCCCCTTTTCTAAAGGGTTTTCTATGTTATATCCTATCATGGATATCATGCTGTGCTTGTCCTTGGGAAGGATATACCCCTGAAATATGTGTTTAAACACATTTTCCTTTCCATTGTTCTGTTTAATATGATAATCATATTTTCCTTTCCATTTGTTGGGTTAACGTTTCTTGTGGTCTATATGAGCTAAGCAGTAATAATTCACTGCTTATGGAAACACCTCGGTGTACAACTCTGTTAGTGAGACCCTGTTTCTACTTTTGATGACTTCCGGTAACCGCGATGGACGAGAACTTTGCCTATTGGTCCACCTCGTGCAACGAGCAGGAAAATGGTCCTCTTCGTCCCTCCCCTTGGTATCGATGTTGTTGCCGACAAAACTGACGGGCTATCCTCTAACATGCCTTGCTTACATGATCGTGCAAGACGTCACCGCCCTTCCTACTTTTAACCCACATGGTGGACCCATAACCCACAGTTCCACAGGAACGAAACCTGACTCTCCTGTACATCCCTGCTTCAAAGTTATCCCTTACGCTTGGCTTCGTAGGTAATTCGTGAGCCACCTTCCTAGTGATTAATTCTGGTATTAAACACAATACTTATTCTCGTTTCTTTGAACCCCTTTTGTGCCCTGTAAAAGGCATAGAACGATTGCCTGCCCGCTCGAAACTTCCCATGATACCTCCTTACTTTGCTCTCGATATTTTCTTAAGGTTTCAATTCGAGGGTTACTTTTTGGCACCTTCCCCGATGTTATCTGCCAGATAGTCAACCTTGTAAGGTCCGTTCTTCCGAAGTTACCCCTTTTCCTTTCGTAAGTACGATGAAATTTCCGAATAAAGGATGATGACTTCATCATGATGACCTGAAGCAGTGGAATGAAGACATCAATGAAATGGATCGATCTCTTCGAGAAGAGCAACCAAGACCGAGAAGATTCGTTAGAATTTCCTAACCAGATCTTTCCCCCTTACTACACCTCTTAAATCTCGGGACGAGATTTCTTGTAGTGGAGGAGATTTGTGACACCCCGATAGTTAAGCTACAGTAAACCCCTGTTAACGATGCTAGGTCATTGTAATTAAAATTTTGCTAAACCTCACTCGTTTCAAAATTAGTTCAAATACAAATTCGAATAACAAGTCAAAGTATAGTTTCATAAAATAGTGAATTAAAAATGTTCATTAGGTTGTAAATATTCACTAAGGAATTACCATGTATAAACCAACATCATTTGAATCACAGATAAAACCCTAGGAAATTAATAAGTTCTCCAACAGTAAATAAAATGGCCTTTGAAAAATTATTAGTTATTTATTTAACTCCAATTACCTCCAAACTTTATGTGCCACTCCAAAATATTGTGCTTGAATTATGTGCCAAATTTCATGTTTAACAAAATTCATTTGCCTTGGATAATAAAAAGAAAACAGTAGTTAAACTAAAACAGAAATAAAATAAAAGGAAAAGGGGAAAACTTGCTACTGTAGCAATGGGCTCTACCCGCTACAGTAAACGGCCCAGCCCACTACCAGGACCTTTTCCTTCGACCTCTGTACAGAGGGAACAAAGGCCATGGCGTGGCTCACGCACGCGCGTCCGTGCCGCGGATGTCGCCGTGTCAAGCATCCGGCGAACCCCCGCGAGGATAAGACCGCCCCTGACCTCATTGGCGAACCCTAGATTGATCTTTCCCTCTCCTCTCATCACTCTCTTCGACCTCGAGGTGCCCATGGCCGCTGTGCCGTCGTTCGCATAGCCACCATGCTCCCCTCGCCGCATCTTCGTGTATAGAAGAACCGCAGTCATCGTCTACGTCTCCTGCTACACCGACTCGACGTCGGGGAGCCTTGCAACGACGGGATTGACCCCTTCTTCAACCTCTGGCCACCACCCATCACCGCTCCGATTCGTTACCTCCGAGCCGTACCACCCCCCCCCCCCCCCCCCCCCCCCCCCGCGGACCTCACCATCGAGCTCGTGGTGAGCCTCCAGTCCGCTTCTTGCTCTTCACGGTCTCGATCCCTGCCCCTCTGTACTGTTGCTCGCCGTGGCCGAAGCCGAAGCTCGCCGTAATCGCGCTCGATTCCCGCGGTCGTCGTGCCCGGGCCACACCCTGCTCGTCCCGGCCGCACCCTCAGCCGCCCCGCGAGGACCCGTTGCGGCCCAGCGCCGCGCCGGCAGCGCCGACACACCCCTGCCCGCAATCCACATGCGCGCATGGCCTCGCGGCCACCGCTGCCCTGCTACTGCGTGCGGTCACGGCTGCTGCTGCCTGCAACAGGCCCTGTGCCCGTCTCGGCCTAGTGCTCCCCGGCCACGCTCGCACCCTCATAACCCCGCCGCCGCTGCGCCCGACCACGCCCGCCGGTGGCTGCCTCTGCCGCCTTGCGCTTTCTCGCGCCGCTGCCACCGGCGAACGCAACCCGCCGCGCCCGGCAGCCCTCCCGCGCCGCTCGCCCCACTGTGCTCGCGGTCACGCCCGCCACCGGACGCCGGTGCCGCACCCGCCGGAGTCTCCGCCTCCGCCCGCTATTGCTTCGGCAACCGCCGTCGTCCGCGGCTCCCGCGGTCCCCCCGCGCCCACCGTTCCTTCCACTACCTCGGGCACGCCGGCGGGCTTCTCGAGCGCCGCGCACCGGTGCCAGGCCGTGCCCCGCTCTCCCGCCCCTCACAACTGCTCCGGCCGGCCGCTGTTGGCCATGGCCTCGCCGTCCTCTAGAGGTGCGCGGGCTCAGCCGAGCTGGTAATGAGGATTAGCCCCTGTTCTTTTTGTTTTTTATTACTTAAAGTTGGCCTAATGATAGGTGGTCCCCACCCCCACTATTAGTCAATTAACTAATATCTAAATTTCATTAAGTTAATAGACACTGACAGCTCGACCCCATGTTTTAATTAGATTAATTAGAATCATTTATAAGTTCAGTCAATGACAGATGGGTCCAACAGGGGCCTTGACCAGTCAACATTGACCAGTCAACTGCTGACTAGGCAGTTGACCGGGCCCTCTGTCAGCCCCACACAGCTGCGGGCTAGGTGTACTTTTGGTACACTTAGCATTTCTGCTATATTTTGGGAATATTAATAATTTCAATAAATTGTTTAAAACTTTGAAAAATTCATAATAAACCGTAGCTCGGATGAAAAAGTTTTATATATGAAAGTTGCTCAGAACGACGAGACAAATCTGAATACGTAGTCCGTTTGTTTGTCGCACATCCCTAGCATAGCGAACGTGCAACAACCCACCTCCATTTCGTTTGTCCAAAAATGCTAAACACCGGGAATACTTTCCCTGATGTTTCCCCCCTTCACCGGTATCACCTGTCCCTCCGTTAGGTCACCCCTAGCACAATGTAATGTCGCATCTTGCTTTTGATTACAATGATTGCTCCATTATTTGTTGTGTTCCCCCTCCGTTACTTATTTCCGGTAGACTCCGAGACCGCTGCCGAAGTCCGTGTGTTCGACTACATCGAAGATGACCCCTCCTTCTTGCCAGAGCAACCAGGCAAGCCCCCCTTGATCACCAGATATCGCCCAATCTTTCTCTATTGCTTGCATTAGAGTAGTGTAGCATGTTACTGCTTTTCGTTAATCCTATTCTGATGCATAGCCTGTCATTGTTGCTACAACTGTTGATACCTTACCGGCAATCCTAAATGCTTAGTATATGATG
The DNA here is from genome assembly GCF_018294505.1 of Triticum aestivum. NCBI lineage: Eukaryota > Viridiplantae > Streptophyta > Magnoliopsida > Poales > Poaceae > Triticum > Triticum aestivum. The sequence goes on from NC_057803.1 coordinate 438,708,361, forward strand.
CTACAATATCATTAGTGGCCCTGCATTCTTGCCAGTCTGACATGCTATACTATCGGGCCATGATCACGTCGGGTGTTGATCATGGATATATACTATACATGTTGTGACTAAAGTCGGGTCGGCTCGTTGAGTACCCGCAAGTGATTCCAATATTGGGGGCTAAAGGGGCAGGTGGTTCCACTCAGGTAGTGGTGGGCCTAGGTTCCCGACGGCCCCCGACTGTTACTTTGTGGCGAAGCGACAGGGCAGGTGGAGACCACCTAGGTGAGAGGTGGGCCTGGCCCTGGTCGGCATTCGCGGTTATTCCAAAATAACACGCTTAACGAGATCTGGGTATTTGATCTCAGTCTGGCTACTAGCCTATAAGCACTAACCAACTACGCGGGAACAGTTATGGGCACTCGACGTCGTGGTATCAGCTGAAGCCTTCGTGACGTCAGCGACTGAGCAGCGCGCGCCGGGTTGGACCGCTTAACGCAACTTCCTTTGTAATGGGGGTTGCTAGGTCTGCTCACCGGCCGTGTATGCAACATGCAGGTGTGCAATGGGTGATGGGCCCAGACCCCTGCGCCATAGGATTTAGACCGGCGTGCTGACCTCTCTGTTGTATCTAGGTAGGGTTGCAACGTGTCGATCTTCCGAGGCCGGGCATGACCCACGAAAGTGTGTCCGGACAAAGGGGATCGAGCGTCTTGGGAAATGTGGTGCACCCCTGCAGGGAAGTTAATCTATTCGAATAGCCGTGATCTTCGGTAACAGGACGACTTGGAGTTGTACCTTGACCTTATGACAACTAGAATCGGATACTTAATAAAACACAACCTTCCAAGTGCCAGATACAACCGGTGATCGCTCTCTCACAGGGCGACGAGGGGAGGATCATCGCTTAGGTTTATGCTATGCGATGTTACTTGGTGAACTTACCATCTACTCTCTTCTTCTGCTGCAAGATGGAGGTTACCAGAAGCGTAGTCTTCGAAAGGACTAGATATCCCCCTCTTATTTCGGCATTCTGCAATTCAGTCCACATATGATACCCCCTTTTCCATCTGATACCTATGCATACATATGTAGTGTAGCTCCTTGCTTGAGAGTACTTTGGATGAGTACTCACGGTTGCTTTGCTCCACCTTTTTCCCCCTTTCTATACTCGATTGCTGTGACTAGACGATGGAGCCCAGGAGCGAGACGCCACTGTCGATGATGACTACTACTACTCGGGAGGTGCCTACTACTACGTGCAGCCCACTAATGATGACCATGAGTAGTTTAGGAGGATCCCAGGTAGGAGGCCTGCGCCTCTTTCGATCTGTATCCCAGTTTGTGCTAGCCTTCTTAAGGAAAACTTGTTTAACTTATGTCTATACTCAGATATTGTTGCTTCCCCTGACTCGTCCATGATCAAGCTCTTGTATTCGAGCCCCCGAGGCCCCTGGCTTGTAATATGATGCTTGTATGACTTATTTTATTTGTAGAGTTGTGTTGTGATATCTTCCCGTGAGTCCCTGATCTTGATCGTACACGTTTGCATGTATTATTAGTGTATGGTCAAATCGGGGGCATCAAAAGTTGGTATTAGAGCCGACTGCCTGTAGGAATCCCCCTTTCACACTCCTTGTCCGAAGCCGAGTCTAGGCATTACAAAACTTTTACTAACATGGTTGTGTGCCTTACGGGCCCACGTCGCCATTTGGTGGTATTAGGATCTTTTATTCCTCGTCTATACTCTGGGACTCTGATCTCTCTTCTTTTCGGGTTAAATGATTTTTCTAATTCTAACTCTAGGATCTCGTAACCACTTCCTGCCAGAGAGCCCCTTCATTCTAGATGGCCGAATGCTTCACGAGAAGATTTCAAAGATGCTATTCGATGTTTTCCTGAGACACTTGTGCCGACCGCCTTGGCAAATTTCCTACCACCGTTATATCCTTATGGATGACTACATATACTTGATATTCTTACATTCAACCCCATTGATCTTGTTGTTACAAGATACCCCAAAATACTCGTTGTTGTTCCAAGAATCCTTGTGCCTACTGCCTTGCAGTTCCTTGTCACCTGAATACACCTACAAATTAATCCTCACACACATCGAGGATTTGTTTCTCCCCAGTTGTTCATGTGTTTCACCGAAGACTTTGAAATACTATTTGATCTTCCGAAAATCCTCAGCAGCTTATTGCTCTTGAAATTATTGCTTGCTTGCATTATGGTTAATCCCATAATTATAGTAATCTTTTGGGCATCCTTTGTCGCTATCATCTTGAGTCCATCGATTCAATAAATTACGAATGCTCGCAATCCTCAACCAGATCCTAGAATTCATCCTTCCGGCTCATATGCCATTTTAAACATAAGCTGGATCTCGACCAACCAAACTGCCATCGATTGTGCCCCTAAGGGTATTCAACTTATCCATCCCTAATCAGAACATTGCTTCGGAGCGCTTGTCTTGGAATTCATAATCCTTTGCATTTGAGCTTTGAGTTAGTCAATTGTTTCTATAATCTGACATCCCGGCATTCTTTCTTCCTCTGGTTGGGTACCGATGCTCACATCAGATCCCTTGTGGACCACCAGACCCTTTGTCAGATTTTATCCGACCATGTCCTTCATATTCAAATAACCTTGTGAGCCTTTCCACAGATATATAAAGCCTTTGGTAAATTATATCCTCTGCTTTCTCAACCATGCTCTGTTTTTGAGCTGGTGGTATTTACTATTGAAGCTTGTGGTATATGTTTCCATGATACCCTGACGGGTTGAACCTATGCCTTCCTTAATATGTGTGAACTCGAAAGTTTTCACGAGTCATACTCTTCTGGTATTTTGCTAGATAAAATTTCAACACTACAACTTCTTCGAAAGTGAGAGGTGAATGGAAGGTTATACATTGAAGAAGTGGGAGTCGACCTTGAACTTTGTGTTCATGCCCATGGACATAATGTAGATCCTACCATAGAAGCTTCTGGTAATAATAACTATTTTGTTGATATTATACCATTTGGTATCTGTGAATTGATCCCATGCAATCGTGGATCCGACCATATTTTCTCTTTGATCCCATTTCTCGAACAAGTTAAAGCACTTGTCTTTTGCAAGTCAATACAACAGTCCAACCTCTACTTGATCTATTGTCGAGTATTACCCGCTGGTATCTCGAGATTATCTTTGAACTGCATAAGTTCTTGTGAGTTCTTCATCAAGTACTACATTCTCACTAATTACAATTTTTAATGGACTCTGAGTTATTAAACACTCAAATACACCGATAACTGAACTAAGTCCACACTACAGTTCAACAACTCTTTGCAATCTTCTTTACTTGCGAGTTTGTACTCGATCCCGTCATCTCAGGCCTGATCGTCTATATCAGTATCGTGCTGATTTTAACTGTGCTACTTGGTCCTTATTTCTGGAGCACCACTTTCGGCGATGAGCTAAGCTTAAGTCGATCTTCCTTGTCTTGTTGTTTCACCTCGAACAACAAGCTTGATTCCAAGTTGGTGTTGTATTCATGGTTCCAATAATCTTTCTCTCTGCATTAGTCATGTTGCTTCATGTAGCCGTTGTTCAATTGCTTCATCGTGGAGCCTCTCGACAAATTTGTCATGATCATCCTCAGCATTCTGAGCTCTTCCAGAATATCAATTGAATTCATGATGAGAAATACCATCCTTGCCCTTGATGATTTGTGTTATCATCGACCACTTTATTGACTTCCGTTCAACACAAACTTGTTCGTGTTTTGTGTTATACCTTGAGATCCTTCTATCCAGGATTTGTTCTTTACCTTGGAGTTTTACCATCTGTTATGTTAAGAATGTCATGAGAATTTCACCACCTCTTAAGAAATTCTTGATGCCGTGAGGCTTCTCGCCATCACCATTCTTTCTTGCCCCCGTGTTGAGTGAACTCTGTTGTGAGAATCTAATATCTCTAGCAACCCTTTTGTTTCAAAGTGAATGGCCGGTAGTTTCGTTATCGAGTCACCATTGTAGCATTGATCATGCAACCCAGCCCATATTTTGGGAGCACCTTTCAATCAAATGATTAATTATGTATGTTTTTCCTCCAGTATACCTCATTATATCATTTGATCTGAAAAATGTCATCTCCTTGTTCACATGATTGTGGAAACCCACCTTTTTTGAAATCTGGAGGAATGGTCGTTGAGCCATCAGCCACCTCCTCATCCTCTCCTTGGATTAATGATGAACTCTTGTTTCGAAACTCGCTTCCATAGTTCATTTCCAAGAATCTTACAATGTCATCTCGTCAATGTGTGTTACACCTATTCTTCTCAGGCACCCTGAGTCTGAGGTATCCTAACACCGACCAAATCTGAATCTCGGACAGATATGATGATTGGAATATATTTCCAAAGGTAATAACAATGTTCTTTCATGACCTGGTAAGGTGATGTCATGCCCAGCACACCTGGCCGGAGGACCTACTGTTAGAGTTTCCTTTTTAGCAAGGTTAGCGATTCTTCCATGAGGAAATCGTAAGACTTATTCTATAAGTTGTTCCCGATGGATCCTTTGTGCGTCCAGATTCTAACCCTTACTTGATGGCCATGTCAATGCTATCTCGAAGCATGTCTGTGGTACTCTGATTTTTAATAAAATCATTTGAAGCCCAATGCTAAATATTTCTTGCTCACTTACCCCAAACATCGTTGTATGGGTAATGTCATGATATTTCTCTCCCCTTTCCTAAAGGGTTTTCTATGTTATATCCTATCATGGATATCATGTTGTGCTTCTCCTTGGGAAGGATATACCCCTGAAATATGTGTTTAAACACATTTTCCTTTCCATTGTTCTGTTTAATCTGATAATCATATTTTCCTTTCCATTTGTTGGGTTAACGTTTCTTGTGATCTATATGAGCTAAGCAGTAATAATTCACTGCTTATAGAAACACCTCGGAGTACAACTGTGCCAGTGAGACCCTGCTTCTATTGTTGATGACTTCCGGTAACCGCGATGGACGAGAACTTTGCCTATTGGTCCGCCTCATTCAACGAGCAGGAAAATGGTTCACTTCGTCCCTCGCCCTTGGTACCGATGTTGTTGCCGACATAACTGACAGGCTATCCTCTGACATGCCTTGCTTACATGATCGTGCAAGACGTCACCGCCCTTCCTACTTTTAACCCACATGGTGGGCCCATAACCCACAGTTCCACAGGAACGAAACCTGAATCTCCTGTACATCCCTGCTTCAAAGTTATCCCTTACGCTTGGCTTCGTAGGTAATTCGTGAGCCACCTTCCTAGTGATTAATTCTGGTATTAAACACAATACTTATTCTCGTTTCTTTGAACCCCTTTCGTGCCCTGTAACAGGCATCGAACGATTCCCTACCCGCTCGAAACTTCCCATGATACCTCCTTACTTTGCTCTTGATATTTTCTTAAGGTTTCAATTCGAGGGTTACTTTTTGGCACCTTCTCCGATGTTATCTGCCAGATAGTCAACCTTGTAAGGTCCATTCTTCCTAAGTTACCCCTTGTCCTTTCATAAGTACGATGAAATTTCCGAATAAAGGATGATGACTTCATCATGATGACCTGAAGCAGTGGAATGAAGATATCAATGAAATGGATCGATCTCTTCGAGAAGAGCAACCAAGACCGAGAAGATTCGTTAGAATTTCATAACCAGATCTTTCCCCCTTACTACACCTCTTAAATCTCGGCACGAGAGTTCTTGTAGTGGAGGAGATTTGTGACACCCCGATAGTTAAGCTACAGTAAACCCCTGTTAATGATGCTAGGTCATTGTAATTAAATTTTTGCTAAACCTCACTCGTTTCGAAATTAGTTCAAATACAAATTCAAATAACAAGTCAAAGTATAGTTTCATAAAACAGTGAATTAAAAATGTTCATTAGGTTGCAAATATTCACTAAGGAATTACCATGTAGAAACCAACATCATTTGAATCACAGATAAAACCCTAGGAAATTAATAAGTGCTCCAACAATAAATAAAATGGCCTTTGCAAAATTATTAGTTATTTATTTAACTCCAATTACCTCCAAACTTTATGTGCCACTCCAAAATATTGTGCTTGAATTATGTGCCAAATTTCATGTTTAATTAAATTCATTTACCTTGGCTAATAAAAAGAAAATAGTAGTTAAAATAAAACAGAAATAAAAGAAAAGGAAAAAGGGAAAACTTGCTACTGTAGCAATCGGCTCTACCCGCTACAGTAAACGGCCCAGCCCACTACTAGGACCTTTTCCATTAACCTCTGTATAGAGGGAACAAAGGCCATGGCGTGGCTCACGCACGCACGTCCGTGACACGGATGTCGTCGTGTCAAGCATCCGGCGAACCCCCCAAGGATAAGACCGCCCCTGACCTCATTGGCGAACCCTAGATTGATCTTTCCCTCTCATCTCATCACTCTTTTCGACCTCGAGGTGCCCATGGCTGCTGCGCCATCATTCGCATAGCCACCATGCTTCCCTCGCCGCATCTCCGTGTATAGAAGAACCGCAATCGTCGACTACGTCTCCTGCTACACCGACTCGACATTGGGGAGCCTTGCAACGACGGGATTGACCCTTTCTTCAACCTCTGGCCACCGCCCATCACCGCTCCGATTCATCACCTCCGAGCCGTACCCGGCCCCCGACCTCACCATCGAGCCTCTCGTCCGCTTCTTGCTCTTCCCGGTCTCGATCCGTGCCCCTCTGTACCGTTGCTCGCCGTGGCCAAAGTTCGCTGTAATCGCGCTCGATTCTCGCGGTCGTCGTGCCCGGGCCACACCCTGCTCGTCCCGGCCGCACCCTCGGCCGCCCCGCGAGGACCCGTTGTGGCCCAGCATCGCGCCGGCAGCGCCGACACACCCCTGCCCACAATCCACATGCGCGCATGGCCTCGCGGCCACCGCTGCCCTGCTACTGCGTGCCGTCACGGGTGCTGCTGCCTGCAACACGCCCTGTGCCCGTCTCCGCTTAGTGCTCCCCGGCCACGCTCGTGCCCTCATAACCCCGCGGCCGCTGCGCCCGACCACGCCCGCCGGCGGCTGCCTCTGTCGCCTTGCGCTCTCTCGCCCGCTGCCACCGGCAAACGCAACCCGCCGCGCCCGGCAGCCCTCCCGCGCCGCTCGCCCCACTGTGCTCGCGGTCACGCCCGCCACCGGACACCGGTGCCCACCTGCCGGAGTCCCCGCCTCCACCCGATGTTGCTTCGGCAACCGTCTTCGTCCGCGGCTCCCCCTGTCCCCCGCGCCCACCGTTCCTCCCACTACCTCACTCATGCCGACGGCCATCTCGAGCGCCCCGCACACCGGTGCCAGGCCGTGTCCCGCTCTCCCGCCCCTCACAACTGCTCCGGCTAGCCGCTGTTGGCCATGGGCTCAGCCGAGCTGGTAATGGGGATTAGCCCCAGTTTTTTTTGTTTTTTTTATTACTTAGGATTGGCCTAATGATAGGTGGCCCCCACCCCCACTATTAGTCAATTAACTAATATCTAAATTTCATTAAGTTAATAGACACTGACAACTCGGCCCCACATTTTAATTAGATTAATTAGAATCATTTATTAGTTCGATCAATGACAAATGGGTCCCACAGGGGCCTTGACCAGTCAACTGCTGACTAGGCAGTTGACCGGGCCCTCTGTCATCCCCACACAGCTGCGGGCTAGGTGTACTTTTGGGTACACTTAGCATTTCTGATATATTTTTGGAATATTAATAATTTCAATAAATTGTTTAAAACTTTGAAAAATTCATAATAAATAAATCGTAGCTCGGATGAAAAAGTTTTATATATGAAAGTTGCTCAGAACGACGTGACGAATCTGAATACGCAGTCCGTTTGTCAGCCGCACGTCTCAAGCATAGCGAACGTGCAACAATCCACCTCCGTTTTGTCTGTCCGAAAATGCCAAACACCGGGAATACTTTCCCGGATGTTTCCCCCCTTCACCGGTATCACCTATCCCTATGTTAGGTCACCCCTAGCACAACGTAATGACGCATCTTGCTTTTTATTACATTTATTGCTTCATTATTTATTGTGTTCACCCTTCGTTACTTATTTTCGGTAGACTCCGAGACCGCTGCCGAAGTCCGTGTGTTCGACTACATCGAAGATGACCCCTCCTTCTTGCCAGAGCAACCAGGCAAGCCCCCCCTTGATCACCAGATATCGCCTAATCTCTCTCTACTGCTTGCATTAGAGTAGTGTAGCATGTTACTGCTTTCTGTTAATCCTATTCTGATGCATAGCCTGTCATTGTTGCTACAACTGTTGATACCTTACCGGCAATCCTAAATGCTTAGTATAGGATGCTAGATTATCATCAGTGGCCCTACATTCTTGCCAGTCTGCCATGCTATACTATCGGGCCATGATCACGTTGGGTGTTGATCACGGATATATACTATACATACATACTATACATGTTGTGACTAAAGTCGGGTCGGCTCGTTGAGTACCCGCAAGTGATTCCGATGTTGGGGGCTGAAGGGGCAGGTGGTTCCACCCAGGTAGTGGTGGGCCTAGGTTCTCGACGGCCCCCAACTGTTACTTTGTGGCGAAGCGACAGGGCAGGCGAAGACCACCTAGGTGATAGGTGGGCCTCGCCCTGGTCGGCGTTCGCGGTTATTTAAAAATAACACGCTTAATGAGATCTGGGTATTTGATCTGAGTCTGGCTACTGGACTATATGCACTAACCAACTACGCGGGAATAGTTATGGGCACTCATCGTTGTGGTATCAGCCGAAGCCTTCGTGATGTCAACGACTGAGCGGCGTGCGCTGGGTTGGACCGCGTAACGCAACTTCCTTTGTAATGTGGGTTGCTAGGTGTGCTCACCGGCCGCGTACGCAACGTGCAGGTGTGCAATGGGCGATGGGCCCAGACCCCTGCGCCATAGGATTTAGACCGGCGTGCTGACCTCTCTGTTGTGCCTAGGTAGGGCTTTGTGCTAGCCTTCTTAAGGAAAACTTGTTTAACTTATGTCTATACTCAGATATTGTTGCTTCCCCTGACTCGTCCATGATCAAGCTCTTGTATTCGAGCCCCCGAGGCCCCTGGCTTGTAATATGATGCTTGTATGACTTATTTTATTTGTAGAGTTGTGTTGTGATATCTTCCCGTGAGTCCCTGATCTTGATCGTACACGTTTGCATGTATTATTAGTGTATGGTCAAATCGGGGGCATCAAAAGTTGGTATTAGAGCCGACTGCCTGTAGGAATCCCCCTTTCACACTCCTTGTCCGAAGCCGAGTCTAGGCATTACAAAACTTTTACTAACATGGTTGTGTGCCTTACGGGCCCACGTCGCCATTTGGTGGTATTAGGATCTTTTATTCCTCGTCTATACTCTGGGACTCTGATCTCTCTTCTTTTCGGGTTAAATGATTTTTCTAATTCTAACTCTAGGATCTCGTAACCACTTCCTGCCAGAGAGCCCCTTCATTCTAGATGGCCGAATGCTTCATGAGAAGATTTCAAAGATGCTATTCGATGTTTTCCTGAGACACTTGTGCCGACCGCCTTGGCAAATTTCCTACCACCGTTATATCCTTATGGATGACTACATATACTTGATATTCTTACATTCAACCCCATTGATCTTGTTGTTACAAGATACCCCAAAATACTCGTTGTTGTTCCAAGAATCCTTGTGCCTACTGCCTTGCAGTTCCTTGTCACCTGAATACACCTACAAATTAATCCTCACACACATCGAGGATTTGTTTCTCCCCAGTTGTTCATGTGTTTCACCGAAGACTTTGAAATACTATTTGATCTTCCGAAAATCCTCAGCAGCTTATTGCTCTTGAAATTATTGCTTGCTTGCATTATGGTTAATCCCATAATTATAGTAATCTTTTGGGCATCCTTTGTCGCTATCATCTTGAGTCCATCGATTCAATAAATTACGAATGCTCGCAATCCTCAACCAGATCCTAGAATTCATCCTTCCGGCTCATATGCCATTTTAAACATAAGCTGGATCTCGACCAACCAAACTGCCATCGATTGTGCCCCTAAGGGTATTCAACTTATCCATCCCTAATCAGAACATTGCTTCGGATCGCTTGTCTTGGAATTCATAATCCTTTGCATTTGAGCTTTGAGTTAGTCAATTGTTTCTATAATCTGACATCCCGGCATTCTTTCTTCCTCTGGTTGGGTACCGATGCTCACATCAGATCCCTTGTGGACCACCAGACCCTTTGTCAGATTTTATCCGACCATGTCCTTCATATTCAAATAACCTTGTGAGCCTTTCCACAGATATATAAAGCCTTTGGTAAATTATATCCTCTGCTTTCTCAACCATGCTCTGTTTTTGAGCTGGTGGTATTTACTATTGAAGCTTGTGGTATATGTTTCCATGATACCCTGACGGGTTGAACCTATGCCTTCCTTAATATGTGTGAACTCGAAAGTTTTCACGAGTCATACTCTTCTGGTATTTTGCTAGATAAAATTTCAACACTACAACTTCTTCGAAAGTGAGAGGTGAATGGAAGGTTATACATTGAAGAAGTGGGAGTCGACCTTGAACTTTGTGTTCATGCCCATGGACATAATGTAGATCCTACCATAGAAGCTTCTGGTAATAATAACTATTTTGTTGATATTATACCATTTGGTATCTGTGAATTGATCCCATGCAATCGTGGATCCGACCATATTTTCTCTTTGATCCCATTTCTCGAACAAGTTAAAGCACTTGTCTTTTGCAAGTCAATACAACAGTCCAACCTCTACTTGATCTATTGTCGAGTATTACCCTCTGGTATCTCGAGATTATCTTTGAACTGCATAAGTTCTTGTGAGTTCTTCATCAAGTACTACATTCTCACTAATTACAATTTTTAATGGACTCTGAGTTATTAAACACTCAAATACACCGATAACTGAACTAAGTCCACACTACAGTTCAACAACTCTTTGCAATCTTCTTTACTTGCGAGTTTGTACTCGATCCCGTCATCTCAGGCCTGATCGTCTATATCAGTATCGTGCTGATTTTAACTGTGCTACTTGGTCCTTATTTCTGGAGCACCACTTTCGGCGATGAGCTAAGCTTAAGTCGATCTTCCTTGTCTTGTTGTTTCACCTCGAACAACAAGCTTGATTCCAAGTTGGTGTTGTATTCATGGTTCCAATAATCTTTCTCTCTGCATTAGTCATGTTGCTTCATGTAGCCGTTGTTCAATTGCTTCATCGTGGAGCCTCTCGACAAATTTGTCATGATCATCCTCAGCATTCTGAGCTCTTCCAGAATATCAATTGAATTCATGATGAGAAATACCATCCTTGCCCTTGATGATTTGTGTTATCATCGACCACTTTATTGACTTCCGTTCAACACAAACTTGTTCGTGTTTTGTGTTATACCTTGAGATCCTTCTATCCAGGATTTGTTCTTTACCTTGGAGTTTTACCATCTGTTATGTTAAGAATGTCATGAGAATTTCACCACCTCTTAAGAAATTCTTGATGCCGTGAGGCTTCTCGCCATCACCATTCTTTCTTGCCCCCGTGTTGAGTGAACTCTGTTGTGAGAATCTAATATCTCTAGCAACCCTTTTGTTTCAAAGTGAATGGCCGGTAGTTTCGTTATCGAGTCACCATTGTAGCATTGATCATGCAACCCAGCCCATATTTTGGGAGCACCTTTCAATCAAATGATTAATTATGTATGTTTTTCCTCCAGTATACCTCATTATATCATTTGATCTGAAAAATGTCATCTCCTTGTTCACATGATTGTGGAAACCCACCTTTTTTGAAATCTGGAGGAATGGTCGTTGAGCCATCAGCCACCTCCTCATCCTCTCCTTGGATTAATGATGAACTCTTGTTTCGAAACTCGCTTCCATAGTTCATTTCCAAGAATCTTACAATGTCATCTCGTCAATGTGTGTTACACCTATTCTTCTCAGGCACCCTGAGTCTGAGGTATCCTAACACCGACCAAATCTGAATCTCGGACAGATATGATGATTGGAATATATTTCCAAAGGTAATAACAATGTTCTTTCATGACCTGGTAAGGTGATGTCATGCCCAGCACACCTGGCCGGAGGACCTACTGTTAGAGTTTCCTTTTTAGCAAGGTTAGCGATTCTTCCATGAGGAAATCGTAAGACTTATTCTATAAGTTGTTCCCGATGGATCCTTTGTGCGTCCAGATTCTAACCCTTACTTGATGGCCATGTCAATGCTATCTCGAAGCATGTCTGTGGTACTCCGATTTTTAATAAAATCATTTGAAGCCCAATGCTAAATATTTCTTGCTCACTTACCCCAAACATCGTTGTATGGGTAATGTCATGATATTTCTCTCCCCTTTCCTAAAGGGTTTTCTATGTTATATCCTATCATGGATATCATGTTGTGCTTCTCCTTGGGAAGGATATACCCCTGAAATATGTGTTTAAACACATTTTCCTTTCCATTGTTCTGTTTAATCTGATAATCATATTTTCCTTTCCATTTGTTGGGTTAACGTTTCTTGTGATCTATATGAGCTAAGCAGTAATAATTCACTGCTTATAGAAACACCTCGGAGTACAACTGTGCCAGTGAGACCCTGCTTCTATTGTTGATGACTTCCGGTAACCGCGATGGACGAGAACTTTGCCTATTGGTCCGCCTCATTCAACGAGCAGGAAAATGGTTCACTTCGTCCCTCGCCCTTGGTACCGATGTTGTTGCCGACATAACTGACAGGCTATCCTCTGACATGCCTTGCTTACATGATCGTGCAAGACGTCACCGCCCTTCCTACTTTTAACCCACATGGTGGGCCCATAACCCACAGTTCCACAGGAACGAAACCTGAATCTCCTGTACATCCCTGCTTCAAAGTTATCCCTTACGCTTGGCTTCGTAGGTAATTCGTGAGCCACCTTCCTAGTGATTAATTCTGGTATTAAACACAATACTTATTCTCGTTTCTTTGAACCCCTTTCGTGCCCTGTAACAGGCATCGAACGATTCCCTACCCGCTCGAAACTTCCCATGATACCTCCTTACTTTGCTCTTGATATTTTCTTAAGGTTTCAATTCGAGGGTTACTTTTTGGCACCTTCCCCGATGTTATCTGCCAGATAGTCAACCTTGTAAGGTCCATTCTTCCTAAGTTACCCCTTGTCCTTTCGTAAGTACGATGAAATTTCCGAATAAAGGATGATGACTTCATCATGATGACCTGAAGCAGTGGAATGAAGATATCAATGAAATGGATCGATCTCTTCGAGAAGAGCAACCAAGACCGAGAAGATTCGTTAGAATTTCATAACCAGATCTTTCCCCCTTACTACACCTCTTAAATCTCGGGACGAGAGTTCTTGTAGTGGAGGAGATTTGTGACACCCCGATAGTTAAGCTACAGTAAACCCCTGTTAATGATGCTAGGTCATTGTAATTAAATTTTTGCTAAACCTCACTCGTTTCGAAATTAGTTCAAATACAAATTCAAATAACAAGTCAAAGTATAGTTTCATAAAACAGTGAATTAAAAATGTTCATTAGGTTGCAAATATTCACTAAGGAATTACCATGTAGAAACCAACATCATTTGAATCACAGATAAAACCCTAGGAAATTAATAAGTGCTCCAACAATAAATAAAATGGCCTTTGCAAAATTATTAGTTATTTATTTAACTCCAATTACCTCCAAACTTTATGTGCCACTCCAAAATATTGTGCTTGAATTATGTGCCAAATTTCATGTTTAATTAAATTCATTTACCTTGGCTAATAAAAAGAAAATAGTAGTTAAAATAAAACAGAAATAAAAGAAAAGGAAAAAGGGAAAACTTGCTACTGTAGCAATCGGCTCTACCCGCTACAGTAAACGGCCCAGCCCACTACTAGGACCTTTTCCATTAACCTCTGTATAGAGGGAACAAAGGCCATGGCGTGGCTCACGCACGCACGTCCGTGACACGGATGTCGTCGTGTCAAGCATCCGGCGAACCCCCCCAAGGATAAGACCGCCCCTGACCTCATTGGCGAACCCTAGATTGATCTTTCCCTCTCATCTCATCACTCTTTTCGACCTCGAGGTGCCCATGGCTGCTGCGCCATCATTCGCATAGCCACCATGCTTCCCTCGCCGCATCTCCGTGTATAGAAGAACCGCAATCGTCGACTACGTCTCCTGCTACACCGACTCGACATTGGGGAGCCTTGCAACGACGGGATTGACCCTTTCTTCAACCTCTGGCCACCGCCCATCACCGCTCCGATTCATCACCTCCGAGCCGTACCCGGCCCCCGACCTCACCATCGAGCTCGTGGTGAGCCTCTCGTCCGCTTCTTGCTCTTCCCGGTCTCGATCCGTGCCCCTCTGTACCGTTGCTCGCCGTGGCCAAAGTTCGCTGTAATCGCGCTCGATTCTCGCGGTCGTCGTGCCCGGGCCACACCCTGCTCGTCCCGGCCGCACCCTCGGCCGCCCCGCGAGGACCCGTTGTGGCCCAGCATCGCGCCGGCAGCGCCGACACACCCCTGCCCACAATCCACATGCGCGCATGGCCTCGCGGCCACCGCTGCCCTGCTACTGCGTGCCGTCACGGGTGCTGCTGCCTGCAACACGCCCTGTGCCCGTCTCCGCTTAGTGCTCCCCGGCCACGCTCGTGCCCTCATAACCCCGCGGCCGCTGCGCCCGACCACGCCCGCCGGCGGCTGCCTCTGTCGCCTTGCGCTCTCTCGCCCGCTGCCACCGGCAAACGCAACCCGCCGCGCCCGGCAGCCCTCCCGCGCCGCTCGCCCCACTGTGCTCGCGGTCACGCCCGCCACCGGACACCGGTGCCCACCTGCCGGAGTCCCCGCCTCCACCCGATGTTGCTTCGGCAACCGTCTTCGTCCGCGGCTCCCCCTGTCCCCCGCGCCCACCGTTCCTCCACTACCTCACTCATGCCGACGGCCATCTCGAGCGCCCCGCACACCGGTGCCAGGCCGTGTCCCGCTCTCCCGCCCCTCACAACTGCTCCGGCTAGCCGCTGTTGGCCATGGGCTCAGCCGAGCTGGTAATGGGGATTAGCCCCAGTTTTTTTTGTTTTTTTTATTACTTAGGATTGGCCTAATGATAGGTGGCCCCCACCCCCACTATTAGTCAATTAACTAATATCTAAATTTCATTAAGTTAATAGACACTGACAACTCGGCCCCACATTTTAATTAGATTAATTAGAATCATTTATTAGTTCGATCAATGACAAATGGGTCCCACAGGGGCCTTGACCAGTCAACTGCTGACTAGGCAGTTGACCGGGCCCTCTGTCATCCCCACACAGCTGCGGGCTAGGTGTACTTTTGGGTACACTTAGCATTTCTGATATATTTTTGGAATATTAATAATTTCAATAAATTGTTTAAAACTTTGAAAAATTCATAATAAATAAATCGTAGCTCGGATGAAAAAGTTTTATATATGAAAGTTGCTCAGAACGACGTGACGAATCTGAATACGCAGTCCGTTTGTCAGCCGCACATCTCAAGCATAGCGAACGTGCAACAATCCACCTCCGTTTTGTCTGTCCGAAAATGCCAAACACCGGGAATACTTTCCCGGATGTTTCCCCCCTTCACCGGTATCACCTATCCCTATGTTAGGTCACCCCTAGCACAACGTAATGACGCATCTTGCTTTTTATTACATTTATTGCTTCATTATTTATTGTGTTCACCCTTCGTTACTTATTTTCGGTAGACTCCGAGACCGCTGCCGAAGTCCGTGTGTTCGACTACATCGAAGATGACCCCTCCTTCTTGCCAGAGCAACCAGGCAAGCCCCCCCTTGATCACCAGATATCGCCTAATCTCTCTCTACTGCTTGCATTAGAGTAGTGTAGCATGTTACTGCTTTCTGTTAATCCTATTCTGATGCATAGCCTGTCATTGTTGCTACAACTGTTGATACCTTACCGGCAATCCTAAATGCTTAGTATAGGATGCTAGATTATCATCAGTGGCCCTACATTCTTGCCAGTCTGCCATGCTATATTATCGGGCCATGATCACGTTGGGTGTTGATCACGGATATATACTATACATACATACTATACATGTTGTGACTAAAGTCGGGTCGGCTCGTTGAGTACCCGCAAGTGATTCTGATGTTGGGGGCTGAAGGGGCAGGTGGTTCCACCCAGGTAGTGGTGGGCCTAGGTTCTCGACAGCCCCCAACTGTTACTTTGTGGCGAAGCGACAGGGCAGGCGAAGACCACCTAGGTGATAGGTGGGCCTCGCCCTGGTCGGCGTTCGCGGTTATTTAAAAATAACACGCTTAATGAGATCTGGGTATTTGATCTGAGTCTGGCTACTGGACTATATGCACTAACCAACTACGCGGGAATAGTTATGGGCACTCGTCGTCGTGGTATCAGCCGAAGCCTTCGTGGTGTCAACGACTGAGCGGCGTGCGCTGGGTTGGACCGCGTAACGCAACTTCCTTTGTAATGTGGGTTGCTAGGTGTGCTCACCGGCCGCGTACGCAACGTGCAGGTGTGCAATGGGCGATGGGCCCAGACCCCTGCGCCATAGGATTTAGACCGGCGTGCTGACCTCTCTGTTGTGCCTAGGTAGGGCTACGACATGTCAATCTTCTGAGGCCGGGCATGACCCAGAAAAGTGTGTCCGGACAAAGGGGATCGAGCGTGCTGGGAAATGTGGTGCACCCCTGCAGGGAAGTTAATCTATTCGAATAGTCGTGATCTTCGGTAACAGGATGACTTGGAGTTGTACCTTGACCTTATGACAACTAGAATCGGATACTTAATAAAACACAATCTTCCAAGTGCCAGATACAACCGGTGATCGCTCTCTCACAGGGCGATGAGGGGAGGATCATCGGTTAGGTTTATGCTATGCGATGTTACTTGGTGAACTTACCATGTACTCTCTTCTTCTGCTGCAAGATGGAGGTTACCAGAAGCGTAGTCTTCGAAAGGACTAGATATCCCCCTCTTATTCCGGCATTCTGCAGTTCAGTCCACATATGATACCCCCTTTTCCATATGATACCTATGCATACATATGTAGTGTAGCTCCTTGCTTGAGAGTACTTTGGATGAGTACTCACGGTTGCTTTGCTCCACCTTTTTCCCCCTTTCTATACTCGATTGCTGTGACTAGACGATGGAGCCCAGGAGCGAGACGCCACTGTCGATGATGACTACTACTACTCGGGAGGTGCCTACTACTACGTGCAGCCCACTGATGATGACCATGAGTAGTTTAGGAGGATCCCAGGTAGGAGGCCTGCGCCTCTTTCGATCTGTATCTCAGTTTGTGCTAGCCTTCTTAAGGAAAACTTGTTTAACTTATGTCTATACTCAGATATTGTTGCTTCCCCTGACTCGTCCATGATCAAGCTCTTGTATTCGAGCCCTCGAGGCCCCTGGCTTGTAATATGATGCTTGTATGACTTATTTTATTTGTAGAGTTGTGTTGTGATATCTTCCCGTGAGTCCCTGATCTTGATCGTACACGTTTGCGTGTATGATTAGTGTACGGTCAAATCAGGGGTGTCACACCAGCCATGTTTGCAGGTTACACCTCCGAGTGGCCTATGTTTTGACGGAGTGTTGATTAATTTACGTTCCGGCAAATTTCAGGCGCTCGATATGTCCTTTTTTAGCAAAGGTCATGCCGGATTTTTTCCATGAATTCTGGCATGACTTGTGCTAGAATATGTAGGAAATATTGAGTGGCCTGGATTTTCTAATAAATAATTAAACGACATTTCGAGTTGACTTTGAGTCTGTCGAGGCTCCATCACCGACGGTCGAAAAATCAGTGAGGGGGTGTATCCACCATATATGAGAGAGGACGAAGAATCCTGATTATTGCCGTGGGGGTCGTTTCTCCTTCTTCTCCGGGTGCTAGACCTTTGTTATGCCCTAGGGGAAGGAGGAGTAACGACCATCACAGACGGTCGCAAATGTCAGAGAGGAATCCGTGAGTGAGAGTCTCCATCACATATGAGAGGATGAAAAATCCCGACTGTTGTCGTGGGGGTCGCTTCTCCTTCGTTCCCGAGTGCTAGACATTTTGGTGTAATGCACTCGGGGACGAAAGGAGGAGCGATCATCACCAACGGTCGAATGTATACACCACGCGAGCTGAGAGTTTTCAAGAAAAAGACTCGGCAGACCCATAGTCAACCCATGATGAATAATAATGATCTAATTTAGTTTTTGTAGTACATATATTGAATTGTACAAGTTTAATCTTTGAATTATGAACCTAGGAAATGTCATTATCGGACGACAAAAGTCTCCCGGGGGAGTGCGACTGGTGCAACGACGACCGGGGTCTGTGCGACAGGCCTCACCTGGACGAAGGTCGGCGCTTCAGCATTAAGCTCCAGGAGACCTTTGATGTTGAAACGGTACGCAACGACGACAAGTGTTTTTTTTCATAATTGAGCATGACTTCAACTATTTCAACATGTAATTTTCATCTTTTACAATTTGAGTAGCTTATCCCATACCATGCAAGATGCTATGTCTTGGAGAGGATGGATTTTGAAGACCATTAAAATTTTGAAACAAAGAAACTTCACCTAAGGACCCATCATGGTATGGATTTTGAAGTAAATATATACAATTCTGAGAGTGTAACCCATTTTGGTTGCACAAATTGGGAAGCACTTTGCAAGATGTATGGTTTTTATGAGGGTATGCTGGTCACCATGGATCTTGGTGATCCTGACATCGACCAAGACAATATGGACATTTGAGTCCTTGTTGACACGCTTCCAATTCTACCGCTATGTGAGTTTCTCAAACATAGTTATTAACTAATTTATATTGTTTATTTCAAAATAGTTGACAGCTTATTTTCATTCTTCAAACAATGTGCGGAAGATGGTAGACAGAACCTACTACACCGATGGCTCAGAATTAACCTATCAGGAGAAAAATCATCTGATAGCATTTTGTACTGATCTCAAGAATTACAATATCTATTATCAAACTCCTCCACATTATGGTCAATACGTGCCACTAGTGCATGTGTTAAACTACGGTAACATCCATGGAGATGTCATGGTAAGATTTTGTACTATTACGACATCCATGCATGTTTTGCATAAATTCTTCTAAAACTCACCTACATTGCTAACTACGAAGTTATTACTATGTTTTTCAAAAGAAAATCCTGAAGGATTGTGTAGCGCCCAAGATGCGATTCTATCCCAATCACGTGATGAATTCATGATTGGGGCACAACCGCATTTCGAGTGCATCGTAAGGTGGATATCATTACAACATACCATGTACTGAATAGATGAGAATACAAGATAAAAGCTTACACTCGCCACAAGTTACAACATTCATACAATAATACATCAATACGTAGCAACCATCATACAAAAGAGCAGGATTTGACTATGAATGAAATCAAATGAAAAAGAAGAACGACATCTACCCTACTAATCCCAGGTTCCCCGACCCGGAACCTATCCCTTGATCAAAGAAGAAGAACTCCAAAACAAGCAAGCATCGCACTCACGTCAGACCATTGCATTACCTGTACCTGCAACTATTGTTGTAGTAATTTGTGAGCCATGAGGATTCAGCAATCCCATTACCATGGGTATCAAGACTAGCAAAGCTTAATGGGTATAGAAAGTATAAGTGGTGAGGTTGCAGCAGCGACTAAGCAAAGTATGATGGCTAACTTACGAGTACAAGAGTAAGATGAGAAACTACGCAACGGTCGCAAGCTAGTAATGATCAAGAAGTGATCATGAACTACTTATGTTCAAACATAACCCAACCGTGTTCTCCTCTCGAACTTCCCCAAAAAGAGACAGTCACGGTTACGCACGCTGTTGGTGTATTTTAATTGAGTTTACTTCAAGTCCTCTACAACCGGATATTAACAAATTCACATCTGCCACATAATCGCGGCCACGGCTCTCGAAAGTTTAAACCCTGCAGGGGTGTCCCAACTTAGCCCATGAGAAGCTCACGATCCACGGAGACAATCCTCCATCGCAGGACACCCGATCAAACTCGGAATCTCAGTGCACAAGACATTTTGACAATGGTAAAACAAGTCCAGCAAGACCTCCCGATACACCGACCTAGCCTGATAGGAGTTGTGCGATCTTGTTCTCAGGGTACACTAGATGGGACAAGCTACGAGTAAACCCAACCCTCGAGTTTCCCCGAGGTGGCCCCGTAGGCTGCCCGTTGGGGACCAACACCATCAGCACTGGCCCCCTGCTATGTAGAAAAAACTCGGGTTCATGACGCCCTATGCAGATTAATTATTAGGTTCAAGTATTATGATGGCAAATGTTAAAACCAATGTTGGGCCTTGCTGGAAGAGTTTTATTCAAAGCGAACTGTCAAGAGGGGCCCGTAAACCCTCACCATGTTAGGGATGCAAAATCAAGGAACATAACACAGGTATGACGGAAACTAGGGCAGCAAGAGTGGAATAAAACACCAGGCATAGGGCCGAGCCTTCCACCCTTTACCAAGTATATAGATGCATTAATTAAATAAGAGATATTGTGATATCCCATCATATCCATGATATCCATGTCCCAACATGGAACAACTTGCAACTTCACCTGCAACTAGCAATGCTATAAGAGGGGCTGAGCAAAGCGGTAACATAGCCAAACAACGGTTTGTTGGGAAGGTGAAAAAAGTTAGAGGCTATCATGGCAATTTGGGAGGCTTGATAAACAATTGATAGGTAGTGCGACATAGAGATAGCATCGAGACAACTAGCAAAAGCAAAGATAGAAGTGGTATTCAGGGTAACGGTCATCTTGCCTGAAATCCCGATAAGAAGAAGACCGGATCCATGAAGTAGACGAAGCAACATAGTCGAACGGATCCTCACAATAGCAACACAACCAGAACTATCATGGAGAAGCGCAACCGGAAAGAAGCAAACACCATGGTGAACAACCATCACATAAACATCGCATGATGCACAAACAAGCATATGATGCATGTTCGGTTTAATGAGGCATGACATGGCAAAGTGCAACAAACAATACTACAAATTAAGTGGACCTTAATATGCAACGAGTTGCATATTGACGAAAAACCATATTCATTAATTTAGTTCCCTCTTGTTTATGTACCCAACAATATTAAATGTTGTTAAACATGGCAAGAGGTGAAGCATAATAAGACTAGCTATCTAGATAAGTTTAAATGAGGCCGGAACAACAAACAACAATTCCCGAAAATCCCCATATATCATTTAGCAATTTAATGCAAGCAACAATTTTAAGCATTTAAATGTTGTTATCATGATGCAGATGACATATACAAGTTTTATGCAATTTTATGAAAATGTTACATGAGCCTGTTATGAAGCGTTTGTCACCGTGGTGGAAAAAAAGGGTGCCCCGGCGACGATAACAAAAACGGTGCCACGACAACGGTCCGGTTCCGACAACTCATTGAGATATCGGTGCAAAAGAAGCAAGTGTGTGGATGTGCGAAACATGCTAGAGATGGTGGGGTGATCCCGGTTACCGGGTTCCCACGGGTCGATGCACGAAAAACGAGGAGGACCATGCAATGACACTCGGACACGATGCAAACACAAGCATCTCATACAACAAAAGCATTCGTTCTTGGAAGGTCGTCTCGGCGGTTATACCTTAGAAGTGTGCGTTTTCAAAGCGGATCGGGTTCGATACGGTGTAGGGGAAGTAGACGTTCTCAGGACGGTCATAGTGAAAGTAGTGATTCACGAGTTGAAGAGGAACTACTCGTTCATGTCCGTAGATGTTCGGGGTCACGACAAGGAACTTGACGTTTATAGGGTCTTTGCGGATCGACGGTAGTGGTACACTTTTCGTAGTCGTTCGAGTCATCGGTAGAGGAACTTGATGGTCCATGTAGTCGAACTTGGCGCATCTGAAGGGTACTCGATGAAATCACGTAGTCGTACATGGGTCGTAAAGGTATTTGACGGGTCGTAGAGGTATTTGACGTCCACGGGCGTCCAGGTACTTGCTGGCTTGAAGAATCGAATGGGGGTACATGGCGTTTCGGATGCAGTCTCGTCATTCCTGTTACGATGGCCTTGGTACGATCCAAAACAAAGCCTCGCCAAAGGCCTCGACAGGAAGCCGTGTGGCTTGTCAGTGGAGACAAATTGAACTAGGCCCGGCCATGGCGTCGGGCAGGGGTTCCCGAGGTGGTGCCGGTGGCCCATGGCGGGGTGCAGCAGGACAGAGCTCGACGGAGCAAGGGCCGAGGGGCGCTTGGCGGCAGGGCCCGCGAATGGAGGAGGTCGACGAGGTGTTGCGCGGCGATGGCCTCAGGATGGCCATGGCGCGGTGCAGGCAGGAGGGCAGCGCGCCTGCCCGTTCGTGCGCGAGGAAGGAACACAAGCAGAGGAGAGGAAGAAGGCACCACGGCCACCGGAGGTAGAGGCAAAGCGGGATGGCTAGAAGCCGGGGTCAGCGGACGAAGCATCATTGGGCAACGACGGTCAAGGGAGGCGCCCTTGGTGCGCCCGCGGCGTCGAGCACGGGAGGAGAGGCAAGGCCGTGATTAAGCAGCGGCGACAGGGAGGCGTGGCCATGGGGATCAGGCACGGCGTGGGGGAAGAAGAAACCAGGGGAAGGCGTGGTCACAGGTGGTCTCCGGCGACCGGAGTCTGGTGGGGTCAGGCGGCGGTTCACATCAGGGAGGCCATGGCGCTCGAGATGCTCTCTCTCCCTCCCTCCCTCTCTCTCACTCTCACTCTCTCTCTCTCTCTGACGGCGAATCGAGGAAGAGGGGATCGGGTCGAGGGGAGATGGGGATCGGCTGAGCGGTCGGGTACCTAGGGTTAAGAGGAGAGGGAGGATGGGCCTAGGAGGCAAACGGCTAGGCCTTAGGTGCAGGTGTCCAAGTTGGGCCGGCGCGGGAGGTTGGGAGGCCCAGTTGGGCTGGCTTTCTCTCTCTTCTATTCCCTTCTCTTTTATTCTTTAGCAGAAAAAGAAATAGAGAGAATAAAAGAAAGAGGGTTAGGAAAGAACTTGGGCATGGGGATTGTTTTCCTGGACTCACAAAAATGAGAGGAATTTGACAAAACTAGCCTGAGGATTTTTTAGAGGAAGTAAAATCCACACCTATTGGATTTAACTCAGGCAAGTTTGAATTTCGAAACCCATTCAAATGAACTCCAAATGGGTTAAAATTATAAGGGGTGACCCTACACACCAGATGTGATTTATGGGCAGATTTGGAACATTTATGGAGAAGTAAAATTGCAACTCAATTTTACTAAAAGGTCGAAAAGGAAGGATAGGAAGTTGAGTCGAATAAAAAAAGAGTTGAAGAATAATGCAAATGTGTTATGGGTGATTCCAAGTTAATGGAATATTTATTATAGCCCCCTAATATATTGAGGATATGTTATAAAGGGAAATCACCATGTGAATTCCCTCGTTTTAAATGGACCGAAAATCCATGAAATTTATTTGAGTTTTAAAACGGTTACAAAAAAATTAATGGCATGATGACATGATGCAATGCGAATGATGACATGATGCAATGCAACAACAAAATAAAACAAACGGGGACAACGAAAAACATGGAAGGCGTCTGGAGCGTCGGTCTTGGGGCGTCACAACTGTCTTCCACTTACAAGAGATCTCGTCCCGAGATCTAAGGATGGCACCGGGGAGAAACGGAATAGGTAAAACAAAGTTGCTTTGTTGATAAACGAGTGAAACCAATGAACCTTGAGAGACTGAAAACTTGAAAGAAAGAACACAACAGAGTTGAACGAAATTGAGAGCACTCAGGTCGAAAAGAGAAATAAGGAACACCATGTGAACCTTGGAGGTTGGGAAGCTATGAATGACGAGCACAATGGACAAGAAGGAACTGAAACCACTCTGGTTGAAACGAGATAGACAAGGAACAAGGAAGAACAAATTCGAACAACACTCCGGTTCAAAAGAGATGCAAGACTTGATAAGATGGAAAGAACTCGAATGAAAAGACAACACTCCGGCTAAACAGATAAGCAAAGAAAAGAACATGATATTTACAAAATGAGATGATGGGTCGAAGAGAGCAACATCACAATGCCTCCGGAACAAATGTAAAAATGGAATCAAAAGAATGGAGAAGAAAACAACATGTTCTACCTAAAATGAATTTAAGAGAGCATCCTTAAAAAGAAGGATTGAACGGAGTTGTTGGAAGATCAATACGAGAGGATATGATCCTCGTGGGCTTATGGAGACATCTCAAAATTATGAGGTGACAACCAGCCACTACCAAAAGATTGATTAGCTGAGAGGAACGAAGAGATGGAAAAACGTCTTTCACCGCGAGAATAGGAGGAAACTTGGATCATTAATAAACACCATAATAGCAACATTCCTTAGGGAAGGCTTTAGGTGAAATATAACCCAAGATAACTCCAATGAAGAGATTGATGGGTTGCAAAGTATCTCGTGAACGAATAGAAAATGATGGGTTTAAATATCTCATTCTTAACAACTTCTGGACCTTGAAACACGAAGGGAAATTGTCAAGAATGACATAACACCACCTCAAAAGATAAGGTGGAAAGAATTGCACTTCAGGATGCAAGATGAAGAATGCTTGAACTCCTCCAACAAGAATCTTGAAGAAAACTTCGAGAATGAATTAAATCCTTGATGAACCACCATGTAGAGCCTCCATGAAGAACTCCGGTAAGAAAGAATGATCCAATGAAAGGAAATTTGAAAAGAACAAGACGAAGCCTTGCAATGATTTAGATGGCGCTTTTGGATGAGATAATTGAGAGAGCTTGGAACTCTGGAAACAAAAGATGAACAACTTCGCACCGACAAATTGATATCATGAACGAACTCCGGAAGAAAAGAATTGAATCACCTCAAGGAAACAAGAATAAGATTTACTGTATGTTTATCCTTCATCAACTTAAACTGATGACAAGAAACGGATTTGGCATACTACTTATTCTAGTTGAGAAGGATTAAGGAGAGATATAGCGCAAACTTGAGGAAGGTCTTCAACGAACCACCAGATGAATTGAAAATGAACGTAGCAAAGGGACAAATCACCGGGAAGAATTAGAAAACGAACAAAGATTCTTGGGGAAAATTTAGATACAAGAGAACGAAGAGATCACAAGCTGACTAGAGAATACTCGAGCGATGCACCGGTAAGATTTGGAGAACGAGAGCTGAAAGCTAAGAATGAATAATTCTGAGATGATCGGCTCTGGAGAATCAAACTGAAAAGACTCCTGAATTGCTCCGAATGGGTGAAAAGAATTCTCACAATCAAAAACAATTATGAGAGGATGGCATAAAGCTAGAACCATGAATATTTGGAAGAACGGGTAAGGATTTAAGAGGAACATTTCTTCGGTCTTCAAAATCCAAGAATGACGACGAGAACCACAACCATGAGTTATTGAGGCACTCCGGAATGAAGAATAAAAAAGGTTGAACCAACGATGAAAAGAATGTGAAAGATCTTGGAGAAAGACATATGACTGATGACAATTCATTCTTACGTCACACTTTTGAAAAGAATTTGGGAATCACTCCGGATAAATTAGAAGAGTCAGGTAAGATCCTGGGAAAAGACCTGTGGGTTAGGGCCCACTCAAGTCGTTGAAATGATTTTGAAGAGAGATTGCACCGGTTGAATTAAATGACTTGAATGAGATAATAATCTCCAAACAGCTTGAACGGATTTAGAATGGAAACATGAATCTTCTGAGATATCTTCAGCACTCTGGATACAAGTATCGCAATGTTAATGATCAAGAGATGCTTGGATAAGAACTTCCAACACGAGAAAGCATTTGAAACAAGGTAAGGGATATGATCAACAGCTACAACTTGAATTTAATCCACCGGAAAAGAATCCAAGGATGAAGAATGATAAACTTGAAGCTTCCTTAGTATCTTCCTGAGAATCACCGAATAAGAACATTGACGGAAAAGAATGGAGAGACTTCCCATCAATAAAAAGGATACTTGATTAAGAAATCTGAGTCCTTGAAGAAAAGGGTGGGAGGGCGGGAAAACAAAGGCAACTTGGGGACGGATGAAATGAACAACATTGGGAAAACTGAGAGGTGATCTTGCGAATGGGGAAAATGATAGGATCAACTTGATGAGAAGCGAACCGGTTGGAAAAGAATTGTCATGACAATCTCGATAAACAAGAAGGATTAGAACTACCATAGAAACATGAGAACACCTCTTAGAATAAGGTATGGAATCAACACTTGACATCGAAGCAACTCAAATACCACAACAAAAACAAAACAAGGATTTGGCTCGCAGAATAAGCCGGAAACAAACATATGATAGAGATTTCTTCCGAAGTTTTCATGGTGGGGCCTGCACGGGCTCGATCATATAGCACCATCATGTATAGGGCAGTGCACATGACATACGAAGCGTCCCCGAGTCAGCATATCCAAGGACTCTTTAAGACACAACGAGACCACTGTAAAACCAACCGTGGACAGCCGGACCACTAGACGTCGAACCCCAATCTCATATCATGCATCTGTCGGAAAGATATCCTAGGTAACTACTTGAATTCCCACCTATTAACTCCAGAAACTTTCTAGTTATGCAATCAGGTGTTGGGGATACAGGGAGGCACAAATATATCACACAACTATAAAGCCCTACGCTCCAACCGTATCCATCCGTCGACACATAACCAAGAAACCTCCGAAAATCGTGTACCTCAGACCTTTGAAAACATCTGATATACTAGATGTTGCAATACATCTGATCGCTGTCCCCAGTACTGGGTGTCATCAAACTACTCTCACTACAAGGAGTATAGAAGCGTTTTCGATGTCGGCGACCTCTGGTACTCCGGAACTGAAACGATAAGCACTGTGACAAAAATACCTTGGAGCTCAACTCCCCGGGACACTGCCACAACCCCTAAATGTCAGGAGGCACCAAGACAGAATTCCTGTCACAATGATATCGCAACGATCCAACAATACCCGCGTGATCCTAAAAAAATTGAGTGAAAAAGAGAAGAGTGAAGACAAAACATCTACGTCAGGAGTCCTCACCGGAGCGACGAAGGGGCTGAGGAGTAAAAAGAATTCCGACTCTCTGATATAACTAAGACTCAGAATAGTTTTCTTCTAGACTCAACAACGACAGCGGTTCGATCAATCAAGGGGGCTCCTAAGCTCGATAAGGCTCTAATACCAACTTGTAGCGCCCAAGATGTGATTCTATCCCAATCACGTGATGAATTCATGATTGGGGCACAACCGCATTTCAAGCGCATAGCAAGGTGGATATCATTACAACATACCATGTACTGAATAGATGAGAATACAAGATAAAGGCTTACACTCACCACAAGTAACAACATTCATACAACAATACATTAATACATAGCAACCATCATACAGAAGAGCAGGATCCGACTACAGATGAAATCAAACGAAAAAGAAGAATGACATCCACCCTTCTAATCCCAGGTTCCCCGACCCGGAACCTATCCCTTGATCGAAGAAGAAGAACTCCAAAACAAGCAAGCATCGCACTCGCGTCAGACCATCGCATTACATGTACCTGCAACTGTTGTTGTAGTAATCTGTGAGCCACGAGGACTCGGCAATCCCATTACAATGGGTATTAAAACTAGCAAAGCTTAATGTGTATGGAAAGGATAAGTGGCGAGGTTGCAGCAGCAACTAAGCAAAGTACGGTGGCTAACTTACGAGTACAAGAGTAAGATGAGAAACTACGCAACGGTCGCAAACTAGTAATGATCAAGAAGTGATCCTGAACTACTTACGTTCCAACATAGCCCAACCGTGCTCTCCTCTCAAACTTCCTCGAAAAGAGACAGGCGCGGTTACGCACGTGGTTGGTGTATTTTAATTGAGTTTACTTCAAGTCCTCTACAACCGGATATTAACAAATTCCCATGTGCCACATAACCGGGGGCTTGATGACCCACAAGTGTAGGGGATCTATCATAGACTTTTCGATAACTAAGAGTCTCGAACCCAAGAAGGAGCAGAAGGAAATGATAAGCAGTTTTTAGTAAGGTATTCTCTACAAGCACTGAAATTATCGGTAACAGATAGTTTTGTGATAAGGTAATTTGTAACAAGTAACAAGTAATGCAAGTAAATAAGGTGCAGCAATATGGCCCAATCCTTTTTGTAGCAAAGGACAAGCCTGGACAAACTCTTGTATAAAGGAAAGCGCTCCCGAGGACACATGGGAATTATCATCAAGCTAGTTTTCGTCACGTTCATATGATTCGCATTTGGTACTTTGATAATTTGATATGTGGGTGGACCGGTGCTTGGGTACTGCCCTTACTTGGACAAGCATCCCACTTATGATTAACCCCTATTGCAAGCATCTGCAACTACAACAGAAGTATTAAGGTAAACCTAACCATAGCATGAAACATATGGATCCAAATCAGCCCCTCACGAAGCAACACATAAACTAGGGTTTAAGCTTCTGTCACTCTAGCAACCCATCATCTACTTATTACTTCCCGATGCCTCCCTCTAGGTCTAAACAATGGTGAAGTGTCATGTAGTCGACCTTCACATGACACCACTAGAGGGATTACAACATACATCTCATCAAAATATCAAACGAATACCAAATTCACATGACTACTTATAGCAAGACTTCTCCCATGTCCTCAGGAACAAACATAACTACTCACAAAGCATATTCATGTTCATAATCATAGGGGTATTAATATGCATAATGGATCTGAACATATGATCTTCCACCAAATAAACCAACTAGCATCAACTACAAGGAGTAATCAACACTACTAGCAACCCACAGGTACCAATTGAGGTTTGGATACAAAGATTGGATACAAGAGATGAACTTGGGTTTGAGATGAGATGGTGCTGGTGAAGATGTTGATGGAGATTGACCCCCTCCCGATGAGAGGATCATTGGTGATGACGATGGTGATGATTTCCCCCTCCCGGAGGGAAGTTTCCCTGGTAGAACAGCTCTGCCAGAGCCCTAGATTGGTCCCGCCAAGGTTCCGCCTTGTGGCGGCCGAGTTGTTTCCCGTAAGCTTGCTTATGATTTTTTCCTCGACGAAAGACTCCATATAGACAAAGATGGGCATCGGAGGGTCACCAGGGGGCCCACGAGGCAAGGGGGCACGCCCAGGGGGTAGGGCGTGCCGCCACCCTCGTGGACGGTGGGTGGCCCCCCTCTGGTACGTCTTTCGCCCAATTTTTTTTAATATATTCTGAAAATAATTCTCGTGGAGTTTCAGGACTTTTGGAGATGTGCAGAATAGGTCTCTAATATTTGCTCCTTTCGAGCCCAGAATTCCAGCTGCCGGCATTCCCCCTCTTCATGTAAACCTTGTAAAATAAGAGAGAATAGGAATAAGTATTGTGACATAATGTGTAATAACAGCCCATAATGCAATAAATATCGATATAAAAGCATAATGCAAAATGGACGTATCATCTCCCCCAAGCTTAGACCTCGCTTGTCCTCAAGCGAAAGCCGAAATCGAAAAATATGTCCACATGTTTAGAGATAGAGGTGTCGATAAAATAAAATACGAACATGAGGGCATCATGATCATCTTCTATATCTAAATAGCTACCCCCCACTAAGATATTTCTCTCAACATGCAAGCATGCCACCTCATCATTCAACAAACATAAGAAAAGGCCCACCTCAACATGCAACTATGCATATTAAAAATCCACTACAACATGCATGCATGTAAAATTCCATTTTATTATGCTATTTACATTTAATTCTTATATACTTTCAGAAACTATTGTTTCAAGAATTCATGTTCCATATAACCAGAATCTCATTGAAATATTGCAAACATTCTCGCAACAGCGTCACACACACACACACACACACACACACACACACATATATATATATATATATATATATATATATATATATATATATTCATACGATCTCTAATGCTAAAATAACAATTTATTCACATACTCAAGTATGAATCAGAAACTTTATTGAAAACTAACAAACTATAATCTCGGTCATTGAAGCAATTGCAATTTATCATAACATAGGAAAGAGTCAATATAAGAGCTTCTCAGCACGTCCGCATACTCAACCATCATTTAGTCTTTCACAATTGCTAACACTCACGCGATATTTATGGTTATGAAGTTTTAATTGGACACAGAGAAAGATAGGGGCTTATAGTTTTGCCTTTTTACCTCAAGGGTAATGTCAACAATAATATTTCATGCAAACCCACATCCAATTAGCCATATATATCAGGATCTTTCCAACACATTGTGCTTGCCAAAGGATAAAATGTAAAAAGGAAAGGTGAAGATCACCGTGACTCTTATATGAAGTAATAGACAAGAATAAAAGATAGGCCCTTCGCAGAGGGAAGCAGAGGTTGTCATGTGCTTTTATGGTTGGATGCATGAAATCTTAATGCAAAAGAACGTCACTTTATATTGCCACTTGTGATATGGACCTTTACTATGCAGTCCGTCGCTTTTATTTCTTACACATCACAAGATCGTATAAAGCTTATTTTCTCCACACTAATAAGTCATACATATTTAGGGAGCAATTCTTATTGCTTGCAACGATGACAACTTACTTGAAGGATCTTACTCAATCCATAGGTAGATATGGTGGACTCTCATGGCAAGACTGGTTTTAGGGATATTTGGAAGCACAAGTAGTATCTCTACTTGGTGCAAAGAAATTGGCTAGCAAGAGAGGGAAAGACAAGCTCAACATGTTGGATGATCCATGACAACATAATTTATCTCATATGTAAGAAAACACAACCCATTACGTTGTATTCCTTGTACAACGTCAACTCTTTAGCAAGTCATATTTTAATGAGTGCTCACAATTATAAAAGATGTCCAAGATAGTATATTTATATGTGAAAACCTCTCTTTCTTTATTACTTCCTATTAATTGCAACGATGACCAAAACTATGTTTGTCAACTCTCAACAACTTTTATTCATCATACTCTTTATATGTGAGCCCGTTACTCTCCATAAGATCCACATGATCCCTTTATTTCTTTTTATTTAATTCTATTCCCTCAAGTTCATAGCAAAAAAATCAAGCCCTTGACTCAACACTAATCTTTATTATATATAGCTCACGGACTCGATTACATGGAAGGATCATAAAGCAAAACTCACAACTAGATCGTACTAAAACTTTATTCTACTAGATCAAGATATTATCAAAAGGATCAAACTAAGAAAAAATGGTAAAGATAAAAGTGTGATGGTGATACGATATCGGGGCACTCCCCCAAGCTTGGCAGTTGCCAAGGGGAGTGCCCATACGCGATACTCAATTCTTCTTTGTTGGTGAAGAAGGTGTTGGTGATGATGGATAGTCACACATCGAGCGTAGGAGATCCTCCAATTTGCGGATAATGCCCTTGAGTGTGATGATATGCTCCTTCAACAAAATATTTTCACTTGTGAGATACTTGTTTTGAATACGAACCAACTCAATCATCTTGAAAGCCTCAATCTCCATTGGGGTAAAGAGATTGTGGTGAGGTTGAAGGATGTCTTCTTCTGCTACTATCGGAACTTGATCCCCCATGGCCTTCTTGATCCCATCATCCTTATTGATCTCTCCGGGCTCTTCTCTCTTCAGCTCTATCTTCATTAGCCAAGCATCGTTGCCCTCATTGTTGGAGGAGGAGGGAGACGACATGATGCTTGGCCTTGACAACCCTGGCAGAAAATAGCTCGAAACAAAAACAAGATATATTTGCATGATACGGTGGTCAAAACCTTCGGGAGATTATATAGTGAATTTTTACCGACCAAAAGAAGTATCGTGCAAGAAAAGGGAGTCCGGAGAGCACACGGGGTGTCCATGAGGCAGGGGGGCGTGCCCAGGGGGTAGGGCGTGCCCTCCACCCTAGTGGACGCCTCGTGTCCTTCCCGGACTACTTCTTATTTTCCTATTTTCTTAAATATTCCAAAACGGAGAAAAATTGCCATTAGAACTGTTTTGGAGTCGGTTTACTTACCGTACCACATACCTATTCCTTTTTGGAGTCTGGAACATTCTGAAAAGTGTCCCTTATGTATTCCTCCGGGGTTATGGTTTCAATAACATTATTCAACATTTATAGGATTACCTGAGATATAATGTTTGATTCTTTGGCCGTTCACCACCCTCGGATTTGTGCCTTCGAAGTTGTTGATTTTTATGGCACCGGAACGGTAGACCTCCGCAATGACATAAGGACCTTCCCATTTAGAGAGGAGTTTGCCTGCAAAAAATCTTAAACGAGAGTTGTATAACAATACATAATCACCTACATTAAACTCATGTTTTCGTATCCTTTTATCATGCCATCTTTTAACTTTTTCTTTAAATAGTTTGGCATTCTCGTAGGCCTGGGTTCTCCATTCATCAAGTGAGCTAATGTCAAAAAGCCTCTTCTCACCGGCAAGTTTAAAGTCATAGTTGAGCTCTTTAATAGCCCAATATGCCTTATGTTCTAGTTCAAGAGGTAAGTGACATGCTTTACCATAAACCATTTTATATGGAGACATACCCATAGGATTTTTATATGTAGCTCTATAATCCCATAATGCATCATCAAGTTTCTTGGACCAATTCTTTCTAGATCTATTAACAGTCTTTTGTAAAATTAATTTAAGCTCTCTATTGCTGAGTTCTACTTGACCACTAGACTCCGGATGATATGGAGATGCAATTTTATGATTAACATCATACTTAGCAAGCATTTTACGAAAAGCACCATGAATAAAATGTGAACCACCATCAGTCATTATGTATCTAGGGACTCCAAACCTCGGAAAAATGACTTCTTTAAGCATCTTAATAGAGGTGTTATGATCAGCACTACTAGTTGGAATAGCTTGTACCAACTTAGTAACGTAATCAACAGCAACTAAAATATGCGTATACCCATTAGAGAAAGGAAAAGGTCCCACATAATCAAACCCCAAACATCAAATTGTTCAATAACAAGTGAATAGTTCATAGGCATTTCTTGACGTCTACTGATATTACCAATTCGTTGACATTCATCACAAGACAAGACAAACTTACGGGCATCTTTGAAGAGAGTATGCCAATAAAAACCGGATTGCAATACCTTATGCGCAGTTCTATCTCCAGCATGGTGTCCTCCATAAGCCTCGGAGTGGCACTTGCGTAGGATCTGTTCCTGTTCATGCTCAGGTACACAACGTCTAGTAACACCATCTACTCCTTCTTTATAAAAATGCAGGTCATCCCAGAAGTAATGTATTAAATCATAGAAGAACTTTTTCTTTTGCTGGTATGAGAAACTAGGTGGTATAAATTTAGCAACAATATAATTAGCATAATCAGCATACCATGGAGGAGTACGAGAAGCATTTAGGACAGCTAATTGTTCATCAGGAAAGCTATCATCAATAGGTAGTGGGTCATCAAGAACATTCTCTAACCTAGATAAGTTATCTGCAACGGGGTTCTCAGCTCCCTTTCTATCAATAATATGCAAATCAAATTCTTGTAGCAAGAGAACCCATCTAATAAGTCTAGGTTTAGCATCTTTCTTTTCCATAAGATATTTAATAGCAGCATGATCAGTGTGAACAGTTACTTTAGAATGAACAATATAAGGTCTGAACTTATCACAAGCAAATACAACTGCTAATGTTTTTTTCAGTAGTAGCATAATTTCTTTGAGCACTGTCTAGAGTCTTACTAGCATATTGAATAACAATTAATTTCTTATCAACTCTTTGTCCTAGAACAGCCCCTACAGCATAATCACTAGCATCACACATAATTTCAAAGTGTAAATTCCAATTAGGAGGTTGAACAATAGGTGCAGAAATCAAAGCTTTCTTAAGTATTTCAAATGCTTCTACACAATCATCATCAAAGACAAAAGGAATATGTTTTTGTAAGAGATTAGTCAGAGGCCGAGAAATTTTAGAAAAGTCCTTAATGAACCTCCTATAAAAACCGGCATTACCAAGGAAACTTCTTATACCTTTAATGTCCTTGGGACACGGCATCTTTTCAATTGCATCAACCTTAGCTTTATCAACTTCAATACCTCTTTCAGAAATTTTATGCCCCAAGACAATACCTTCATTAACCATAAAGTGGCACTTCTCCCAGTTCAAGACAAGATTAGTTTCTTCACATCTCTGCAAAACTCGATCGAGATTGCTTAAGCAATCATCAAAAGAAGTCTCATAAATAGAGAAATCATCCATGAATACCTCAACAATCTTTTCACAAAAGTTAGAGAATATAGCAGTCATACATCTTTGAAAGGTAGCAGGTGCATTACATAAACCAAAAGGCATACGTCTATAAGCAAAGGTGCCGAAAGGTCAAGTAAAAGTTGTCTTTTCTTGATCCTCTTTTGACACAGGTATTTGAGAGAAACCAGAATAACCATCTAGAAAGCAAAAATGCGTATGCTTGGATAATCTTTCTAGCATTTGATCAATAAAAGGTAAAGGGTAATGATACTTTTTAGTAGCTTTATTTAATTTGTGGAACTCAATTACCATTCTATAACCTACAACAATTCTTTGTGGATCAATTCATCCTTATCATGAGGAACAACAGTAATACCTCCCTTCTTAGGGACACAATGGAAAGGACTTACCCACTGACTATCAGCAACGACATAAATTATACCTGCCTCTAGAAGTTTTAGTATTTCTTTTCTTACCACTTATTTCATCTTAGGATTTAACCATCGTTGGTGATCGACAACTGGTTTAGCATCTTTCTCCATCTTTATTTTGTGCTGGCATAGAGTGGGTCTAATGCCCTTAAGATCATCAAAAGTATATCCAATAGCAGCATGGTGCTTCTTCAGAGTTTTCAATAATTTCTTTTCTTCATGCTCTGAAAGGTTAGCACTAATAATAACAGGATATATCTCTTTCTCATCAAGATAAGCATATTTAAGAGTATCAGGTAAAGGTTTAAGCTCAAACACAGGATCACCCTTAGGTGGAGGGGGATCCCCTAGGATTTTCAACAGGCAAATTGTGTTTCAAAATAGGTCCCTGTTTAAAGAATACTTCATCTATTTCCCTTCTTTCATTCATAAACATATCATTTCCATGATCTAGCAAATATTGTTCTAAAGGATCACTAGGAGGCACGACAATAGAATCAAGACCAATAATTTCATCTTTACTAGGTAATTCTTTATCATGGGGTTGTCTACAAAATTTAGCAAAATTAAACTCATGAGACATATCCCCTAAACCAACAGAAACAATATCCTTATTGTAGTCTATCTTAGCATTAACAGTATTCAAGAAGGGTCTACCAAATATAATGGGACAAAAGTCATCTTGTGGGGAACCAAGAACAAGAAAATCAGCAGGATATTTAACCTTCCCACACAAGACTTCAACATCTCTAACAATCCCAACTGGTGAAATAGTATCTCTATTGGCAAGCTTAATTGTAACATCAATCTCTTTTATATCAGCAGGTGCAATATCATGCATAATTTCTTTGTATAAGGAATGAGGTATTGCACTTGCACTAGCACCCATATCACATAAGCCATGATAGCAATGATCTCCTATTTTAACAAAAATAACAGGCATGCCTACAACATGTCTATGTTTATTTATAATATCAGGTCTAGCAATTCTAGCAGATTCATTGCAGAAGTAAATAACATGCCCGTCAATGTTATCGGCCAAGAGATCTTTAACCATAGCAACACTAGGTTGAACCTTAATTTGCTCAGGGGGTTTGGGTGTCTTAATATTACTTTTGTTGACCACGGTTGAAGCTTTAGCATGATCCTTTATTCTAACAGGGAAAGGTGGTTTCTCAATATAAGCAGTAGGAACAACAAGATCATTATAAGTGATAGTATTTTCTTCAACTTTAATAGGTGCAACTACTTTTACTTCAATGGGAGGATTATATTTAAACCACTTCTCCTTAGGTAGGTCAACATGAGTGGCAAAGGATTCACAAAAGGAAGCTACTATCTCAGAGTCAAGTCCATATTTAGTGCTAAATTCATAGAAAGCATCGGTATCCATAAAAGATTTAACACAATCAAAGCTAGGAGTTATACCCAACTCCTTACCTTCGTCGAGGTCCCAATCTTTAGAGTTGCGTTTAATTCTTTCCAATAAATCCCATTTGAATTCAATAGTCTTCATCATAAAAGATCCAGTACAAGAAGTATCGAACATGGAGCGATTACTGAGAGAAAGCCGAGCATAAATTTTTTGAATAATCATTTCTTTTGAGAGCTCATGATTGGGGCATGAATATAACATTGACTTAAGCCTCCCCCAAGCTTGAGCGATTCTTTCTCCTCCGCGAGGCCAAATATATATATATATATATATATATAATTACAATCACAATGAACAAGATGCATAGGATAAAACTTCTGATGAAATTCCAATTTCAATCGTTGGTAGTTCCATGATCCAATATCATCACATAGCCTCAACCATGTCAATTCATCTCCATTCAAAGATAAAGAGAATACCTTCTTCTTGATAACATCCTTGGGCATACCTACAAGCTTAAATAATCCACAAACTTCATCCACATAGCTTAGGTGCAAATTGAGATGTAATGTTCCATCACCTATGAAAGGATTAGCTAGCAGTTTCTCTATCATACCCGAAGGAATTTCAAAGTAAACATTTTCAGTAGGTTTAGTAGGTTGAGGAGCAACTCTTTTCTCTACTAGTCGGGGTGAAGATACCCCGAACGAGCCCCTCAAAGGATTATGTTCCATAGTAACAAGTGACAGTAAATTTCAGCACACTATATAAATTTTTCCTTACCAAATTCCACCTACCAAAGGCGCTTCACTCCCTGGCAACGGCGCTAGAAAAGAGTCTTGATGACCCACAAGTTTAGGGGATCTATCGTAGCCATTTTGATAAGTAAGAGTGTCGAACCCAACGAGGAGCAGAAGGAAATGATAAGCAGTTTTCAGTAAGGTATTCTCCGCAAGCACTGAAATTATCGGTAACAGATAGTTTTGTGATAAGGTAATTTGTAACGAGTAACAAGTAATGCAAGTAAATAAGGTGAAGCAATATGGCCCAATACTTTTTGTAGCAAAGGACAAGCCTGGACAAACTCTTATATAAAGGAAAGCGCTCCCGAGGACACATGGGAATTATCGTCAAGCTAGTTTTCGTCATGTTCATATGATCCACGTTCGGTACTTTGATAATTTGATATGTTGGTGGACCGGTGCTTGTGTACTTCCCTTACTTGGACAAGCATCCCATTGATGATTAACCCCTATTGCAAGCATCTGCAACTACAACAGAAGTATTAAGGTAAACCTAACCATAGCATGAAACATATGGATCCAAATCAGCCCCTTACGAAGCAACACATAAACTAGGGTTTAAGCTTCTGTCACTCTAGCAACCCACCATCTACTTATTACTTTCGAATGCCTCCTTCTAGTCCCAAACAATGGTGAAGTGTCATGTAGTCGACGTTCACATGACACTACTAGAGGGATGACAACATACATCTCATCAAAATGTCGAACAAATACCAAATTCACATGACTACTTATAGAAAGACTTCTCCCATGTCCTCAGGAACAAATGTAAATAATCACAAAGCATATTCATGTTCATAATCAGAGGGGTATTAATATGCATAAGGGATCTGAACATATGATCTTCCACCAAATAAACCAACTAGCATCAACTACAAGGAGTAATCAACACTACTAGCAACCCACAGGTACCAATCTAAGGTTTGGATACAAAGATTATATACAAGAGATGAACTAGGGTTTGAGATGAGATGGTTCTGGTGAAGATGTCGATGGAGATTGACCCCCCTCCCGATGAGAGGATCGTTGGTGATGACGATGGTGATGATTTCCCCCTCCCAGAGGGAAGTTTCCCTGGCAGAACAGCTCCGCCGGAGCCCTAGATTGGTTCCGCCAAGGTTCCGCCTCGTGGCGGCGGAGTTTCGTCCGTAAGCTTTCTGATGATTTTTTCCTCTATGAAAGACTCCATATAAGCAAAGATGGGCATCGGAGGGCCACCAGCGGGCCCACGAGGCACCCTCGTGGACGGTGGGTGTCCCCCCTCCGGTACTTCTTTCGCCCAATATTTTTTATATATTCTGAAAATAATTCCCATCGAGTTTCAGGACTTTTGGAGATGTGCTGAATAGGTCTCTAATATTTGCTCCTTTTCCAGCCCAGAATTCCAGCTGCCGACATTCCCCCTCTTCATGTAAACCTTGTAAAATAAGAGAGAATAGGCATAAGTATTGTGACATAATGTGTAATAAGAGCCCATAATGCAATAAATATCGATATAAAAGCATGATGCAAAATGTATCAGGGCACGGCTCTCGAAAGTTTAAACCCTGTAGGGGTGTCCCAACTTAGCCCATGACAAGCTCACGATCCGCGGAGACAATCCTCCATCACTGGACACACGATCAAACTCGGAATCTCGGTGCACAAGACATTTCGACAATGGTAAAATAAGTCCAGCAAGACCTCCCGATGCACCGACCGAGCCTAATAGGAGTTGCGCGATCTCGTTCTCAGGGTACACCGAATGGGACAAGCTACGAGTAAAACCAGCCCTCGAGTTTCCCCGAGGTGACCCCGCAGGCTCCCATCTGGGACCAACACCATCAGCACTGGCCCCCCTGCTATGTAGAAAAAACTCGAGTTCATGACGCCCTATGCAGATTAATTATTAGGTTCAAGTATTATGATGGCAAATGTTAAAACCAATGTTTGGCCTTGCTGGAAGAGTTTTATTCAAAGCGAACTATCAAGAGGTCCCCATAAACCCTCAGTATGTTAGGGACGCAAAATCAAGGAACATAACACCGGTATGCCGGAAAATAGGGCAGCAAGAGTGGAACAAAACACCAGGCATAAGGCCGAGCCTTCCACTCTTTACCAAGTATATAGATGCATTAATTAAATAAGAGATATTGTGATATCCCATCATATCCATGATATACATGTCCCAACATGGAACAACCTGCAACTGCACCTGCAACTAGAAATGCTATAAGAGGGGCTGAGCAAAGTGGTAACATAGCCAAACAACGATTTGCTGGGAAGGTTAAAAAGGTTAGAGGGTATCAAGACAATTTGGGAGGCTTGATAAACAAGTGATAGGTAGCACGACATAGCGATAGCATCGAGACAACTAGCAAAAGCAAAGATAGTAGTGGTATCCAGGGTAACGGTCATCTTGCCTGAAATTCCGCTAAGAAGAAGACTAGATCCATGAAGTAGACGAACCAACATAGTCAAACAGATCCTCACATTAGCAACACAACCGGAACTATCAAGGAGAAGCGCTACCGGAAAGAAGCAAACATCATGGTGAACAACCATCACATAAACATAGCATGATGCACAAACAAGCATATGATGCATGTCCGGTTTAATGAGGCATGGCATGGCAAAGTGCAACAAACAATACTACAAATGAAGTGGAGCTCAATATGCAACGAGTTGCATATTGAAGAAACACCACATTCATTCATTTAGTTCCCTACTGTTTATTTACCCATCAATATTAAATGTTTTTAAACATGGCAAGAGGTGAAGCATAATAAGACAATCTACCTAGGCAAGTTTAAATAAGGCCGGAACAACAAACAACAATTCTGGAAAACCCCATATGTCATCTAGCAATTTAATGCAAGCAACAATTTTAAGCATTTAAATGTTGTTATCATGATGCGGATGACATATACAAGTTTTATGCAATTTTATAAAAATGTTACATGAGCATGTTATGAAGCATTTGTCACCGTGGTGGAAAAAAAGGGTGCCCCGGCGACGATAAAGAAAACGGTGCCACGACAACGTCCCGGTTCCGACAACTCATTGAGATATCGGTGCAAAAGAAGCAAGTGCGTGGATTTTCGGAACATGCTAGAGATGGTGGGGCGATCCCGGTTACCGGGTTCCCACGGGTCGACGCATGGAAAATGAGGAGGGCCATGCAACGACACTCGGACATGGTGCAAACAGGAGCATCTCATACAACAAAAGCATTCGTTCTCGGAAGGTCATCTCGGCGGTTATACCTTCGAAGCGTGCGTTTTCAAAGCGGATCGATTCGATGTGGTGTCGGGGAAGTAAACATTCTCGGGACAGTCATAGTGGAAGTAGTGGTTCACGAGTCGAAGAGGAACTAGTCATTCATGTTTGTAGATGTTCGGGGTCACGACAAGGAACTTGACGTCCACGAGGTCTTCGCAGGTCGACGGTAATGGTACATGTTTCGTAGCCATTTGAGTCATCGGTAGAGGAACTTGGTGGTCCATGTAGTCGAACTTGGCGCATCTGAAGGGTACTTGGTGAAATCACGTAGTCGTAGATGGGTCGTAGAGGTACTTGACGTCCACGGGGTCGACGATAGGCATTCTAGGCATCGGGCGTCCAGGTACTTGCCGGGCTTGAAGAACCGAATGGGGGTACATGGTGTTTCGGATGCAGTCTCATCGTTCCTGGTATGATGGCCTTGGTACGAGCCAAAACAAAGCCTCACCAAAGGCCTCAATAGGAAGCCGTGTGGCCTCTCGGTGGAGACAAATTGAACAAGGCCTGACCATGGCGTCCGGAAGGGGTTTCCGAGGTGATGCAGGTGGCCCATGGTGGGGTGCGGCAGGATAGAGCTTGATGGAGCAAGGGCCGAGGGGCGCTTGGCGGCAGGGCCCGCGAACAGAGGAGGAATTTGACAAAAATAGCCTGAGGATTTTTAGAGGAAGTAAAATCCACACCTGTTGGATTTAACTCAGACAAGTTTTAATTTCGAATCCCATTCAAATGAACTCCAAATGGGTTGAAATTATAGGGGGTGACCCTACACACTAGATGTGATTTATGGGCAGATTTGGAACATTTATGGAGAAGTAAAATTGCAACTCAATTTTACTAAAAGGTCAAAAAGGAAGGATAGGTAGTTGAGTCAGATAAAAAAAGAGTTGAAAAATAATGCAAATATGTTATGGGTGATTCCAAGTTAATGGAATATTTATTATAGCCCCCTAATATATTGGGAGGATATGTTATAAAGGGAAATCACAATGCGAATTCCCTCGTTTTAAATGGACCAAAAATCCATGCAATTTATTTGAGTTTTAAAACGGTGGCAAAAAAATTAATGGCATGATAAGATGATGCAATGCGAATGATGACATGATGCAATGCAACAACCAAATAAAACAAACGGGAGCAACGAAAAACATGGAAAGCATGTGGAGCGTCGGTCTTGGGATGTCACAGATTGTGTGCCTCATCTGATGTTTCAGAATGGTCGCCTTGATGTTTTGAACATACCGCCAGGTCATCCTATGAATCACACATGTCCATATCGGATTTCTAAAACCAATGAAGACATGAAAATCAAAGAGTGGAAAAAATGTATGGACAGTCATAAGGAGGTACTTGGAATCAACATTGTGCAAAAGGCAAGAATTGGAGACCGGATAATCTCCATTCTCCATAATGGAGAGTCTGGGCCTATCTTGTTTTATGCTATTTTACCTAAGAGAAGGTAGTAGGTCCTAGCTAATAGTCATGATCATGTAATGCGAACAACTAAGTAGGATTGTTTAGATGACTATGATGATAATGTGGTATCGAGTAGAAGTTGTAGATGACGATGAGTATGACTTGTTATTATGATACCAATGATGAGTTATTTGTTATTATGATTGATGATGCATGATGCTAAGTTGTTATATGAGCATTATGAGTTATTATATATATACCAGTAGGTGAAATGAACATGGATTAGATTCAAGTGGAGGCAACATGTGGTGCACGTCGAAAGTACTACTAATCCAAACTAGATCAAGTTTGGATTAGAGTAGTACTTTTGACATGCACCACATGTTGCCTCCACTTGAATCTACTCCACGTTCATTTCACCCACTGTTATATATAATAACAAATCATGGTCATAAAATCATATGATGAAAGTACTGTATATAAAACCACAACGAAAATAAGTTGTATTTTTAAAAATATAGGAAAAGTTGGCAGCAACGCTTTTCAGAAGAAACGCTACTGCTACTTACCACTATCAGTAGCGCTTTCCCAAAGAAAGCGCTACTGCTAACTAGGTATACCAGTAGTGCTGCCTTTCCAACGCTACTGCTACTAGTTAGATGTAGCGCCTTAGTGGTAGCGCTCGTACCAGCGCTACTACTTGGGTTTTCCCTAGTAGTGAATGGTCCAATTAGTTTTTGTTCTAGTGCTTTATATATTGCAATTTTTTGCTGCTGTGGTGACCTTGTTCTTGAGCTTACATGTCTAATTTATATGGTCCAAAGTAGTTTTGATGCATGATATAGCCTCCAGACACTTGTAGGAGTAGTTGTTATCAATTTTGTTGAGTTTGGTTCACTTTTATTTTGAGTCACTAAAAATTTCAGAAATTTTCAGAGAAAAGAAATGATGAAAAGATGGTTGAGAGGCTCTTCAGGCAGGGGCTCAAAGGAAAATGAAAATGAGAAGAAGAAGCCCAAGTACAACCTCCCTCGCATCATGGAGGTTCGGCCGTGTGAATGGAGATGCATTCTTGGGGGCGGCCGGAATTTATGAGGACTTCTATTATTTGGATGAAAATGCAGGCATCACCGACTTCGTCCATGATAAGTGTGATCAATAGCTCCTACTCACTAATACCTTCATGCAAATTTTTCACTTTCATGCTAGGAAATCACCACCCACGGTAGAGCCTTGTTTATATGATGAGCATAAGGAGATGACGCATTATGATTTTTGCGAGGTTTGCAAATTGCCTGATGAGGGCAGCGTCAGTGAACCACGTCCTAGAGATGTGGAAGATATTATTGATGAAGTTACCGTAGGGGAAGGAAGAGGAGTGTCAGAAGCGAGAGTGGCTAG
Organism: Triticum aestivum; assembly: GCF_018294505.1. Classification (NCBI taxonomy): domain Eukaryota; kingdom Viridiplantae; phylum Streptophyta; class Magnoliopsida; order Poales; family Poaceae; genus Triticum; species Triticum aestivum. Next base: position 438,751,300 of record NC_057803.1, read on the forward strand.
TTTGCATTTTTCCTGTTTTACGCTATTACTCATTATTTGGTGGGAGATGTTTAATTGGTCGTGGAGAGAGTGGAGGCCTTAGTGCTCCTGACCTTGCTACTTTGAGCCATGCATTACTTCGTGATAGAACTTTTAGTTTGGGCACTATTGTTGCTCGACGGTTGAGTCTAAACCATTCAAGGGGTCCTATCTTTGGAGGTATCTATGCCTCATACCTTGCTAGACGCTTCGAGATACCTATCAGTCACGATGAGGAATAGGAGATGCTGCTACCCACTAGATACTTAGACTATAACAATATGGTAGCGCATGATTTTATTAGCGATGATAAGGACAAGAGACTCATCTATAACCTGGTATTCAGCCAGAAGACTTGTCAGATTATTACTTTGCTTGCACCTTCTTTGTTCGATATTCATTCAGGCAGGTACCTCATTTTTCCCGAGGACATTTATGCATATTGGGAGCGGACGCAATCCCCAGTTCCTGAACGAGAACCATCAGCTGATCCGTATCAGGAGTCTATTTATCAGTGGGAACCACGGGAGCTCGCTAACCAGTGGAACCCCCAGGATCCTCCTCTGTACCCAGGAGAGGGCTACTTTAATCAATGAGCATAGAACAACTTAGGCCAAAATCCTAAGCTTGGGGGAGTACGCATTTCTCATCGACATTGCATTTATGTTCACACACTCATTCTAGTTGTCAGTGTTCATACTTTTTCATTTTATTATCCATGTTAGTTTATTTCTTTTTCTCGCTTTCTTCTCGTGTGTTTGCAAAACTTTGAGAAAATCCAAAAAAACAGTTGTAGTTTCTTTTTAGTTTCCTTTCCATGTTTATTTTGTAGTACTATTAAAAGAAAACCCAAAAAGATTTCTCGTTCTTCTTTTGTTTGTTGGGCGTTTTCCTGTGTAAATAGTTTTTCTCGTTCTTGTTTTACTTTCTTCAGAAAAACAAAAACTCCAAAAATATTTCATTGTGTTTCTTTGAAGTTCTTTTTCCTTTCTTTGGGTCGAGAGGAGAAGACCACGATGAAAATGTTGAGTGGCTCTCATTGCATTATTGTTGATCTAAAAGAGAGCCCATATTACCTTGTCCTCTCCTTTGAATAGATGTTTGCAGATTCCAGCTTGGTCCAATGCACGTGCACTATTATTATTATTATTCATACCGTTCGGTCGTGCAAGTGAAAGGCAATAATGATGATATTTGATGAAATGATTGAGATGAGGAAAAGTTAGTATGAACTCAACCTATTTTGTTTTTGTAAATATGATTAGTTCATCGTTCTTAATTCAGCCCATTATGAATGAAACATGTTTGCAATGACAATTAGAGATTATAGTTACTCATGCCATGATTAGTTAGCTAGTAGTTTATAATGGTTTACCTTGCGTGCCAACATGCTTTTAAAATGGTTGTGATGTGGTATGATAGGATGGTATCCTCCTTTGAATGATCGAGTGGATTGACTTGGCACATGTTCATGCATGTAGCTGAAACAAAATCTACATAGCCTCCACGATATTTATGTTCATGGTGATTTATATCCTACTCATGCTTACACTCAATGTTGGTTATTCTCAATGCATGTTTATGACCGTTGTTGCTCTCTAGTTGGTTGCTCCTCAATCTTTTGCTAGCCTTCACTTGTACTAAGCGAGAATACTTCTTCTGCATCCACTTGCATAAACTCAAAGTTGTTCCATATGAGTCCACCATACCTATCTATATGCGGTATTTACCCGCCGTTCCAAGTAAATTTGCATGTGCCAAACTCTAAACCTTCAAATAATAATCTGTTTTGCATGCCCAAATCGCTCATGTAGCGACTAGGGGCTGTCAGTATCTTCCATGCTAGGTGGGTTATTCTCACGATGAGTGTTAATTCACTTGTCATTCACGAGAAAGTGGTTGGTAATCGGGATGCCCAGTTCCATGCTCAAAATCAAATCAAAATATAATTTCAAACAAAACTCCCCCAACACTATTGTAGGTATGGACGGTCCCCGTTGTTTTGGACCAGCCGTGGAGTGTGCTGGTTGATGGAGGGGGAGTAAAAACTTTACCATTCTATTTGGGAACCGCCTATAATGTATCTAGCATGGAATATATTGAGATCTCTTGGTTGTTATGTTGACAATGAAAGCATACTGCTCAAAATTATATTCATCTTTGTTTCAAAAGCTCGAGCTCTGGCACCTCTGCAAATCCCTTCTTCCCTCAGCGAAGGCCCTATCTATATACTTTTATTGCCGAGTCATTATCCTCTTATAAAAAGCACCAGTTAGAGAGCACCACTTTCATTCGTATGCATTGTTATTAATCGATATTGAGTATGACTATGACTGGATCTCATTTGCCATGAATTACAATGTCTAGTCAGTCCTTGATCTTCAGGGGTGCTGTACATTTATGTTTTGCGGTCTCAGAAAGGGCTAGCGAGATACCATTCTGTTATATCATATCACAATTGTTTTGAAAAAGTGTTGTCATCCGATATTTATTATTATTACTCGCTAGTTGATTATGCCATTGATATGAGTAAATGTGAGGCCTAAATGTTATTGTGAATATGGTTAGTTCATAATCTTTGCTAAAAACTTGAATGTTGGCTTTACATATTTGCAACAACAAGATCAAACAGAGTTTGTAAAAGTTTTTCTTTATCACTTTCAATTTCTCAACTGAATTGCTTGACGAGAAGCAATGGGTTATGCTTGGGGGAGTTGATACGTCTCCATCGTATCTACTTTTCCAAACTCTTTTGGCCCTGTTTTGTACTCTAATTTGCATGATTGGAATGGAACTAACCCGGGCTGACGCTGTTTTCAGCAGAATTTCCTTGGTGTTATTTTTGTGCAGAAATAAAAGTTCTCAGAATGACTTGAAAATTTATGGAGAATATTTTTGGAATTAATAAAAAATATTGGCGAAAGAATTAACCAGAGGGGACCCACCAGCTGTCCACAAGGGTGGAGGGCGCACCCCTACCTTGTGGGTCCCCTGGACCTCCACTGACCTCAACTCGAACTCTATATAATCATGTTCGGGGAGAAAACAATCAAAGAGAAGGATTCATCGCATTTTACGATACGGGATGGCTGATCTAGAGTCCGTTCAAGGTTCTAGAGAGGGGGGTTCATCGTCATCGTCATCACTAACCTTCCTCCATCACCAATTTCATGATGCTCATTGTCGTGCGTGATTAATTCCATCGTAGGCTTGCTGGACAGTGATGGGTTAGATGAGATTTATCATGCAATCAAGTTAGGTTTATTAGGGTTTGATCTGTAGTATGCACTATGTTCTGAGATTGATGTTGCTATGACTTTGCTATGCTTAATGCTTGTCACTAGGGCCCAAGTGCCATGATTTCAGATCTGGACCTATTATGTTTTCATGAATATAGTTGTGTTCTTGATCCTATCTTGCAAGTTGTAGACACCTATTAGGAGTTATGATCCACATACCCCAAGGTGACAATAATTGGGATTCTTTCCGGTGATTACCGTAGTTTGAGGAGTTCATGTATTCACTAAGTGCTAATGCTTTGGTCTGGTTCTCTATTAAAAGAAGGCCTTAATATCCCTTAGTTTCCATTAGGACCCCACTGCCACGGGAGGGTAGGACAAAGGATGTCATGCAAGTTCTTTTCCATAAGCACATATGACTATATTAGGAATACATGCCTACATTATATTGATGAATTGGAGCTAGTTCTGTGTCACCCTAGGTTATAACTGTTGCATGATGAATGCCATCCGATATAATTATCCATCATTGATCCATTGCCTACGAGCTTTTCACATATTGATCTTTGTTATGTTACTTTGCCATTGCCACTGTTACAATTGCTACAAAATTGCTAATGTTACTTTTTCTACTTTTACCATAACTTCCATACTACTTTGCTACTAAATACTTTGTTGCAGATACTAAGTCTTTCAGGTGTGGTTGAATTGACAACTCAACTGCTAATACTTGAGAATATTCTTCAGCTCCTCTTGTGTCGAATCAATAAATTTGGGTTGAACACTCTACCCTCGAAAATTGTTGTGATCCCCTATACTTGTGGGCTATCAGGCCCACTCAGTAATACAACATCACAATGAGCTTGCAAGCAATGTGACTAAGTCATTAGCCACGGGATCTTGTATTACAAAATGAGTAAAGAGACTTGCCGGTAATGAGATTGAACTAGGTATGGAGATACAGACGATCGAATCTTGGGCATGTAACATACCAATGGACAAAGGGCACTGCATACAGGATTAGATGGATCCTTGGCATCAAGGTTAAACCAATAAAGATCTTCATAGAATTTGTAGGAACCAATATGGACATCCAGGTTCCGCTATTGTTTATTGACCGTAGAGGTGTCGCGGTCATGTTTGCAAAGTTCTTGAACCCGTAGGGTCTACACACTTAATGTTTGGTAACGATCTAAGTATAGTTGAGTTATTGTGTTGGTGGCTGAAGGTTGTTCGGAGTCCCGGATGAGATCCCGGACATGACGAGGAACTACGAAATGGTCCGGAGGTAAAGATTGATATATAGGACGAAGGGAATCGGATTCCAAAAGTGTTTCGGGAGGTACCGGGTTATCGCCGGAAGACCTAAAAGAGTTTATGGGAGGGGGGTTGGGGGGCTCATGAGCCAAGGGAAGGGGGCACACCAGCCCACAATAGGCTGGGCACCACCCCAAACCCTAGCCCACTCGGCCAGGTGGATGGGGCGCCCCCTAGGGCAGCTGCCCCCACTACAAAAAAATTCACTTCCATGATGATACGTGTTTGTCACAGTAGGTCACGTTTTCTATCATGCATGTACATCCATGACAATTTTATGACAGAATCAAGATAATCATTAATGTGCTGTCGTAGAAGTGTTCCATGACATTACCAAAATTATCATCATGAAAGTGTCCACTTCCATGATGATAAATCACGCGTCACAGAAGGGCTTTCATCAAGGGTGACCGACACGTGGCATCCATCGTAACGGAACGCCGTTAAGCTACCAGGTCTGGTTTTGGATCCGATAACCTGTTAACAGCACCGACCAATGGGGATTTTCCACGTGTAAAATCATCATTGGCTGGAGGAAACACGTGTCGGCTCACCGTTGGGACAGATGTCATCCACTCATTGGACCCAAAGTGCCTATGATACGTCGACACGTGGCATGGCCCAATAGAGGCCCATTCCTGTGAAAAGGCCGGCCCGTTTGACTTGGTCAAAAGGTGGCGGGACGGCCCACGGCAGGCCTATTAACAGCCTGTTCGCATATAGCCCATTTACAGCTCGTTAACCCAGGGCCCGTTTACGGCCTATCTGAATTAGGCCCAGTAGCATCATCTGGGCCGTCCAATATAATTCCAACCCATTTTAACTTCCGGCCCATGTATGGCCCATGACGTATTTCGGCCCATATGAGTCCCTTCATAACTCTTGGCCCATTAATGGCCCGTGCTAAAACCGGCCCGTAATGAACAGTGTATCGCTTTATACCCATTAGAGGCCCATTATTCCATTGGGTCATTTCCATCCTGTGTTACCTTTCGGCCTTCTGAGGCCCATTTATTCTTGGGCTCATTTCCAGCATTCGGTTACTTACGGCCCGTTACTGGCCTTTTCTGCTTGTGGGCCAAATTCAGCCCGTGGATACAGTCGGCCTATTTGTGGCCTGTTAATCTATTGGGCCATTTTCATAGCATCATCAAATACGACCTATTAACGGCCCATTGTGGTCAGCCCATAAAACGTACGATTTCCACTCTAGCCCGTTTACAGCCCCTTATACGGCCCGTACAAGGCCCATAGATGAGACGGCCCATAGAAGGCCCATGGATCCTACGGGACGTAGAAGGCCCATTGACCCGACGACCCATAGAAGGCCCATTGATCCGACGACCCATAGAAGGCCCATGGATCCGATGGCCCATAGAAGGCCCATGGATCCGACAGCCCATAGAAGGCCATCGATTGTCCGTCCCGTAGATGGCCCATGGATCGTACGGCCTATGGAGGGCCATGGTCACTACAATGTTTGGGCGAGTTGGCCCCATTTGAACGATATAGCGTATTCAAAGAATTATCCTACTCTATACTATCACCTCTAAAAAATATACACTATACAATAAAGAGACTAGGGCATAGAAACGTAGAATAATCCTACACTATACAATAAAGAAATTATAGTCGATTATACCCACTGGGCATTATGGTTCGGCACCAGTGATAGTAAAGCATACACAAACAACAAATTACATACACTGGGCAAATACAGCTCATACATCATGGACGTGCATCAACATAACTTACCATTTGAACTATAATCTCTTCAGAAAATGGGATTGACCAGATTTAGATAGCACAAATTTCAGTCTACAAAATGTCCAATTCCTTCGTTGTTACCTCAGTGTCTTGTTTCTTTTTTTGACTCCTATATCTAATACTTGCATGTCCAGTCTCAACTTGTTGATTGTACGTTCAAAATCATGTACACGTTGTCTTTCCACCTCTAGTTGATGCTCGAGAACATCATCACATTCCAATTCCAATCCATAATCATTCGGTAACGACCATGCCGCATTGCTTGAAGATCTTTGTATTGATGTCACTTCATCCTGAAATGTTTCTGTAACTACACATGACTAGGGCAAAAATATAGTTACAACAGTGAAGCGAGCAAGACAGACTATTTTGTACATGGCAAAACAGGACTAACAATAATGTTACACGTCATGAAGCATAAGCAGGTGATATTTTAAAAATTATAAAAAAGGTAGTATGTGCAGCCTGCATACAGAAATCTCTCTTAGCTCACCAGAGGAGCATGATGTTGGGGCCCAATCCAAAACACAGACAAGTTACAAATTTAGACAGCATGTTGCGTTGAAGTAAGCAAGTAGTTGGCCATTCTGTAGCTCAAGTAAAGTCTTAGGGAGCATAATGAACAACAGAGGATTTCATACAAACATACTACATCAAGCAAAACTATGCAATCATTAGCCTAGTATAAACTAGATTGTGAGCCTCATTCAATAATAGTTGGTTAATAGACTTCAAAGCTTCAGACACACTTCAGCAGAGTAATTAAATGGGAAGGCCTTTAATTATGTCAAATAATAGTTATACAAGTACCCAACATCAGGCATCGTTCTTTGGGCATCTCATTAACTAAGGACAAATAAAGCAATTGAAAAGAGCAAATTAACTATGCCTGAAACAAACAAGGAATTGAACTATTGAGTTGGATACAGTGAATTACCTTAACAGGTTGAAGAGGATCAGCGCAACTCCTACTTATCTTGCAAGGCTCCTTCCTAACATCTTTTACTTGGAAATCCTCAATCTTATCTTCATTGCACCCCCTCTGCAAGGTGACACAAACTAGTTACTCGTCTCCTTGGAAGATAAATATGCATACTTTCTAGTCTGTGAACACAAAAGGATGAGATTATAACAAAACAACACCACATAATGAAACATGCCACACCTCTTGCACTTGCACACAATGAAATGAGCATTTACTATGTCTTCACTATGTAAAAACTAGGCATACCTTCGAACTGGATCTCCCGGTACTCTTGGAGAGCCTACTTTAGTGTACAGCCAAACCTTTATGTCACCTATGAGTTAGAAAAGGCCCCACTACAGTAGCGCTTAGTGTTTAAATCGTTGACAAACTCTGTTAGAGTGTTAGGTCAAGAATAGCAAGTAATCAAAGCAAACAGTCCTAGTATGGTTGGCTGATGCAAACAAGCAATTGAACAGATGTGTGAGCAAATCTTACATATCAAGAAAAGAAGCAAAGAAGGAGGCTTAAAGACCATCACTTGACTGACTAGATTTAAGGGGCATTTAAACATCATGCGCAACGTATGAACTAACATAAACATTGCATATTCCAGATTCTATAATGGAATGCACATGTATTAGGTTATGCCATGTATGATGATGCCTAAATGTACACCATAGCAGGCAGGAGTGATTCATCATTCTACGCACAATTGAATTGCAGGTTAAGGGCCAGTTCTATTCCGCCTTTTGAGGGCTTATTGTCAAAATAAGCCATAAAAGATGTAAAGAAGTCATTTTTGAGTTGTGGGCTTGGGCTTAACTAATTTCACTTTGGAGGGGGACGTTTCGGGTAGAACCTCACTAAAAATTGAAGGGAAGGGGAATAGTGAAATGACTCTGTTGTCTGCCTATATTACACTCAAAATGCAACTGGTGACGCCGCGTCACACCTCACCCTCAAGTAAAAATAAACACGCAAGCGTTCATTGCCCTGACCGCTTGCATCTCCTCTCCCCTTTCCCTCTACCTTAATACCATGCCTGCAGCACTAGGGTTCCTCCAGCAAGCCGTCGCCACTGGTCCCATCTGGCCTGGTCCTCGACAATGCTCTATCCAACTAGGCTACATGGCCAGCGGGTAGGGGCAAATCTCCCTGGCTGCTCCTCCCTCTAGTGTTTCCCTTCATTCTCATGGTCTCCAACAGCTGCTCCACTGTGGTTCATCCAACGCACTACTCTGGCAGGCGCTACACAACTACGGCTGATGCCACACTACGACAGAAGGCACCTTATTCCCCCTCACCACCTCCCATGCCGTGGCCTTGAGGTGCTGTTGAAGGATGAGTCCAACAAGGTGAGGATCTCCTCTAATTTTTTGCCAAATTTTCATTCTTGTCCACTATACGATGAATTGTTAGAGCTGCTTCTGCTACTTCTATATGATGCATTGCTATGAGCTGCTCCTGCTGCTGCTGCTATATGATGAATTGCTATGAACTGCTGCTGTTATATGATGAATTGCTATGAGCTAATGCTGCTACTATATGATGAATTGCTATGAGCTGTTGCTGCTATATGATGAGTTGCTATAAGCTGCTCCTGCTGCTGCTGTATGATGAATTGCTATGAGCTGCTCCTGCTGATGTTATATGATGAATTGCTATGAGCTGCTCCTGCTGCTGCTATATGATGAATTACTATGAGCTGCTCCTACTGCTGCTATATGATGAATTGCTATGAGCTGCTCCTGCTGCTGCTATATGATGAATTGCTATGAGCTGCTGCTAGTATATGATGAATTGCACACTGCTGCTGCTGTATGATGTGGTGCTATGAGCTGCTGCTGCTATATGATGCTTTCAGGTGGTGCTGCTATATGATAATAACCAGTCACTTGGACCATCGAATTTCAATAAATAATTATTCTTCATTTAAATGTGGGTCATGCTTTTTTCATTTAATTAGGCAATGGGATCTCTATGGAAAACATCGACCAAAGTAGATTGTGCCAAGTAGATGCTATCTTTGTATTTGCATTTTGAGCAAATAGTGAAGGTATGTTTTCCTATCATATTAATTACTGCACTGGGTTCAATTTGTGATGTTTGCAAGTCAAATTAATTTTCATATGGGCAACAAAATGAAAAAATATAATGCAATCTAGACTTTTCACAGATCATACCAAAGATAAGCTGAAAACGCAATGAAAAGAACTGGTTGGCTTATTACATGGAGCTTATATTCACATGTACTTATTTTCTTTGGATAACTCGTAATAACTGTCCCTAAGGAACTTGGCCAATAGAACTGACATACAAATAACATGTCACAATGATTACAATGGAGGAGTGACGTACCATAGCACACTGTATAGGATCACCGCTGGCTCTCCTTTTTTTGCGATGTTCCATGAAATTGCCACATACATCTTGTACTTTTTCATTGTGTAACCCTATCTGCAAGTTGACACGACTAATTTCAGACATCTCTACATGATAATACATTGCATATACCTTGCGCATATTTAAACCACCAATTAATGATTGTGTGTAGCATAAACTAGCCATGACTCTGTGTGCTGGACTAGCAGGCACTCTAAGGGAACCTAATGTAGTGTACTGGAATTCCTACATGCCACCTATGATTTTTTGTAATGTACTGCCTCTGTTCCTAAATATATGTGCGCCGGTGGATGAGCATTCTAGGGTTTTGAGAGGGGAGGGGAGAAAGGCCGATAAAGTACGGACGACATGATGTGAGATGCTCTGGTGTTGTAGAGTTAGTCGTTTTTGCGGGTGGGGGAGAGGAAATGGGGGTGCCGTGTAGTGGGGGGAACCAGAAGTTACCAAAGCAGCCTCGACCTATTATGTAGATGAAGGCTGTATTGTAACTGTTGGTTTCCGTGCACCAAGGACAAAAGGGGAATTTCGCATGCTAAAGACTAAGGTAGCGGAAATTTTAGAAGGAGGTGGGAGATTTTGCTGCCCGCGGGATCGTTCGTATCCAGTTTCAACTAATTTTGGACCGTGCTAGTGGGAAGGTCATGCGAGACTGTGTACACGGGGCACACGGCAGTAGTTAATAACTGGTGTGAAGTCCACCCCAGAAAAAAGACAATAACTCGGGATGATGCGCCGATAACTTGGACGTTCACACGGGCGCGGCTAATCGTACGGGTGTAGTGGCGCATTCACAAAAAAGGGATCAAACGCTCAGCCTATGCATTTCTTGTGTAAATAGATAATTTAGTGCAATTGGTTATTTACTTTAAACGTAATGCATTGACGTGTCAGTGTAGAGGCGCACAAAAAGAAATGGACATTGTAGTCCACTACTGAAAAGTGTTACCTCATATGATTACATAGCCTCCATTTCATAAATTGCGTACCCGTTGAATTCATATATGAATATTACATATATTACTTCATAATAGAACCTTAAATCATCCAAGACTAATGATTTTGAATGCAAGAGTAACAATGGTGCATGTACATGATAGCTACATTGGTTGTTTGAAGAAACATCACTGTAACTTTGGCATGCACAACTGAAAAGGTTTATTTAAATAGAAAAAATGTGATATGTGAGTGTCCAATCTTTATAGCGTTGAATCGGTATTGTACCTTTGGCCATGATGCGAAGTAGATATTTATTTATGTTCAAGCGATGCACGTCCACGATCGCTAGATAGTGATACGTGAATGAATTGTGCAATCTCTCTCACACGCATACATATCTCATTTCCCTGTGGGCATCAGAAGCACACACGCACACTTCGTGTATTTCTCTCCCTCCGTCAAGGTTAGAATTCGTCTTTCTACCCTGTCCTACAAGTCTCTCACACAGAAACACACACGCTCTCTCTGTCGAACATGCCCACCCCTTTAATTCCGCCCACCCACAACCACTAATGTCTCAAAGTATAATAATATCTCTCACACATATGCCTAAGGTTAACTTGAGTTCGGAACCATATGAATACATACAATGGGATTCCAGCAGAGCACCTCTTGTTTTGAGATTTCGCTCTCTCTCTCTCTCCTCTCTCTCTCTCTCTCACACACACACACACGTGCACGCGCGCACACACATTGTTTCTCGCTTCATTTTTCCGGCACTTGCATGCACACAATTTTGTTTATCTTCATGATGCTTTAAGTATGCCTCGCACAAATGCTATCTACCTATCCCTTAATATAGCTAGATATGTGTCACACAAACTCCTTCTCCCTACTAGCAAGATGCCCATGCGTTGCACCAAACATCAAGATGCATTTGTATGAGTAGTTTATCTTGTGGGAGAAAAGGATGAACGAGGCAATGCCTTATTTGCAAATGCGGAGAGGGGTGTGGATATATTTTTACAAAATTGCCACAGTTTCCTTCCTATCCGTCGGGTATAAATCGGATGGCCTATATTGTAGGATGGAAGGAACACCATCATCGCCAACTCTATTTTTTTTATAAGAGTAGGGATATGTAAGTGTCACTGCCCCCCCCTCGACACACACACCCACACCCACACAACCACACACACACACACACACACACACACACACACACTTCCCAACACCGAAGGAGTAGGGTGACACCTCGATCTTGATAATAATCTATCGACTGGCTTCTCTCTCAAGCACACACACACACACACACTACCCGACACCGAAGGAGTATGGCGGCACCTCGATCTTGATAGTAATCTATCTACTCCTCTTTCAAACACACACACACACACACTCGCTAGTTGTGCCTCTGTGCCTACCGCACACACTCTCGATACGTCTTTCTCTCCCTCCCCCTCCCCCACCCCACCCCAACAATGACAACAGAAGGGTGACAACTCGATCTGATGGTAATCTGTTAATTGGTTTCTCTCTCGAACATTGTGTCTCTATGCCTCGCTCAGTAGCCCCCTCGATATGTAGACTTCTCGCGCGTGCACAGCTGTAGTGACGATGACGCTTAACCCAGTGTGCCTCATTTTTACCGGCCTCATGTGATAGTTTTCACCCTATTGTCTGTTAATTAACAAGGCAACCTTTTCTTTGTTACTACAAGTGAATCTGAAATCATTCGGGGCAGACATAAAATATATCACTTCAACCCAATTATTGCAGTAACTATTTTAAAAGAAACTAGCTAGATGCCCGTGCGTTGCATGGAACATCAAGATGCATTTATATGAGTAGTTTATCTTGTGAGAGAAAAGGATGAACGAGGGAAGGCCGTATTTGTGAACGTGGAGAGGGGTGTGGGTATATTTTTGCAAAATTGCCATAGTTTTTATTCCTATCCATTAGATATAAATCCGACGGCCTATATTGCAGGATGGCACGCACACCATCATCACCAACTCTGTTTTCTACTCCCTCCGTTCCTAAATATTTGTCTTTTTAGAGATTTCAACAAGTGACTACATATGGAGCAAAATGAGTGAATCTACACTCTAAAATATGTCTACATACACATCTGTATGTGGTAGTCCATTTGAAATCTGAAAACACAAATATTTAGGAACGGATGGAGTATAAGAGTAGACATGGAGATATATCTCCAGCACGGTCCACAACAAAAATGTGCCGGACTGGTTAGCGCTGGATGCTCGCAATGCGATGACATGAGTTCGAATTCTGTCTTTAACTCTAGATTTTTTATATTATATATTACTTATTTAATATATACTTCTTTTGCTACTATACTGACAGTGGAACCCACAGAGTACTTAGAATACAAGATTAAGGATGGACTTGTTTCTTTTTAATTTTCTATACGAAGTTGTAGCGACCCTGCAAGTCACGTGTACACTGTACATGCAATTAAATTTTTATAGAGGGACAATCATACACGCAATTAACTCAAATGGATTGGATGTCACTCTATTATTTCCAGCATAAGAGCATCTCCAACGGCAGCCAGCAAATTTCCTCCCGCTTCCTTCCGTGGAGGACGACATCAAATGCCAGCGACATACATTTTCACAACTCTAACCAACTAGATGAAATTCGTGCAAACACGGACTGATTTCATATAAGCATGAAGGATTTCGTATAAAAAAGCCGGATCTTCATATAAACATGATGGATTTCATTACATTTACATGAACTAAGCGGTGCCAATCCAGCTCTCTTGGTATAATTAATACTCCCTCCGTCCGAAAATACTTGTCCTAGAAATGGATGTATCTAGACTTATTTTAGTTATAGATACATTCAATTTATCCATTCTTAGAACAAAAATTTCCCGCCAGCTGGAGAGGGAGTACATAATCTAAATGGCCGCCCGCGGGTCCCTTTGTCTTCCTCATGTCCGGAAGACACTTTGAGGGGTCGACGAAGGTCCTCGGAAGAGACGAAGAAGCAAAGAAACCACCTGAATGCGTAGTCGTCGCATCGGCGGTGGCCTTCATGGGACCCAAGTGGCGGCGGCCTCCCTTGTTCTACTTCTCCTCGATGATGGCGGCGGACACGGAGAAGCTGGCCATCAACTCGCCGCTCTCCACGCAGCCGGCTTCTGTCTCTGCCTGCATGGCGCTACCGCAGGCACGGGAGGCGCACCCACACACACGGGAGGCGCGGCACCACAGACACTGGTGGCATGGTACGACGCGGCAGCGATGACACGCGTACTGGTGTGCTTGCTGTTGTGCCTGCATGGAGCAACTCGCCACTCTTTGCAACCTCTTGAGCACTGCGTTGGTTTTCTCTTGAAGAGGAAAGGGTGATGCAGCAAAGTAGCGTAAGTATTTCCCTCAGTTTTTGAGAACCAAGGTATCAATCCAGTAGGAGGCCATGCACGAGTCCCTCGCACCTACACAAACAAATAAATCCTCGCAACCAATGTGATAAGGGGTTCTCAATCCCTACACAGTCACTTACGAGAGTGAGATCTGATAGATATGATAAGATAATATTTTTTGTATTTTTTATGATAAAGATGCAAAGTAAATAAAAGGCAATAAAAATAACTAAGTGTTGGAAGATTAATATGATGGAAAATAGACCCGGGGCCCATAGGTTTCACTAGTGGCTTCTCTCAAGAGCATAAGTATTCATGGTGGGTAAACAAATTACTGTTAAGCAATTGACAGAATTGAGCATAGTTATGAGAATATCTAGGTATGATCATGTATATAGGCATCACGTCCGAGACAAGTAGACCGACTCCTGCCTGCATCTACTACTATAATTCCACACATCGACCGCTATCCAGCATGCATCTAGAGTATTAAGTTCATAAGAACAAAGTAACGCTTTAAGCAAGATGACATGATGTAGAGGGATAAACTCATGCAATATGATATAAACCCCATCTTGTTATCCTCGATGGCAATAATACAACATGTGCCTTGCTGCCCCTACTGTCACTGGGAAAGGACACCGCAAGATTGAACCCAAAGCTAAGCACTTCTCCCATTGCAAGAAAGATCAATCTAGTAGGCCAAACCAAACTGATAATTGGAAGAGACTTGCAAAGATAACCAATCATACATAAAAGAATTCAGAGAAGATTCAAATATTGTTCATAGATAAAATTGATCATAAGCCCACAATTCATCAGTCTCAACAAACACACCGCAAAAGAAGACTACATTGAATAGATCTCCACAAGGGAGGGGGAGAACTTTGTATTGAGATCCAAAAAGAGAGAAGAAGCCATCTAGCTAGTAACTATGGACCCGAAGGTCTGAGGTAAACTACTCACACTTCATCGGAGGGGCTATGTTGTTGATGTAGAAGCCCTCCGTGATCGATGCCCCCTCCGGCGGAGCTCCGGAAAAGGCCCCAAGATGGGATCTCGTGGATACAGAAAGTTACGGCGGTGGAATTATGGTTTTGGCTCCGTATCTGGTAGTTTGGGGGTACGTAGGTATATATAGGAGGAAGGATTACGTCGGTGGAGCAACAGGGGGGCCACGAGGGTGGAGGGCACGCCCAGGGGGTAGGCGCACCCTCCTACCTCATGGCCTCCTGGTTGATGTCTTGACGTAGGGTCCAAGTCCTCTGGATCACGTTCGTTCCAAAAATCACGTTCCTGAAGGTTTCATTCCGTTTGGACTCCGTTTGATATTCTTTTTCTACGAAACTCTGAAATGGGCAAAAACAGTAATTCTGGGCTGGGCCTCCGGTTAATAGGTTAGTCCCAAAAATAATATAAAAGTGTATAATAAAGCCCAATAATTTCCAAAACAGAATATAATATGGCATGGAACAATAAAAAATTATAGATACGTTGGAGACGTATCAAGCATCCCCAAGCTTAATTCCTGCTTGTGCTCGAGTAGGTAAATGATAAAAACAGATTTTTTTATGTGGAATGCTACTTGGCATAATTTCAATGTAATTCTTCTTAATTGTGGTATGAATATTCAGATCCGAAAGATTCAAGATAAAAGTTCAATGTTGACATAAAAATAATAATACTTCAAGCATACTAACTAAGCAATTTTGTCCTCTCAAAATAACATGGCCAAAGAAAGTTCATCCCTACAAAATCATATAGTTTAGTCATGCTCCATTTTCGTCACACAAGAATGCTCTCATCATGCACAACCCCGATGACAAGCCAAGAAATTGTTTCATACTTTAGTAATCTCAAACTTTTTCAACCTTCATGCAATACATGAGCGTGAGCCATGGATATAACACTATGGGTGGAATAGAATATAATGATGGGGGTTATGTGGAGAAGACAAAAAGGGAGAAAGTCTCACATCAACGAGGCTAATCAATGAGCTATGGAGATGCCCATCAATTGATGTTAATGCAAGGAGTAGGGATTTCCATGCAACCGATGCACTAGAGCTATAAATATATGAAAGCTCAACAAAAGAAACTAAGTGGGTGTGCATCCAACTTGCTTGCTCACGAAGACCTAGGGCATTTGAGGAAGCCCATTGTTGGAATATACAAGCTAAGTTCTATAATGAAAAGTTCCTGCTAGTATATGAAAGTGACAAAACAAAAGACTCTCTATCATGAAGATTATGGTGCTACTTTGAAGCACAAGTGTGGTAAAAAGGATAGTAACATTGTACCTTCTCTCTTTTTCTCTCAATTTTTTTGGGGCCTTCTCTTTTTTATGGCCTTTCTCCTTTTTTATTTTTTTATTTTTCCTCACTTGGGAAAATGCTCTAGAAAATGATGATCATCACAATTCTATTTATTTACAACTCAATGATTACAACTCGATACTAGAACAAAGTATGACTCTATATGAATGCCTCCGGCGGTGTACCGGGATATGCAATGAACCAAGAGTGACATGTATGAAAGGATTATGAATGGTGGCTTTGCCTCAAATACTATGTCAACTACATGATCATGCAAAGCAATATGACAATGATGAACGTGTCATGACAAACGGAACGGTGGAAAGTTGCATGGCAATATATCTCGGAATGGCTATGGGAATGCCATAATATGTAGGTATGGTGGCTGTTCTGAGGAAGATATAAGGAGGTTTATGTGTGAAAGAGCGTATCATATCACGGGGTTTGGATGCATCGGCAAAGTTTGCACCAACTCTCAATGTGAGAAAGGGCAATGCACGGTACCGAAGAGGCTAGCAATGATGGAAAGGTGAGAGTGCGTATAATCCATGGACTCAACATTAGTCATAAAGAACTCACATACTTATTGCAAAAATCTACAAGTCATAAAAAACAAGCACTACGCGCATGCTCCTAGGGGATAGATTGGTAGGAAAAGACCATCGCTCGTCCCCGACCGCCACTCATAAGGAGGACAATCAAAGAACACCTCATGTTTCAAATTTGTTACATAACATTTACCATACGTGCATGCTACGGGACTTGCAAACTTCAACACAAGTATTTTTCAGATTCACAACTACTCAACTAGCACAACTTTGATATCACTACCTCCATGTCTCAAAACAATCATCAAGCATCAAACTTCTCTTAGTATTCAACACACTCATAAGAAAGTTTTTACTAGTCTTGAATACCTAGCATATTAGGATTATTAAAGTAAATTACCATGCTATTTAAGAATCTCAAAATAATCTAAGTGAAGCATGAGAGAATAATAGTTTCTATAAAACAAAACCACCACCGTGCTCTAAAATATATAAGTGAAGTACTAGAGCAAAAACTATATATCTCAAAAGATATAAGTGAAGCACATAGAGTATTCTAATAATTTCCTAATCATGTGTGTCTCTCTCAAAAGGTGTGTACATAAAGGATGATTGTGGTAAACTAAAAATCAAAGACTCAAATCATACAAGACGCTCCAAGCAAAACACATATCATGTGGTGAATAAAAATATAGCTCCAAGTAAAGTTACCGATGGAAGTAGACGAAGGAGGGGATGCCTTCCGGGGCATCCCCAAGCTTTGGCTTTTAGGTGTCCTTAGATTATCTTGGGGTTCCATGGGCATCCCCAAGCTTAGGCTCTTGCCACTCCTTGTTCCATAATCCATCAAATCTTTCACCCAAAACTTGAAAACTTCACAACACAAAACTTAAAGTAGAAAATCTCGTGAGCTCCGTTAGCGAAAGAAAACAAAACACCACTTCAAGGTACTGTAATGAACTCATTCTTTATTTATATTGGTGTTAATCCTACTGTATTCCAACTTCTCTATGGTTTATAAACTATTTTACTAGCCATAGATTCATTAAAATAAGCAAACAACACACAAAAAACAGAATCTGTCAAAAACAGAACAGTCTGTAGTAATCTGTAGCTAACGCAAGATATGGAACCCCAAAAATTCTAAAATAAATTTCTGGACGTGAGGAATTTATCTATTAATAATCTTCAAAAAGAATTTACTTAATATCACTTTCCAAAAAAAATGGCAGCAATTCTTGTGAGCGCTAAAGTTTCTGTTTTTTACAGCAAGATTAAAAATACTTTCCCCAAGTCTTCCCAACAGTTCTACTTGGCACAAACACTAATTAAACACAAAAAACACAACCAAAACAGAGGCTAGATAAATTATTTATTTAATAACAGCAAGGAAAAATATTGGGTTGTCTCCTAACAAGCGCTTTTTCTTTAAAGCCTTATAGCTAGGCAATAAGATTTCAACGATGCTCACATGAAAGACAAGAATTGAAGCACAGAGAGAGCATCATAAGACATGTGACAAACACATCTAAGTCTAACATCCTTCCTATGCATAGGCATCTTATAGGAAAACAAATTATCAAGGCAAGCAAAAACTAGCATATGCAAGGAAGTGGAAAGAAACAATAGCAATCTCAACATAACGAGAGGTAATATAGTAACATGAAAATTTCTACCACCATATTTTCCTCTCTCATAATAATTACATGCAGGATCATAAGAGAATTCAACAATATAGCTATCACATAAAATATTTTCAACATGGTCCACATGCATGCAAAGTTGACACTCTTCCGAAATAGTGGGATCAACATTAACTAAAGTCATGACCTTTCCAAACCCACTTTTATCAAAAACTTCATAAGATTGAACATTCTCCAAATATGTGGGATCTAAAGTTGACATTCTGTCGAACCCACTTTCAATATTTGTCAGGACCCCGACTCAATGCCACTCAGAAGCACAATATCAAGGTCTCGAGATCAACAATTAACATACGGAAGTAGTAGAAACTGAACTCAAGCTTAAATCCAACAATCTTATAAGTCCACTGATTAGTAACACGTGATCCTAATAGAAAGAAGAGATAGCCTAGTTCTTAATCCCCGTAGAAGAGAAGATGATGACTCAGATCAGAAAGCCATGAGGTATAAGGAGTAAAAAGAGCTTTACGTTCCATCCCACAATCAATTCCCTTATATAACTAAAGAATTTCTAGACTCAACTTCGACCAGTTTGGCTTGGTAACCTACAGGCAGTCAAGCTCTGATACCAACGCTGTCAGGACCCCGACTCAATGCCACATCGATCTAGCATGTAACACCTCATATCACTTTGCGGCCTCACGCACGGTATTCCCACGGGTGTCGCCTTACCTGTGCCCGGGACCGTTTGCGCCTTTTGGCACACGTATATGATAGTGTCGCTAGCATCCATATGATAAGGAGCCCGGGCTGACATGGCTAGTCGTAAACCCAAAGTGGCACAAACTTACAGGGACAGGCATCCATGACCCAGCATCGAACGTGTCGGTCATCAGCGAGTGAACCCAGGCTGTAGCACTGGGCTAGCAGGACTCCGGTGAACCGGGCTGTAGCGGGCTAACAGGACTCCGGTATTCATCGCGTGACATTTCCCCGAAGGGACAGACACAGGAACGAAGAAGGACACATGCCGGCCAGCCTAAGTGTTCCGGAGCAGTAGCAAGCTACCATGGCTCAGTGGAAACACTAGGAGACATTTCCCGGTAAGAGAGGCTACTAAAGATAAACAACTAGATGGTCAGATCCCACACATACCAAGCATTTCAATAACATACACACAATATGCTCGATATGTGCAAATACAACATGGCATCACAACATGACTCTACAACACAAGTAAATATTCATTAGGCTCCGAGGAGCGAGATATTACAAACATGGGTCTTATGACCCAACAATCAGAGCATACAAGTCAAAGCACATGCGGAAGCTTAACATGTCTGAGTACAGACATCTATAAATGAAAAAGGCTGAGAAGCCTGACTATCTACCAGATCCTGCTGAGGGCACAAGATCGTAGCTGAGGTAACAAGCTAAACGTCGAAGACCACGCGGAATTACTAGTGAGACTGAAGTCTCTCTGCAAAAACATAAAATAGGCAAACGTGAGTACAAATGTACCCAACAAGACTTACATCAGAACTATCTACATATGCATCATTATCAACAAAGGGATGGTGGGGTTTAACTGAAGCAAGCCAGCTTTGACTCGGTGGCTATCCTGAACTACGACTGCAAGTAACTCTTTTGAGGTGGCGCACACGAGTCCACATATTCACCATATCAATACACCACTATGGATCCGCTCCCGTCTCCCTACGAGAACGCCATCCATAGCACTCACGCTTATCTTGCGTATTTTAGAGTATCCACTTTCACTTGTCTATGAACTGATATAAGCAACCCAGAAGTCCTTTACCGCGGACACGGCTATTCGAATAGATGATGTTAACCCTGCAGGGGTGTACTTCTTCATACATGTTTCCACCACTTAGCGTCTGCACACGACATGTGCTCAGCAGACTTCAAGCGAAAGCCGACGTGGGTGTAGACCACGACCTACCTAAACACTCAAGTCTCTAGTCCAGGTTTATCGCCTATTCGGGTTCCATCCATGAGGAGATCCGGCCGGAGTTTCGCTCACAGCCCCAAACGATGTGAACAGGGTTCCGTGACACCAAACGGGCGCCCGGTATACCCGGCCACGTGCCTACCGCATCACAGCCCACCCCTACGGTCAGCGCTGTCCACGGCCTCCAGCATACTACAAACACCAGAAACTACTTGCAACTCCTGGACAGAGGACAAGGGTGAATAAGAAGTCGAGCGGGGTCATATTTCAGGGCCCAATGCATGGTAGTAGCTGAATCATGGATCACAAACACAGAACTCAGTTCCTAAGGACGGCTTCAATGAGACAACCCACCATGTACTCCTACATGGCCTCTCACCGCTACCTTTACCAAATCGTGTTCACACACTTAGCTCACACACAGTAGGACATGTTCACACGCCTCTGATTCATCCCCGATGAATCAGACCTGACTCAACTCTAAGCAGTAGCAGGCATGACAATCAAGCATGAATGAGTAGGCACAACAGGGCTCAAACAACTCCTACTCATACTAGTGGGTTTCAATCTATTTACTGTGGCAATGACAGGTCATGCAGAGGATAAAGGGGTTCAGCTACCGCAGCAAGTAACAGTTGAATCGTTGTTGTCCTAATGCAATAAAAGAGAGCAGGAGCGAGAGAGTGGGATTGTATCGGAATGAACAAGGGGCTTTTGCTTGCCTGACACTTCTGAAGATAGCATTGAGTCTTCATCAGTGTCAACGATCACATCATCGGTATCACGTCTATCGAGAGGGGACAATTACCGGCAACATAGAAGGGAACACAATCAATGCAATGCACAATATGATGCATGATCATGACATGGCAAAATGAATGTGTTTTGAGCTAATGCAACTAGCAACAGATTAAATGAAGTTGGTTTGAATACAAGATTCAAATTTAAACTCCATATGTGATTATTTAAATGCCCTTTAATTGATTTGTGCTAAACAGCAGCTATAAGTTGTTCTAACATGCATGAAAATGGTACAGATGGATTCCTTGAATTTTTCTGATAATTTTTCATATATAAATTATTTAATTTGGAGTTACGGTTGAATTTCTATGAATTTTAGAAGTTTTAGGCATTTTCTGGAATTTCTGAATAATAATAAATCCAGAAATGAATTATGGCGTCAGCACCACGTCACTGTGACATCAGCAGGGTCAACTGGGCCGGCTCGGGTCAAACCCGACGTGTGGGGTCCACACGTCAGTGACACAGGGGCTAATCCCGCGTTGACTCGGGCTTTGACCCGCTACGGGGCCCGCTGTCAATGTCACAGGGTTAGTTAGCAGGGTCATTAGCCCCTAACGACGACGCCACGTCAGCACGCCGGAGACCAGCCGACGGCGACCACAGAACACGGCGGGGCACGCCGGACTTGCGCTAGAGGCGTCAGTTTGGCGCGCTGAGGGCACCAGGGGATGGCCCTTGCTCCCGCGCATCCAGAGGACCGAGTGGGAGGTCGTGGGGTGCCGGAACTCATGCCGGCGACGAGCTTTGGCGGCGATGGTGTTCGGTGGTGCTCGGGCGCGTCGCTACGGTGCATCAGTGAGCAAATGGAGAGGCTGGGCAGCACCTGCTAGACATGGGGAGCACTAAGAGCAGCTCAGTGAGGCCAGGGGAGCACGGAGGCTATGCGTGCAGCAGCAATGGCGGACGGTGGCTTCGGTGCTCGTGGGGAACGGCGCTACGGCACGGAGGGGAGCATGCTGAGTTAGGGGAGAGGGTCAGTGACTCACGGCAATGACGAGGGGACGCTCGGCGAGGTCGGGGACGGTCCGGAGCCGGCGAATTTGATGAAGATGGCCGGCGGTCCCGAGGTTGAAGAAGGCATCGAGGGCGGTGTTGTGGCACGTCCGGGGCCTCGTGGCTCATTGAGGAGGTAGAGGGAGGACCGGCGGAGCTTCCTGGGGCGTCGGTGAGCCGTGGGGTGGCCGGTAGCCACGGTGGCTCTCGTCGGTGGCGGCGGCTCCGTTCGGTCGCGGGAGGGGAAACAGAGGAGCGAGGGGGAGGGAGGTCCAGAGAGCGAGGGAGAAGTGAGAGGGGGTCGGGGCTGCGTGGCATCGCGGGAGGGACCAAGGAAGGAGGAGGCAGCCAGGCAGGGAGGAGGTGGCCTCCTCGGCCGCGCGCGTGCGAGCACGCAGCTGCTCCCACTGGCAAGAGGAAGACGACAGGGGGGGGAGTAGCGGTGGCGGGCTGGGCCGCGCTGGGCCGGTCCTGTTGGGCCACCAGGTGGGCTTCACAGGTAAGTCCTTCTCTCTTTTATTTCTGTTCTGGTTCTCTTTTCTATTTCTGCAATTTGTTTTTGGATTTGATTTAAAATATCAAATCATTTTATAAAATCCTGGAAATAATTATGGGTGCTTTCTGAATTATTTCAGTGACCCTTAACAATTTCCAACATTTATTTGAACATTTAAATTATTTATAGTATTCAAATGCCCAAAGTCAAATACAATATGGTTTATTCAAAAAATCCAAAAATGTCTTGGAAAAATATCCATCATCTCTGGATATGGTTTTCACCCTTTTCCAGTGATCATGAACATTTTTGCAAACCAATTTGGGTTCTTTGAAAATATTTTGAAGTTGAACCTATTTGCAATGCTTTGGTGCTAGGGCTTGGTCATCCCCATTTCAAATTTCATACAATTTAAACATGTTGCACACATGAAGCTAGCCTAGAGCATTACCAGAAGCTAGGGATGTGACAACTCACCCCCACTAAACAAGAATCTCGTCTCGAGATTCAAGCGTAGGGTAAGGTGAAGGGGAAACGCAAACTAGTATAATCTTCACGATCCAGGGTGCACTTCAGTTGAACGTTGATTCATTCACCATCATTGCCTTGAAGTCTTGCCTTGAAAAACCCTGTCAACATGACATGGAGGGAAGAAGGAGACTCTAGAAGGGTCGATCTTCTCGAAGATCGAACAACTCACGGAATGAGACATAGGACCATCTCTCGGGTTGAGACACGAGATACACATCAAGAGGGGTGGAAAGAAACGGATGACGAAGGTTCACTAGGTAGACAACAATTCCACACCTAAGAAGGTGGTAAACGATTGTCAACGTAGCGAGGAGTTGAGTTGCCATGATACCACGACGAAACATCCTGGAGGAGGGTGATTCGTAGATTATTACCTTAAGTGGCAAAAAGAATTACTTTTGATTCAGAGATCATTGAAACTCTTTAAACCAGCCTAAGACAATTCGCGAGCGATCGTTTGGAGGGGGTCGGTAGAATGGCATACTCGGACTTGGATGATGTGGATTACCTTGTTGAAGACAACGCAATGGATGAATTTGCTTATCACCGGAAATGGAAGAGACCCATGGTAGAATGACACATTGGCGGTGCAAGCTGGGAACAAAATGCAAATGCTGGGAATGATTCTGGTAACTGGGGAAGAACCCAACAATAGAGAGTGGATTCACTGTTTGAGAAGGTCACAGCATTGCCGAGGGAACTGAGAGCATCCCAATTAGAGCCGGTGATAACACGTAGCGCTTGTGCATGCTCTCAAGAACTTGAGCATTTCCACAACCATCAAGGTTTTATCAACAACCGCATCAAGGGTGCTGACAACACAACATACTACCATGGTGAATAGCGATGGACGATGCAGATGCAAAGGAAGATAACACCTTCTCAGATTTCACCTTGACGGGGCCAAGGAAATAAAATCTGGATGATCGACCGAGAGACATTTAGCACTCCGCTTCTGATGTTCTCCTTGATGTGCTAGCATAACCATTCATAGATATGGTCTGATATCTAGAACATCAAGTAAAAAGGTCGGACTTCAGGATCTCAAAATCCATAGGGGCAACTAGGGAGTAAATCCTACGAAATCCCTATGGGGAGGTGGCCAACTTCCTCAATCAAGATATTATAATAACAGGTCTTCCGGCTGGATGTGTTGGCCACGACATCCACTTTACCGGTTATCGAGGGACCAATATTATAGTTCTTGGGAAATATTCCAACCATCATATCTGCCTGAGACTCAGATCTGGTTGGTGTCAGGATATTCCAGGCTCATCGAGTCCAGGAGGAAAAAATGAAAGTTTGCAACACAAATCGATGAGATGACGTTGCGGGATTCTCGGGAGATGAACTACGACAGCAAGCTCCAAAACATGAGCTGGTTCTGCTACAAACATGTGAACATGTTGTCCAAGACAAGCATGACCACAAAGTAGTCTTATAATAAAACACTACCGAGTTCAGGAGGGGGAACCATCATTAATGACATCGAAGTCTCCATGCGTGGAAGTCCAAAGAGTTCACCTTGGACAGACTCCTTTATCTTTGAACAACTCAATCAGTGGCTTGGTGTGCTAGGATATACATATAGAATGGAGGTTGCAAATCTCCAGACCACAGAATACTTCGCACGTATGCATGACTGACTTGGGATGATTCCAGAGGAAGCAAAACTAACTTTCTCAAATTCTCGGCGGCAACTTTCACCAAATGCACGTGTATAAGAGGAAGTCACTCCTTTCATCAAACAAATACTTCATGAGCTAGCATGAAGAAAATGCTTTCAAAAGTTTCCAACACTAGCTTAATGTCCAACAAAATCATGGAGGAGATAAGGATGTTGTCAATGGGCTCAACAACAATTCATCTGGGTTTCCTTTTAAAAGGAATTCCATAGTTAAGTGAACACGGTGATAGCATTGGTCAGACCAAGATATAATGGTGTATGCTTGAGGGATCAACCACGAATAAGACAACATTACGAGCATCGTTGGTACTGATTTGATTTGACGATAGCCCACACTCAAATCAAAGGATTGATAAGACAATAGGTCCAGCAACTGATCACAGGGACCAATCGATGAAGATATCATCTTTCTCCAACACACACTACACAAGAATATTCCTTTGGAACAAACTAAGTTAGGCAAGCTTTTATCTTCCAACTCTCCAAGTTGTTGTCTAGCTTAACCAACTAGCTCAGGGATATCTAACACCAATT
Source organism: Triticum aestivum (assembly GCF_018294505.1). Lineage (NCBI taxonomy): Eukaryota > Viridiplantae > Streptophyta > Magnoliopsida > Poales > Poaceae > Triticum > Triticum aestivum. The sequence continues at coordinate 438,776,866 of NC_057803.1, forward strand.
CTTGGAGAGAAGGTGGTTCACAAGAAACCAACTTGATCACGAGCTCAACATAACAGTCAGGGAACAACCTGGTAATACTTCCGAGAAGATATTCGGAAAATCACGAACCACCGGTATGTTACTAAGCTCGAGAACAATCTCGCTTTTGAGGGCAAGACGATATGATCAAATGAGTGAGGACTTGACAAGATCCTAACTCATCAATCGAAGGGTGCACCGAAATAAGGACTAGGTAGCACGATCATTCTTAGAAGGATGATTCAAAAATCAATACGCTGAGAATGAGGTTATCGTCCATTTAACTACCAAGCAACAAAGTTGCTAGCAGTATTGATTTCACACGCCACGATCCACTTGTCGGCATTCTGGTTACAATAACACAGGAACCGAGGAATTAACAGTGATGGCAAGAAGTATCACTGTACCAAGAGTTCATAGGATGGTGTGCAATTCCTATAACAATCTCGATATAAAATATGTAATACTCCAAGGTAGAGCAGAACAAAAGCTGGATTAGCAATTTGATCTGCGGAGCACAACTTCTTTGACCCAATCCTGGATATGGATGAGGTACTGGAGTTTGTTTCTCCAAGTCATTCAGGACAGAATGGCTTGACGGACCACAAGGGTAATAGGCATCGATAAACGAACGCACGCATACTCTTGACTATCAATTGATAGGCGAGGGTCAGAGGACAACTAAAGAGGGACAACTCGAAGGAACATACGATTTTCTGAGTTGTGGATGCATGGTTTAGCATGTCGAACGAAGTTCAACATAATTCTTCCGGATAACCCATGCAGAAAGGTTGAGCTGGTAGAGTCACAATATAGCATGGAGAACTCATAGAGGGCCTGTTGTGATCTTTTGATCCAACAAACTTCTGCCATAATGGTTCATGGTATTTGGAAGAACGATATACCACAGACCTCGAGGACTATCGCAAAGGTTACTAATATACTAAAAGAACTAGCAACACTATCAACATGATGTGAGTAGGGTGAATATCGGGTTTAAGAACCCAGGAATAGAATACCTACTAACTAAATGGCATCACGGGATGCTTTCGATAATGACGGCCAGAGTCATCACACTGGAACATAAATCATGGCTAGACTACTAGATGATCCCCTGAGACACCTAGGGTCATAACAATAACTCCAACATAAAGGTTGAGGCAGTAGAGTACCTCAGCTCAACAATTTGTGTGATTAACCTGGCCTAACAGACATTGAAACCGGAGAAAAAGGATTTTGCAAATGCATCAGACTCTTTAGAAACCTGGGATGACTCGGACAGCATAACGGCTGTAAATGCTCAGAAAAGATTTGAGACATTCACAAAAATGGTGGCATAACCACTCAGAAGCACAATATCAAGGTCTCGAGATCAACAATTAACATACGGAAGTAGTAGAAACTGAACTCAAGCTTAAATCCAACAATCTTATAAGTCCACTGATTAGTAACACGTGATCCTAATAGAAAGAAGAGATAGCCTAGTTCTTAATCCCCGTAGAAGAGAAGATGATGACTCAGATCAGAAAGCCATGAGGTATAAGGAGTAAAAAGAGCTTTACGTTCCATCCCACAATCAATTCCCTTATATAACTAAAGAATTTCTAGACTCAACTTCGACCAGTTTGGCTTGGTAACCTACAGGCAGTCAAGCTCTGATACCAACGCTGTCAGGACCCCGACTCAATGCCACATCGATCTAGCATGTAACACCTCATATCACTTTGCGGCCTCACGCACGGTATTCCCACGGGTGTCGCCTTACCTGTGCCCGGGACCGTTTGCGCCTTTTGGCACACGTATATGATAGTGTCGCTAGCATCCATATGATAAGGAGCCCGGGCTGACATGGCTAGTCGTAAACCCAAAGTGGCACAAACTTACAGGGACATGCATCCATGACCCAGCATCGAACGTGTCGGTCATCAGCGAGTGAACCCAGGCTGTAGCACTGGGCTAGCAGGACTCCGGTGAACCGGGCTGTAGCGGGCTAACAGGACTCCGGTATTCATCGCGTGACATTTCCCCGAAGGGACAGACACAGGAACGAAGAAGGACACATGCCGGCCAGCCTAAGTGTTCCGGAGCAGTAGCAAGCTACCATGGCTCAGTGGAAACACTAGGAGACATTTCCCGGTAAGAGAGGCTACTAAAGATAAACAACTAGATGGTCAGATCCCACACATACCAAGCATTTCAATAACATACACACAATATGCTCGATATGTGCAAATACAACATGGCATCACAACATGACTCTACGACACAAGTAAATATTCATTAGGCTCCGAGGAGCGAGATATTACAAACATGGGTCTTATGACCCAACAATCAGAGCATACAAGTCAAAGCACATGCGGAAGCTTAACATGTCTGAGTACAGACATCTATAAATGAAAAAGGCTGAGAAGCCTGACTATCTACCAGATCCTGCCGAGGGCACAAGATCGTAGCTGAGGTAACAAGCTAAACGTCGAAGACCACGCGGAATTACTAGTGAGACTGAAGTCTCTCTGCAAAAACATAAAATAGGCAAACGTGAGTACAAATGTACCCAACAAGACTTACATCAGAACTATCTACATATGCATCATTATCAACAAAGGGATGGTGGGGTTTAACTGAAACAAGCCAGCTTTGACTCGGTGGCTATCCTGAACTACGACTGCAAGTAACTCTTTTGAGGTGGCGCACACGAGTCCACATATTCACCATATCAATACACCACTATGGATCCGCTCCCGTCTCCCTACGAGAACACCATCCATAGCACTCACGCTTATCTTGCGTATTTTAGAGTATCCACTTTCACTTGTCTATGAACTGATATAAGCAACCCAGAAGTCCTTTACCGCGGACACGGCTATTCGAATAGATGATGTTAACCCTGCAGGGGTGTACTTCTTCATACATGTTTCCACCACTTAGCGTCTGCACACGACATGTGCTCGGCAGACTTCAAGCGAAAGCCGACGTGGGTGTAGACCACGACCTACCTAAACACTCAAGTCTCTAGTCCAGGTTTATCGCCTATTCGGGTTCCATCCATGAGGAGATCCGGCCGGAGTTTCGCTCACAGCCCCAAACGATGTTAACAGGGTTCCGTGACACCAAACGGGCGCCCGGTATACCCGGCCACGTGCCTACCGCATCACAGCCCACCCCTACGGTCAGCGCTGTCCACGGCCTCCAGCATACTACAAACACCAGAAACTACTTGCAACTCCTGGACAGAGGACAAGGGTGAATAAGAAGTCGAGCGGGGTCATATTTCAGGGCCCAATGCATGGTAGTAGCTGAATCATGGATCACAAACACAGAACTCAGTTCCTAAGGACGGCTTCAATGAGACAACCCACCATGTACTCCTACATGGCCTCTCACCGCTACCTTTACCAAATCATGTTCACACACTTAGCTCACACACAGTAGGACATGTTCACACGCCTCTGATTCATCCCCGATGAATCAGACCTGACTCAACTCTAAGCAGTAGCAGGCATGACAATCAAGCATGAATGAGTAGGCACAACAGGGCTCAAACAACTCCTACTCATACTAGTGGGTTTCAATCTATTTACTGTGGCAATGACAGGTCATGCAGAGGATAAAGGGGTTCAGCTACCGCAGCAAGTAACAGTTGAATCGTTGTTGTCCTAATGCAATAAAAGAGAGCAGGAGCGAGAGAGTGGGATTGTATCGGAATGAACAAGGGGCTTTTGCTTGCCTGACACTTCTGAAGATAGCATTGAGTCTTCATCAGTGTCAACGATCACATCATCGGTATCACGTCTATCGAGAGGGGACAATTACCGGCAACATAGAAGGGAACACAATCAATGCAATGCACAATATGATGCATGATCATGACATGGCAAAATGAATGTGTTTTGAGCTAATGCAACTAGCAACAGATTAAATGAAGTTGGTTTGAATACAAGATTCAAATTTAAACTCCATATGTGATTATTTAAATGCCCTTTAATTGATTTGTGCTAAACAGCAGCTATAAGTTGTTCTAACATGCATGAAAATGGTACAGATAGATTCCTTGAATTTTTCTGATAATTTTTCATATATAAATTATTTAATTTGGAGTTATGGTTGAATTTCTATGAATTTTAGAAGTTTTAGGCATTTTCTGGAATTTCTGAATAATAATAAATCCAGAAATGAATTATGGCGTCAGCACCACGTCACTGTGACGTCAGCAGGGTCAACTGGGCCGGCTCGGGTCAAACCCGACGTGTGGGGTCCACACGTCAGTGACACAGGGGCTAATCCCGCGTTGACTCGGGCTTTGACCCGCTACGGGGCCCGCTGTCAGTGTCACAGGGTTAGTTAGCAGGGTCATTAGCCCCTAACGACGACGCCACGTCAGCACGCCGGAGACCAGCCGACGGCGACCACAGAACACGGCGGGGCACGCCGGACTTGCGCTAGAGGCGTCAGTTTGGCGCGCTGAGGGCACCAGGGGATGGCCCTTGCTCCCGCGCATCCAGAGGACCGAGTGGGAGGTCGTGGGGTCGCCGGAACTCATGCCGGCAACGAGCTTTGGCGGCGATGGTGTTCGGTGGTGCTCGGGCGCGTCGCTACGGTGCATCAGTGAGCAAATGGAGAGGCTGGGCAGCACCTGCTAGACATGGGGAGCACTAAGAGCAGCTCAGTGAGGCCAGGGGAGCACGGAGGCTATGCGTGCAGCAGCAATGGCGGACGGTGGCTTCGGTGCTCGTGGGGAACGGCGCTACGGCACGGAGGGGAGCATGCTGAGTTAGGGGAGAGGGTCAGTGACTCACGGCGATGACGAGGGGACGCTCGGCGAGGTCGGGGACGGTCCGGAGCCGGCGAATTTGACGAAGATGGCCGGCGGTCCCGAGGTTGAAGAAGGCATCGAAGGCGGTGTTGTGGCACGTCCGGGGCCTCGTGGCTCGTTGAGGAGGTAGAGGGAGGACCGGCGGAGCTTCCTGGGGCGTCGGTGAGCCGTGGGGTGGCCGGTAGCCATGGTGGCTCTCGTCGGTGGCGGCGGCTCCGTTCGGTCGCGGGAGGGGAAACAGAGGAGCGAGGGGGAGGGAGGTCCAGAGAGCGAGGGAGAAGTGAGAGGGGGTCGGGGCTGCGTGGCGTCGCGGGAGGGACCAGGGAAGGAGGAGGCAGCCAGGCAGGGAGGAGGTGGCCTCCTCGGCCGCGTGCGTGCGAGCACGCAGCTGCTCCCACTGGCAAGAGGAAGACGACAGGGGGGGGGGGAGTAGCGGTGGCGGGCTGGGCCACGCTGGGCCGGTCCTGTTGGGCCACCAGGTGGGCTTCACAGGTAAGTCCTTCTCTCTTTTATTTCTGTTCTGGTTCTCTTTTCTATTTCTGCAATTTGTTTTTGGATTTGATTTAAAATATCAAATCATTTTATAAAATCCTGGAAATAATTATGGGTGCTTTCTGAATTATTTCAGTGACCCTTAACAATTTCCAACATTTATTTGAACATTTAAATTATTTATAGTATTCAAATCCCCAAAGTCAAATACAATATGGTTTATTCAAAAAATCCAAAAATGTCTTGGAAAAATATCCATCATCTCTGGATATGGTTTTCACCCTTTTCCAGTGATCATGAACATTTTTGCAAACCAATTTGGGTTCTTTGAAAATATTTTGAAGTTGAACCTATTTGCAATGCTTTGGTGCTAGGGCTTGGTCATCCCCATTTCAAATTTCATACAATTTAAACATGTTGCACACATGAAGCTAGCCTAGAGCATTACCAGAAGCTAGGGATGTGACAATATTATTGCAAACATTATAATCAATCTCATATTCAACATGGGGTTTAAATAAATTTTCAAGATCAAAAGAAGAATCACCCCAATCATGATCATTCCAACAAGTAGAGGACATAGCAAAACTGGCATCCCCAAGCTTAGGGTTTTGCATATTATTAGCACAATTGACATTAATAGAATTTATAATAGCATCATTGCAATCATGCTTTTTATTCAAAGATCTATCGTGAATCGCTTCATAAAGTAATTCATCACACTTTTCAGATTCACGAATTTCAAGCAAAACCTCATAAAGATAATCTAGTGCACAAAACTCACTAGCATTTGGTTCATCATAATTGGATCTATTAAAAATATTAGCAAGTGGATGAGGATCCATAGATCTTAGGTTCTCTGTTTAGTAATAAATAAACAACTATTCCAACCAAACGAGCAAATGAGCCAAGTAAGACATAAAAGCAAACAGGAAAGAGGCAAATAAAACGGCAATGGTGAAGTGGGGGAGAGGAAAACGAGAGGCAAATGGAAAATAATGTAATGCGGGAGATAAGGGTTTGTGATGGGTACTTGGTGTGTTGACTTTTGCGTAGACCTCCCCGGCAATGGCGCCAAAATCCTTCTTGCTACCTCTTGAGCACTGCGTTGGTTTTCCATTGAAGAGGAAAGGGTGATGCAGCAAAGTAGCATAAGTATTTCCCTCAGTTTTTGAGAACCAAGGTATCAATCCAGTAGGAGGCCACACACGAGTCCCTCGCACCTACACAAACAAATAAATCCTTGCAACCAACGTGATAAGGGGTTGTCAATCCCTACACGGTCACTTACGAGAGTGAGATCTGATAGATATGATAAGATAATATTTTTGGTATTTTTTATGATAAAGATGCAAAGTAAAATAAAAGGCAATAAAAATAACTAAGAGTTGGAAGATTAATATGATGGAAATAGACCCGGGGGCCATAGGTTTCACTAGTGGCTTCTCTCAAGAGCATAAGTATTCACGATGGGTAAACAAATTACTGTTGAGCAATTTACAGAATTGAGCATAGTTATGAGAATATCTAGGTATGATCATGTATATAGGCATCACGTCTGAGACAAGTAGACCGACTCCTGCCTGCATCTACTACTATTACTCCACACATCGACCGCTATCCATCATGCATCTAGAGTATTAAGTTCATAAGAACAGAGTAACGCTTTAAGCAAGATGACATGATGCAGAGGGATAAACTCATGCAATATGATATAAACCCCATCTTGTTATCCTCGATGGCAACAATACAATACGTGCCTTGCTGCCCCTATTGTCACTGGGAAAGGACACCGCAAGATTGAACCCAAAGCTAAGCACTTCTCCCATTGCAAGAAAGATCAATCTAGTAGGCCAAACCAAACTTATAATTCAAAGAGACTTGCAAAGATAACCAATCATACATAAAAGAATTCAGAGAAGATTCAATTATTGTTCATAGATAAACTTGATCATAAACCCACAATTCATCGGTCTCAACAAACACAACGCAAAACAAGATTACATCGAATAGATCTCCACAACAGAGGGGGGTAACTTTGTATTGAGATCCAAAAAGAGAGAAGAAGCCATCTAGCTAGTAACTGTGGACCCGAAGGTCCGAGGTAAACTACTCACACTTCATCGGAGGGGCTATGGTGTTGATGTAGAAGCCCTCCGTGATCGATGCCCCCTCTGGCGGAGCTCCGGAAAAGGCCCCAAGATGTGATCTCGTGGATACAGAAAGTTACGGCGGTGGAATTAGGGTTTTGGCTCCGTATCTGGTAGTTTGGGGGTATGTAGGTATATATCGGAGGAAGGAGTATGCCGGTGGAGCAACAGGGGCCCACGAGGGTGGAGGGTGCGCCCAGGGGGGGTAGGTGCTCCCCCCTACCTCGTGGCCTCCTAGTTGATGTCTTAACGTAGGGTCCAAGTCCTCTGGATCACGTTCGTTCCAAAAATCACGTTCCCGAAGGGTTCATTCCGTTTGGACTCCGTTTGATATTCTTTTTCTACGAAACTCTGAAATAGGCAAAAAACAGCAATTCTGGGCTGGGCCTCTGGTTAATAGGTTAGCCCCAAAAATAATATAAAAGTGTATAATAAAGCCCAATAATGTCCAAAACAGAATATAATACAACATGGAACAATCAAAAAATATAGATACGTTGGAGACGTATCACTCCTCATCGAGCTGAACTGTATCGGCGAGTTGCTGAACCACACGCCTGCTTGGGGCGGCAACTGGCTCCGTTGGGCCAAGTGAGGTTGGTGAAGCACCGAGCGGCCTCGCCCGTATCCGGAGGGCTCGGCAGGCCACCTAGTCGGGTAATATGCCGGAGAACGGCTCCTCGGAATCCATCGGAAGAGTGGATAAAATGGTGAAGGAGGAGATGGGGGAGCGGCGGACGGGTGCGATTCTTGCCCGTTGTCTATCTGGCCTCGTGTAAATAGAGGGTGGACGGTAGGAGCTTGGTCGGCGTCTAGCCTCTTTTAAACTGAAGGCAGACGGGAGGATCTCGGCCAGTGTTGCGTTTAATTCCGGCCTGCTCATGAATGGACTTGTGGCCGGAGTAGGTTTCTCGGTCTGCATGCGGGTTGGGGTTTGATGGAGGCAAGGAGGCGTGTTCAGCCGGGCGTACAGCGGGTGGCGCAGTACTATTCAATTTGATATTATGGGGACCCCGACTCATAAGTCGTGATCACCGAATGCACGTGTATAGTGATCCCAGAGATCAATGCTCACTGAACACACAGAAGCTGAATAACAAGAGTCTTACATCCATACATATCGTCTTACACAAATTATGACCATTATGGTCAAGTCTTACATAGATAAAGCCACATGGGCTGAATACCAAATAAACTTAAGCAGTGGAAATTCTTCGTCGATAAGTAGAACCCATGCCATCTGCCTTAACCCTACAGGCATTCTTACTGGGAAACGTCCTAGTTCGCATGTTCGTCTCCAAGAACTCTTCTTTGAACTCATGTTCTTCCATGCCTGGCCAATTAAATAACCAGTGGCAAGCCAATGAGTACTTTGAATGTACTCACAAGCAACCCATGTTTTGGTTCAAAGTACAACAATGCATGATATAGGTAAATTTTTGCGGAAAGCTAGTTTTTTGAGTGCTATGACATGTTCAACCACGTGTAAGACATGCATCCGGAGAATTCAATTAACCATGAGGACAGGTTACATATATCAACATAAATAGGGTGGGCATCAACCCAACTCAATCATGTCAAGTCCTTTGACTTGACCCACGTAGATCTTCCCACTTATCCAAACACACACACTGGTTTGTAACATGTGGACTTAGCCCAAGAGCGGTTACCCAACTTTCCTTGACCGTGGACACGGCTATTCGAATAGTTTTACACTCTGCAGAGGTTGCACACTTTACCCACAAGATCCGGGGAACTTCCGTGTCATCCACGACCCGCGGTACCTCAAGTACCCGGGGTAAGCACCCGATCACTATCTTTCCCTAGACGACACTAACAATGAGTCCACTCGTTGTTCCGTATCCTCACGATGTACATCATACGAGACTCACTCGAGATCGTATCATCCGAGAGGGGACACAACAGTGTATCCGGTGCCCTGTGAAAACAGCCATGGCCGCCCTACCTGGCACGACCCCGTCCCGAGAGAGCGCACCAACAAATCTACCGTCACTAGTAATGCGGGCTCCAAGCTAGTATCGGCCTAGGTAATCAATAATGCCCTTTCCCATACAAGGGTAGAGTGGTTGCGCATGTAAGGTTGGAATAACGGTCGCAACTTAAACCAATCCGTTTTGAAAATCAACACCCACACTTGCCTCGGTACACCACTTCGTCATCAAGTGGTTACCCAACTCATCATCTCCCTCGGGCATAAGTGGCACCCGACGGGGTTTTCGAAAAGTCCTTTGAAAATACTTTGTCTCCATCACCATGCATATTCCCGTCCCTTTTTGCGTAGCAACTACTTTAATTAGCATCCTATCTACTCCCACTGGCATAACCCTCATAAGAAGGTAGGGTCATGCACAATGCAAGTATCAAGAAGGAGGAAATGGAGGCAACCCACCAAAGTGGCTACCATCTCATCATGATTCCGATGCAACAATAATAAAGTGCTATATGAAATGCATAAAAAGGGTTTCATAGACATGGTCAAAGGGGTGCTTGCCTGGCTCAACAAAGTCTTCTGGGTCTTCAAAGTCTTCTGGTCCAACTCCTTCGTCAGCAACGCAATCTATCGTCGCAAAATAATAACAAGAAAAATAAGGCAATAATAAAACAGAAAAACCAAAGTGCTCAGAAAAATGTCAACTCATTTTTGTTAAATACTAGGTTGAAAACTAAGAAGGGGAAAATTCCTAGTTTTGGATTTGGAGTAGCAGAATAGGAGAAATGGATTTACAAAGGTATATTTAAATGCTTAAAATCACATTTAAATATTTACAATGAAGAAAAGGTTGTTGGATTTTAATGAAAATTGCACCATTAAATAGGTTGCAATACTTTAGGAATTTAGGAATTGGAATTAATTTATTTGGACATATATTTTATCCTGTGGAATTCTTGGAAAAGTGATAGAAAAAGAAAAAGAAAAGGGCTCTGTGCCTGCTGGGCCAGAACAGGCGCAGCGTAGCAGGCCCAGAGAGGATCCAGCACGCGCGAGGCTGCCATGTCGAAGGCGTAATTTCAAAATATGCCTTCAGCCGACGGGCGAACCGGTACGCGCGCGTGCGTTTCAAACCTGACGGGTGGAGCCCACCGGTCAGAATGTGAGGCTGACCGACGGGCCCAACGGCCGTCGTCTTCAACCTCAGGCTAGAGGGGGAGGCGGGCTTACCGGCAACGATGCAGGGCACGACGAGGTCGGGCGATGGCACGGCTGGGCTTAGCATCGTGTCTCCGTTCAGGTGGAGGTGGAGTTGGTCACCGGAGCAGCCTGGTTCGCCGGCGACGAGGTCACGTGGCGGAGGTGCTTCGGGCGTCGGTGGTTCCGGCCGTTCCCGGCTGCAAAAGAGTGGGGGAAGAGAGGGGAAGGGGTCAGTGGTGCTGTGCGGTTCTAGATCGAGAGAGAACGGGGGCGGAGGAGGCCTGTACCGTGCGAATGCCGACGAGCCGAGGCAGCGGAGCTCGAGCTCGATCTCGAGCTCGAGCGGCTCTGGGGACAAATGGGTGGTGCGGGAGGTGGATTAGGAGTGTTGGGGAGCAACAGGGAGTGATAGAGAGGCTCGGGGTCGCCTTTTGTAGGCTGGCCGAGGTCCACCGTAGGCGCGACCTACGGGTGCCCGCGGGATCGGCTCGGGTGTCCATTAGAGAGGGAATGGAGGGCTCGGGGATGTTTGTGGGAGTGGTCTAGGGTGCCAGGGAGTGAGAGGAGGAGCGGGGCAAGCTGCGGGCGGGCCATAGGAGCTGCGCAAGCATTGGCTGAACGGGGCGGCATTCTGGCGCGAGCTGCAGGAGAGAGAGGAGGGCGCGTGAGCAAGTGGGCAGCCTGCTGGCGTGGAGCGGACGTCGAGGGGCATCGACTGGCGCGCGGGGGAGGCTCGAGGTGGCCGGGAGGCACGGCGTCAACGGTCGGGTGCCCTGCCAGGCGCTCCAGAGCGCGACTTTGGTCGGCATCCACGGCATTCCCGCGTCTGCGCGCATCTGGCAGCTGCATGGGGCATGGGCAAAAGCCGGGGAGTGCCTTGGATGCTCTGGAAGGCTGAGAGGAGAGAGGGAGGTTGAGAGAGAGAGTGAGGAATCCACTGTCCAGAGAAGGAAAATGGGGTTCTCCCCCCTTCATCATTGCTTCCTCGGGTAGCAAAGCACACAGGTGCTAGAGGGGGACTAGGAGGGGTCGTGGTAGAAAGTTGAGCCTATGGAGATTAGTGGAAGATGCCAAAAATGGGATTTTTGTAAAGTGGCAGAAGGTGTTTGATGCTGGTTTGAGCAAGTAGATGGTTTCCATTTGCCATGAGACTCCACAGGGTGGAATTAAACATATAATTAGGGCCTTCCACCAATTTTGAGCTTATTTGGGCAATGTTGCCAATGCAACTTTTGTAAACCCTAGAAATTAGCAGAAATGAACTTGTGCAGATCTAGTTGATCAAATCATTTCTCCTTGATACACCACTTGGTGTAGTGGCCTCATTTGGTCATATGAACATGATCACAAAATTTGGGGTCAAGGAGAGAAAGTTGGTAGTACAAAGTTGTTCAAATTTGATTCTGGTCAGAGAGGGGTTTGGTGCATTTTGGTGAACCAAACTGACCTTAATTGAGATGAGGATTTGCAAGGTGACCACAATATGCATTTGTGACTTGCTGGATTTTCCTTGGATTTTTATGAAAATATTTCCTGTAGAAATATTTCAAATCCTTGAAATGGGCAGAAATAGTTTTGGGAGGTTTTGTCCAATATTTTGAACATGACCATGTGTTGAAACTCTTATATATGGAAAATATATGTCCACTGAATTTCCCTGATTTTTGTCAAATATTTTTGAAACATTAAAATAATTTTTCCCTATTAAAGACCATTTCTGGCCTTAAGAAAAAGCTTTTAAACAAAATAGGAAAATAACTGTTAAAATTATATTTTTGTGGTTTATGGGAATCCTATATCTAATAGGTTTCAAATATACTCTTTGAAATATTTTTCATACCCCAAATCAAGTACTTGTAGTGCAAACCTCAACTCAGGGGTTTTTGGAAAACTAAAATTTGAAAATACTATTTGGCCAAGTTATTTTTGTAGGAAAATACTATACTGTACTATACACATGGCATGATCATTGGGCAGAAGTTTGGGGCAAGGAGATGAGGTACAGAAGGTGGAGTAGTTGACTTTAAAGAGCACTTGAAAAATCACTCAGAGAAAACCAACTCCAAAATAAAAGCCAAATAATGCAAAAGTTTTTGTTGGTCCAATTTTTCATGCTTTAATAATGAAAATGACATGTTACAAAATGCAGGGTGTGACAGACCTACCCCCCTTACAAGAATCTCATCCCCGAGATTCCTAAACTAGGCTTTAAAGAGATACGGAAACTCGGATCTAAGGTAGTCTTCACGTTCCTAGGTTGCTTCTGCTTCAGTGTGGTTGCTCCACTGGACTTTGAAGTACTTAATGGTGCGGCTTCGAGTGCATCGCTCAGCCTCATCCAAAATGCAGATGGGCCTCTCATGGTAAGTCAAATCAGGCTGAAGGTCAATGGCGTGGTGATTGACGTCCTTGTAAAGATCAGGCTTGTTTGGAACCTGGAGACACTTCCGGAGTTGTGAAACGTGGAATACGTTGTGCACATCGGATAGTTCAGGTGGCAGTTCCAACTGGTAAGCCACTTCTCCTCGTCGGTCAGTGATCTTGAAGGGGCCGATGTATCTTGGGGCGAGCTTTCCTTTGACATGGAAGCGCTGGGTTCCCTTGAGAGGTGTGACCCGGAGATAGACATGGTCTCCAACTCGGAAGTTCATGTCTCTACGACGTGAGTCAGTGTAGCTCTTCTGCCTTGACTTGGCAGTCTCCAAATGCTCTGTGACAAGTTGGACTTGCTCTTCTGCTTCACGGAGGATATCGAACCCAAAGGCTAGTCCTTCTCCGATCTCTGACCAATTGAGGGGTGTGCGGCACTTCTGTCCATATAACACCTCAAATGGTGCCATATGAAGGCTTGACTAATAACTGTTGTTGTAGGAGAACTCGGCGAAAGGGAGGCAATCTTCCCACCTAGCTCCATATGCTAAGACACAGGCTCGGAGCATGTCTTCGAGTATTTGATTCACTCGTTCTGTCTGACCTCCGGTCTGTGGGTGGAAAGCAGTGCTGAAGGACAACTTGGTCCCCATGGCCTCTTGGAACTTCTTCCAGAACCTTGAGGTAAACTGGGTTCCTCGGTCTAACACGATCTCCTTGGGAACACCATGAAGGCTTACGATTCTGTTGATGTAGAGGCTGGCTAGCTGGTTTCCCTTGTAAGTCGTTTTGACAGGAATGAAATGGGCTACTTTGGTCAAATGGTCGACTATGACCTAGATGGAGTCATGTCCCTTATTTGAACTGGGTAATCCAGTGATGAAGTCCATTCCGACTTTATCCCATTTCCATTCAGGCACCTTGAGAGGTTGTAACAATCCAGCGGGTCGCTGATGTTTAGCTTTGACCCTTTGGCATATGTCACACTTAGCGATGAAAGTGGCCATCTCTCTCTTCATGCCATGCCACCAGAATCTTTCCTTTAGGTCTTGATACCTCTTGGTTCCTCCGGGGTGGATGGAATACGGGGTGTCATGAGCTTCTTGCAAGATCAAATTCTTGAGCTCAATCTTGTTGGGTACGCAAATGCGATTCCCAAACCACACAATTCCTTGCTCATCCTCTGAGAATCCTGGGGCCTTGCCTGCCTTGATCTTCCTCTTGATGCCTTCAATACTTTCGTGTCCCTTCTGAGCTTCCTTAACATCATCTATCAAGGTAGGCCTAACTTCGAGGTTGGCCAAGAATCCTGGTGCAACCAGTTCCAATCCGAAGCTTTCAAGTTCTACATACAAGGCGGGTAGCCTGTCCTTAAGCATAGCATTCAAGGAACAAGCCTTTCTGCTTAATGCATCTGCTACCACATTAGCCTTTCCAGGGTGGTATTGAACACTAAGGTCATAATCCTTGATCAACTCTAGCCATCTTCTTTGCCTCATGTTCAATTCCTTCTGAGTGAAAATATACTTCAGACTTTTGTGATCCGTGTATATCTCACACCGCTTCCCTAGGAGGTAATGTCGCCATGTTTTCAGGGCATGAACTACAGCTGCCAACTCGAGGTCATGAGTAGCATAGTTCTCTTCATGAGGCCGTAGTTGCCTTGAAAGGTAAGCTACGACTCTGCCCTCTTGCATCAGAACACCTCCCAGTCCGGTTCTTGACGCATCACAATATATCACAAACTCCTTGTGTATATCTGGTGTGGCCAGCACTGGGGCGGTGGTCAGTCTCTTCTTTAGCTCCTGGAAGCTCTCTTCGCACTTCGGCGTCCATTCAAACTTCTTGTCCTTCTTCAAGAGCTGAGTCATGGGTCGGGTAATGCTTGAGAATCCTTCAACGAACTTGCGGTAGTATCCTGCGAGTCCGAGGAAGCTCCTGTCTTCCTTCACATTGCTTGGGGATTGCCATTCAGTCACGGCTTCAATCTTAGCGGGATCGACCGACAATCCTTCTTCGGTCAAAACATGACCCAAGAATCCAACCTCATGCAACCAAAATTCGCACTTGCTGAACTTGGCGTATAGTTGGTGCTCTCGAAGCTTGTCTAGGAACATCCTCAAGTGTTACTCGTGCTCTTCTTCCATCTTCGAGAAGACAAGAATGTCATCAATGAAGACAACGACGAACTTGTCCAAATATTCCATGAAGACCTTATTCATGAGATACATGAAGTAAGCTGGGCATTGGTCAATCCAAAGGACATGACCGTGCACTCATACAGGCCATATCTGGTTACAAATGCCGTCTTCGGAATATCTTGGGGTCTGATTTTCAGCTGGTAGTACCCAGATCTAAGGTCGATCTTGGAGAACACCTTGGCCCCATTGAGTTGATCGAACAGATCTTCAATCTTGGGAAGTGGATACTTGTTCTTGATTGTAACTTCATTGAGGGAACCATAGTCAATGCATAAGCGGATAGTACCGTCCTTCTTTGCCACAAATAGAACGGGTGATCCCCAAGGGGAGGCACTAGGGCGGATAAACCCCTTCCTCAACTGCTCTTCCAGTTGCTTCTTCAACTCTGCTAACTCTTCCGATCCCATTCTATAAGGCTTCTTATAGATGGGTCCTGCTCCAGGTATGAGCTCGATGATGAACTCAATGTCTTGGTCAGGGGGCATTCCCGGTAGCTCATCAGGAAAGACATCAGGGTATTCGCATACTACCGGCACTTGCTCCAATCCAACTTCAGTCAGACAGTTGACTTGGTCGGCTTGAGCAGAGGAGGGGTTGGAGGCAAATTTAACTTCGACTCCTTGGTCATTGGTCACAGTGACAGTCCGGTTGGCACAATCTAACAAGCCTTGGTGCTTGATGAGCCAATCCATTCCTAAGATCACATCCAAGCCTTGCAATCTTAAGATGATAAGGTCCGCTAGGAAGTCTACCCCATTAATGACAATCCCGACTCCTTTACATCCTATCTTGGCTCTCATCTCTGCTCCGGGGGTTTGTACCACCATAGGGTTATTCAGGGGTGTAGGGGTCATGCCATTTTTTAGTGCAAACTTTTGGGTGACAAATGAATGCATGGCTCCAGAATCAAACAAGACAGTTGCAAGTGCTGAGTTGACAAGGAACATACCCAGCACGACGTCTGGGTCTTCCTGGGCTTCTTCTGTAGTGACATGATTCACACGACCCTTGCCATTGTTGGGCGGGTTGCGTTGGTTCCTTGGTGGCATTCCGTAGCCTTGTCCTGGGTTCTGCGCATTGGGGCGCGGGGCGTCGGGCTTCTTGTTGGGGCAATTCTTGGAGTAGTGTCCTGGCTGACCACATCCAAAGCAAGTGACATGGTTGGGGTTGCTGCTCTTGCCGGCATTGTTACTGGGGTTGCTGTAAGCTGGCCTGGGGTTGGCATACTGCTGAGGCTGATAGTTGGTGCGGGGTGCAGGGGCTCTTGGCTGCTGATAGGTTGGCTTGGCCGGGGCTGGCTGCCACGGGCGAGGCTTCTGGTTGCTGGAGCTACCCTTGCTGATCATCTTGCGCTTACGGGTATCATCCAAAGCACGTCGCTTGTCCTCAAGCATAAGTGCCTTGTTCACCAGATCAGGAAAGGTTGGGCAGTCACACACAACAAGCGAGTACTGCAGAGTCTGGTTAAGGCCTTCCATGAAGCGCTCTCTTTTGGCAGCATCAGTGTTGACATCCTCAGGAGCATACCTTGACAGAACACTGAACTTCTGCATGTACTCCTTGACGGTGCTACTTCCTTGCTTCAGGGCTCGGAACTCACGTTTCTTGATGGCCATGATTCCGGAAGGAATATGGGCCTTGCGGAATTCTGTCTTGAAGTCATTCCAAGTGATGTTTTGCCCAGCATGCATGACCTTGAATCCATCCCACCAAGGTCTGGCAGTTCCCCCGAGATAGTGGGCAGCATATGCCACCCTCTCACGGTCTTCAGTGCAGCCGACTAGTTCCAACAGATCCTCAATGGTGCAGACCCAGTCATCTGCATCCAGGGGTTCAGCAGTCTTGATGAAGGTGGGTGGTGCATGCTTCTTGAACTCTGCCAACATGGAACGTCCATTGCCGTTCCCCGCCAGCTGGCGGTTGACAGCCTGGGCAATCATCTGGAGGGCTGCAGTGTTGGCTTGGCGTTCCTCTCGGAAGGCTTGGAGAAGCTGAGCCATGTCCATGTTTGGAGGTGGTGGCGGTGGTGGAGCTTGTCCTTGGGTTTGGTCCTGACTAGCTCCCACTCCGGCTTCTTGCTGCTGAGTAGAGGCACCTGTACGTGTTACAACAGGCATCCTGTTGGAGCGGTCAAGGTCTCATGATTGGGAAAGATGAGGGAAAGCAATATAGATGGGATGCCTAGTGAGGGGGTGGGCATGACACAATTTTAAGTTAAGCAAGGGCCAGAAGGGCCAAACTCATGCATTAAGACCAAATGGGTGATGTAGTCGTTTACAAGTTCCCGAAGGAAAGTACGACTTCCATCAAAACAAGTTGAAAGCAAACATAACACAACATGGTTTCATTTGAACCATTACATGGACTCGACTTCGCACAAGGGGTACACGACCTATCCTATCTTAAGGGTTGTGGACTGGCCTATCCTAGTCCCGAACGGTGTCTAAGTGGTGGAATGCTCGGTTGCATAGTCCGGCTCCTCTGGGTCTTCCTCCTCATCTTCATCTGTCTCAGTATCTTCGTCACTTGAGGGAATGGGGGAGTGGAGGAGCTGAACGCGGCGCTGCTTCGCCGGTGGCATCATGAAGAGGTTGCGATATTCCTTCGCCGTCATATGGCGTGGCCGAGATGATCCCTTGGCATGCGTAGCCTGTGGGGGTCGCCTGCCTCGATAGGCAACAACGGGCTATCCAGGGGGTGCACCATCCTTCTTGATCTTGTCCGCCTTTGTCTGAGCTAGGCGGAGGAGTTCCTTAGTCTCATGGAGTTCCCTTCGAAGCTCCATCGACTCCGAGGCGAAGTGCTGTGCCAGGCTATCAGCACACAAGCTGAAGTAGGTCTGGAAATGGAGGGGAAGCCCCTCGTCCATGGGTGGAGCTGGTGCGCTGCTCTCGTCATCACCCTCCTTACGATAAGGCAGGTAACGAGTGGCTGGCTCACTTGCCATCTCTGGCAAAAGATCTCGAAGGCGAGTCAACGCCTTGAGTGCAGCAATCTCAACGGCGAGGAGCAAGGTCGCCATCTGTGGTCCTTCAAAGAACCAGCTTGTCAGAGAGTCGTTCGCCCTCACGACTACCTCCACGTGATACTCCTTCGTGGTGCTGTTGATCCAGTGCTCGTGATAGGAAAAGGTGGGGGCTCGAGTGAACTGGCACTTCTTGAGACTTTCCTTAAGAAGCACGGGAAATCCAGTGGTCAGGAGGTCCTCCGGTACGACGACCATCTACAAAAGTGGAAAGGGAAGGGTCAATAGAGGAGATACGACCCATGTTTGGGATTTTTTTGAAAGCGTAGGTATATATGTAGTTTTGTAGATAGTCTCACTCTAACTAACGTCCATGCTAACTAAGGCTTCCTACAGTCAGGATGGCTCTGATACCAGCTCTGTGGGGACCCCGACTCATAAGTCGTGATCACCGAATGCACGTGTACAGTGATCCCAGAGATCAATGCTCACTGAACACACAGAAGCTAAATAACAAGAGTCTTACATCCATACATATCGTCTTACACAAATTATGACCATTATGGTCAAGTCTTACATAGATAAAGCCACAAGGGCTGAATACCAAATAAACTTAAGCAGCGGAAATTCTTCGTTGATAAGTAGAACCCATGCCATCTGCCTTAACCCTACAGGCATTCTTACTGGGAAACGTCCTAGTTCGCATGTTCGTCTCCAAAGAACTCTTCTTCGAACTCCTGTTCTTCCATGCCTGGCCAATTAAATAACCAGTGGCAAGCCAATGAGTACTTTGAATGTACTCGCAAGCAACCCATGTTTTGGTTCAAAGTACAACAATGCATGATATAGGTAAATTTTTGTGGAAAGCTAGTTTTTTTGAGTGCTATGACATGTTCAACCACGTGTAAGACATGCATCAGGAGAATTCAATTAACCATGAGGACAGGTTACATATATCAACATAAATAGAGTGGGCATCAACCCAACTCAATCATGTCAAGTCCTTTGACTTGACCCACGTAGATCTTCCCACTTATCCAAACACACACACTAGTTTGTAACATGTGGACGTAGCCCAAGAGCGGTTACCCAACTGTCCTTGACCATGGACACAGCTATTCGAATAGTTTTACACTCTGCAGAGGTTGCACACTTTACCCACAAGATCCGGGGAACTTTCGTGTCATCCACGACCCGCGGTACCTTAAGTACCCGGGGTAAGCACCCGATCACTATCTTTACCTAGACAACACTAACAGGAGTCCACTCGTTGTTCCGTATCCTCATGATGTACATCATACGAGACTCACTTGAGATCGTATCATCCGAGAGGGGACACAATGGTGTATCCGGTGCCCTATGAAAACAGTCATGGCCGCCCTACCTGGCACGACCCCGTCCCGAGAGAGCGCACCAACAACTCTCCCGTCACTAGTAATGCGGGCTCCAAGCTAGTATCGGCCTAGGTAATCAATAATGCCCTTTCCCATACAAGGGTAGAGTGGTTGCGCATGTAAGGTTGGAATAACAGTCGCAACTTAAAGCAATCCGTTTTGAAAATCAATACCCACACTTGCCTCGGTACACCACTTCGTCATCAAGTGGTTACCCAACTCATCATCTCCCTCGGGCATAAGTGGCACCCGACAGGGTTTTCGAAAAGTCCTTTGAAAATACTTTGTCTCCATCACCATGCATATTCCCGTCCCTTTTTGCGTAGCAACTACTTTAGCATCCTATCTAGTCCCACCGGCATAACCCTCATAAGAAGGTAGGGTCATGCACAATGCAAGTATCAACAAGGAGGAAATGGAGGCAACCCACCAAAGTGGCTACCATCTCATCAT
Organism: Triticum aestivum; assembly: GCF_018294505.1. Classification (NCBI taxonomy): domain Eukaryota; kingdom Viridiplantae; phylum Streptophyta; class Magnoliopsida; order Poales; family Poaceae; genus Triticum; species Triticum aestivum. Next base: position 438,796,873 of record NC_057803.1, read on the forward strand.
GATTCTGATGCAACAATAATAAAGTGCTATATGAAATGCATAAAAAGGGTTTCATAGACATGGTCAAAGGGGTGCTTGCCTGGCTCAACAAAGTCTTCTGGGTCTTCAAAGTCTTCTGGTCTAACTCCTTCGTCAGCAACACAATCTATCGTCACAAAATAATAATGAGAAAAATAAGGCAATAATAAAACAGAAAAACCAAAGTGCTCAGAAAAATGTCAACTCATTTTTGTTAAATACTAGGTTGAAAACTAAGAAGGGGAAAATTCCTAGTTTTGGATTTGGAGTAGCAGAATAGGAGAAATGGATTTACAAAGGTATATTTAAATGCTTAAAATCACATTTAAATATTTACAGTGAAGAAAAGGTTGTTGGATTTGAATGAAAATTGCACCATTAAATAGGTTGCAATACTTTAGGAATTTAGGAATTGGAATTAATTTATTTGGACATATATTTTATCCTATGGAATTCTTGGAAAAGTGATAGAAAAAGAAAAAGAAAAGGGCTCTATGCCTGCTGGGCCAGAACAGGCGCAGCGCAACAGGCCCAGAGAGGATCCAGCCCGTGCGAGGCTGCCACGTCGAAGGCGTAATTTCAAAATACGCCTTCAGCCGACAGGCGAACCGGTACGTGCGCGCGTGCATTTCAAACCTGACGGGTGGAGCCCACCCGTCAGAATGTGAGGCTGACCGACGGGCCCCACGGCCGTCGTCTTCAACCTCAGGCCAGAGGGGGAGGCGGGCTCACCGGTGACAATGCAGGGCACGGCGAGGTCGGGCGAGGGCACGGCTGGGCTTAGCGTCGTGTCGCTGTTCGGGTGGAGGTGGAGTTGGTCACCGGCGCAGCCTGGTTCGCCGGCGACGAGGTCACACGGCGGAGGTGCTTCGAGCATCGGTGGTTCCGGCTGTTCCCGGCTGCAAAAGAGTGGGAGAAGAGAGGGGAAGGGGTCAGTGGTGCTGCGTGGTTCCAGATCGAGAGAGAACGGGGGCGGAGGAGGCCTGTACCGCACGAATGCCAACGAGCCGAGGCAGCGGAGCTCGAGCTCGATCTGAAGCTCGAGCGGCTCTGGGGACAAATGGGTGGTGCGGGAGGTGGATTAGGAGTGTGGGGGAGTGACAGGGAGTGATAGAGAGGCTCGGGGTCGCCTTTTGTAGGATGGCCGAGGTCCACCGTAGGCACGGCCTATTGGTGCCCGCGGGATCGGCTCGGGTGTCCGTTAGAGAGGGAATGGAGGGCTCGGGGGTGTTCGTGGGAGTGGTCTCGGGTGCCAGGGAGAGAGAGGAGGAGCGGGGCGAGCTGCGGGCGGGCCATAGCAGCGGCGCAAGCATTGGCCGAACGGGGCGGCATTTCTGACGCGAGCTGCAGGAGAGAGAGGAGGGCGCGTGAGCAAGTGGGCGGCCTGCTGGCGTGGAGCGGACGTCGAGGGGCATCGACTAGCGCGCGGGGGAGGCTCGAGGTGGCCGGGAGGCACGGCGTCAATGGTCGGGTGCCCTGCCAGGTGCTCCAGAGCGCGAGTTTGGCCGGCATCCGCGGCTTTCCCACGTCCGTGCGCATCCACTTGCGTCTGGAAGCTGCAGGGGGCATGGGCAAAAGCTGGGGAGTGCCTTGGATGCTCTGGAAGGCTGAGAGGAGAGAGGGAAGTTGAGAGAGAGAGAGGAATCCACTGTCCAGAGAAGGAAAATGGGGTTCTCCCCCCTTCATCATTGCTTCCTCGGGCAGCAAAGCACACAGTGCTAGAGGGGGACTAGGAGGGGTCGTGGTAGAAAGTTGAGCCTACGGAGATTAGTGGAAGATGCCAAAAATGGGATTTTTGTAAAGTGGCAGAAGGTGTTTGATGCTGGTTTGAGCAAGTAGATGGTTTCCATTTGCCATGAGACTCCACAGGGTGGAATGAAACATATAATTAGGGCCTTCCACCAATTTTGAGCTTATTTGGGCAAAGTTGCCAATTCAACTTTTGTAAACCCTAGAAATTAGCAGAAATGAACTTGTGCAGATCTAGTTGATCAAATCATTTCTCCTTGATACACCACTTGGTGTAGTGGCCTCATTTGGTCATATGAACATGATCACAAAAGTTGGGGTCAAGGAGAGAAAGTTGGTAGTACAAAGTTGTTCAAATTTGATTCTGGTCAGAGAGGGTTTTGGTGCATTTTGTTGAACCAAACTGACCTTAATTGAGATGAGGATTTGCAAGGTGACCACAATATGCATTTGTGACTTGCTGGATTTTCCTTGGATGTTTATGAAAATATTTCCTGTAGAAATATTTCAAATCCTTGAAATGGGCAGAAATAGTTTTGGGAGGTTTTGTCCAATATTTTGAACATGACCATGTGTTGAAACTCTTATATATGGAAAATATATGTCCACTGAGTTTCCGTGATTTTTGTCAAATATTTTTGAAACATTAAAATAATTTTTCCCTATTAAAGACCATTTCTGGCCTTAAGAAAAAGTTTTTAAACAAAATAGGAAAATAGCTGTTAAAATTATATTTTTGTGATTTATGGGAATCCTATATCTAATAGGTTTCAAATATACTCATTGAAATATTTTTCATACCCCAAATCAAGTACTTGTAGTGCAAACCTCAACTCAGGGGTTTTTGGAAAACTAAATTTTGAAAATACTATTTGGCCAAATTATTTTTGTAGGAAAATACTATACTGTACTATACACATGGCATGATCATTTGGCAGAAGTTTGGGGCAAGGAGATGAAGTACAGAAGGTGGAGTAGTTGACTTTAAAGAGCACTTGAAAAATCACTCAGAGAAAACCAACTCCAAAATAAAAGCCAAATAATGCAAAAGTTTTTGTTGGTCCAATTTTTCATGCTTTAATAATGAAAATGACATGTTACAAAATGTAGGGTGTGACAGATAGCGGGCGGCATAGTTCCTGATATGGCTTTAATGCAGATGAGGGAGGGAGTAGCGGTTCCCGAAATGTTGAACGGCCAATGCATCCTCCTTCAATTAATGCATGATGGAAGTAATGGGAGGAGGACTAGGAAAAGAGGCTGCATGATGTGAATGCAGCGCAGTTTGCCCTCATATAAAGGCGCCCCTCCATTCCAATGCATCTACCACATCGTACGCACCTAAGCATTTGCCTAAGCACCTACACTAAGCGCAAAAGAGCTCACTCTAGACCCATGGCGGCGATGCGCGTGAGCGGCCAGCGGCTGTGCGAGATGGTCCAGGACGTCGGCCCGCGGCATGCCGTCGAGGATCGTATCCAGACGGGGTTAGAGACCGGCTGGTGGATGGCCGCCGTCGATGCCAACTAGGACTCTTAGTTGGACCAGATGATTGTTGCCACCACCAACAAGTTCACCATCCTCAAGAAGGTCGCGGTCGACATCGCCGTACTCCTCCAGCCCGCACGCCCGGGCTCCTCATTGCCTGCCACCCTAATTGGCCTCCATGGACGGAACCTCTTTCAAGCACTGGTGGCCCTGCGACTGCCCGCCGACGCCATGAAGAATGTCCACCTGGAGGTCGCGCCTCGCCCTGCAAGAATTCGTCGGCCTACACATCCACGTGTACGAGCAAATCGTGTACATAGGTATCTACAAGGCCAGTGAGGACACTATGACGTTGGCCTTCCTCAACCGGCTGGAAGCCTTGGATGCCTTTGCTGAGAAGCACCTCGACCTCGCCACAAAAGTCGTCGCTCCTTAGCCGCCGGTCGGTGGCCCGGCGCACTAAGTTGTGGAGGAGGAGGTCGTACGTTGATGGATGCATCTTTCTTCTTGCCTTCTGTAACCAGCACTGCGGTTGCATCATCATCGTGGCCTTAATTCTTATTGTGCTGTTGCATTCTAGTTCCAGTCAATACCGACATATGCGATCCCTTTGCTTAATTATATGCATCACTGTAACTAGTACTCCATCCGTCAATTTATAAGTTGTGCTTACCTTTTCCATCAAGTTCATGCAACGCGCGGGCATCTTTCTAGAAACACTAGAACATGTCGGACTGCGTGTGACCAAACCGACGATGCGCCAACCTAGCTACTATGTACCCTGCTTATCTGGCGGAAATAGCCCCGCCCTAGCGTTTCCAATCGTTATTTCTGTCCATCGATCGTGCCAAGGAGCAGAACCAAAATGTTACAATTTATACATGTTTCTCTACACCTACTCCTATAAAAGACTCAGTTGGTGATGGTGGTGTGTCTGCCATCCGTCGTTTCTGACCATTATATCTGCATCTAGCAGTTGTGAGGTAAGTTGTGGCATTTTTGCAACAATAGCCCACTTCTCTGCTCCAATTTGCAGAAAACACCTTATTATCTTGAAACAACCACATCCCTCCCTCACCTCATCAAAAAGCCTGACAAATCTATATATATATATATATACTCCTATAAAAGACTCAGTTGGTCATGGTGGTGTGTCTGCCATCCGTCGTTTCTGACCATTAGATCTGCATCTAACGGCTGTGAGGTAAGTTGTGGCATTTTTGCAACAATAGCCCACTTCTCCGCTCCAATTTGCAGAAAACCCCTTATTATCTTGAAAGCAACCACATCCCTCCCTTACCTCATCAAAACAGCCTGAGAAATATATCTCTACTCTTATAAAAAACGGAGTTGGTGATGATGGTGTGCCTTCCATCCTACAATATAGGCTGTCCGATCTATATCTGACAGATAGGAAGGAAACTATAGCAATTTTTCAGAAAGATATCCGCACCCCTCATCACATTTGCAGATAAGGCCTTCCATCGTTCATCATTATCTCCCACAAGATAAACTACTCATATAAATGTATCTTGATGTTCCGTGCAACGCATGGGCATCTTGCTAGTACTCCTATAAAAGACTCAGTTGGTGATGGTGGTGTGTCTGCCATCCGTCGTTTCTTCCATTAGATCTACATCTAATGGCTGTGAGGTAAGTTGTGGCATTTTTGCAACAATAGCCCACTTCTCTGCTCCAATTTGCAGGAAACCCCTTATTATCTTGAAAGCAACCACATCCCTCCCTCACCTCATCAAAACAGCCTGAGAAATATATTTTGAGTGAAAAGTACTCCCTCCATTCCTAAATATTTGTCTTTCTAGAGGTTTCAATAAGTGACTACATATGGAGCAAAATGAGTGAATCTACACTTCAAAATATGTCTATATAATCCATATGTGATAATCCATTTGAAATCTCTAAAAAGACAGATATTTAGGAATGGAGGGAGTAATATATTAGGAGTATATCAAAACAAGAGTAATTTCTTTCAAGTTTGTGAACAAGTACTACTATTCTACTACTTTGGATCCGTCGCAATGCACGGGCACATTGCTAGTAAAAGGAAAAGGCCTGCCGCATTCGCATCGCACTCCCCCCCACACATGCTCGAGAATCGGGAGTACTCCACGGCCCGTCCGGCATGACACATAGCTTAGGGAAGGCGTGTTGCCTAGCATTTTCACTTTCATGTGGGACCACCATTGAGCAAACTGACTATTGGCAAACCACACCCCGCCCGCCGCTAGGTTGGAAAACAGAAACAAGGGGAAGATCTAGCTGTAGCATGGAAGCCAAGAAATTTGGTGTCAGATGGGGCTAGTTGATAGAGTAGGAGCATTCCATACTACTCTACTCCGACTAGTACCAAGTTTGTAGTACTATACAACTAGTACTACCACTATACAACTAGTAGGTACGTGCAAGGCACAACATCGTAGGAACAAAAATCGGGAAGATCTTGTTTTGGGTGATTTATCTTTTTTTCAGTCAACATAGTATGAATAATATGATGTGGGGGTCACCCATGAAGCTTATGTGGCTTGGTTGCATGTCAGGACCGCCTTTCCAATAAAACATTTATTGAAAAGCCGACCTTTGTGTTGACCAGTACAGAAGAATTCTTCTTACTGGCAAACAAAATCTTGATACAGAAATCCAGCAGTACTAAATATTATACATGGTTGAGCTAAGGATGCTCAACAATTTATTACAAGCACACCTATATTATACATAAAGGCGGATATGGCACAAGGGTAGGGTGGCATAACTACTGACTCGTAATAAAGGTGGTGGTGGATATGTCACAGGGAGGTGGGTGACATGACTCTGAAATCTTACAGCTCATCAAGCGTCGGAGTGAGGCTTGACGATTTTATTTGGGTGGAGGAAGCGTGTATAATACAAGTGAACAACTCCAGGATCGCACGTGACTGACTGGGACTCCTCTAGGCGTCGGACTCGCTATCGAACTCTTCATCCATAAGATCACCTTCGTCAACATCTGGCCAAATCAACAAGCCAGGTGAGTACTTTGAATGTACTCGCAAGACAGTTCAGACATAAGATATAACAAATGTAAACATGATGCACATGAGTAGCTTAGTATGCACAATCAAATAATAGATCTGCACTGCACAATAAATAAGAGGAAATCAGGCGGTAGTCCTCCCGAAATCCCAATAAAAATAACTGAAGACCGATCAGGTGTCTGAAGCGATGCCTCGAAAGGTGAAAATAAATTTAACATGCCGCAGTCGGGCGTCGAGGCGACACCACATAAAGGGCTTATATTGAAAAGTAAATAACAATAATGCCACAGTCGGACGTCTGAGCGACATCACATAAAGGGCTTATATTGAAACGTAAGTAACAATAATGCCATAGTCGGACGTTTGAGAGACATCACATAAAGGGCTTATATTGAAAAGTAAATACAATAATGCCACAGTCGGACGTCTGAGCGACATCACAAAAAGGGCTTATATTGAAAAGTAAATGACAATGATGCCATAGTCGGACGTCTGAGCGACATCACATAAAGGGCTTATAGTTTATCATTCGAATTTAAATAGCTCATGAATTTAAATCATCGCAAGGAAATACTCAGCATATAATAATATATTGGTTAGTCCATTCACATAAATAACCTTCAGCCGAGTTTACCACTCTTGGTTTTAAATTCATTCTCCGGAGACTGCCACTGGGGTTGACACTGAGATTTGCCACTGAGGCTGAGACAGACACGGAGATGATGTCCAAGTCCTTGCTCGTGGACATGGATACTCGGATGGTTTTGACTCTGCAGAGGTTGTACTCTTTACCACAGCCAATGGATTTCGGTAGTCACAAGGACTAGTTCCGTTTATGGTGTATTAGAAGAAACATGTCTAACCAGTACACACCCATTCCATATTCCGTTGCCAGGAATCACCCTCGGCAACGTTTAAGAAAAACCTTAAGACGGGGAGGCCACAACCTCGAATAGCATGGGATCAAATTTATATCGCGCGTTCTAAGGGGTGCCCCCCTCTTGGTCCCAACCAGAAACACCCATGCCCCCTGACCGAATGACTGGCTTTAATACAGGGCCATGGAACCCTCATCGCGGTCTCTCTGTTTGGTGTGTACCAGGAAAGAGGTTTGTAACTTACTAAACCGCACTCTTTGCAGAAAACATGTGGCAGCACGAAGGGGAAAAGAACGGGATTGGGACTTGACCCACGTTAGAACTGGAGTTAATGGTTGGCATAAGACCGGCATGCTTCAACAATACCAGCTTGCAACCCATCATGTCACCACATGATCGTGTTGCCTTATCATCATAAGGACACATCGAACTTCGAAGCTCACAGGTAGCTTGCCTTGCATGCACATAACATTCAGAAATGCTTATATAAACATGACATGAGAAAAACTACTCAAGCAACCATGCAAAACACTCATCATATCAAAGGTTCAAACATGCTTGCCTGGTTCGGAGAAGTCGGAGTCTAGCTCAGTGAAGTTCGCGTCTCCCTTACTCCTTCCAGTATCTACGTATTAAAAGAAAATCGGATACTACATGACCTGAACTTAGAGTCAGGCAACGGGCTGGATTCATTAGACAACATCCAGGAACCAAATTTTCGAGTTCGGAAATCCCTCGGCCTCTGAGCCTTAGATGGGGTGAGGCTTCGGATTTAATTCCACCCACCCACCCCAACATAAGCGATCTATCGAAAATCAGGCAAGAACCCGATGAAACAGTACATCATTACTGGGCCAGATTCCTCCTGGTTAAGAACAGGCTAAGGGACTGCCGCGAGGAAGACGCAATCTCAACCTTCTGCAATAATTGCACGGACAAGGGAATACTTAACGCCATAAGTCGACGTGATATTACATGCTTCGCTGGCTTGGCGTCCATTGTACGAAAGTACTGTGCGATGGAAAGCGCCTGGAAAACCGAAATAAAATTTTGGGACAATCCGGCCCTGAATACAAACCCAGTCCGAAATAAAAGGGTGAATCATCACCAGTCACCTGGGTCAAGCACTAAAAAGCAAAAACCCTCTACAGGGCATGGAACCGTACTAGAAGGATGGCTTAATGGACCCTGTAAAATTCACAGTATAGAGGACGCCACACCAACTCACAGCTTCAGAGCATGTTGGATACTCCGGCAGGTGGCCAAAATTGGCGAAAATCTCCTAATTCCGGAGACAGTTTTACACAGCGAAAACACTTGGGGTTAACTTGACGAGCCTAGCATGTGCAGACATGGCCTCGGAACACGGAGACCGAAAGGTCGAGCATGAGTCGTATAGTAGATACGATCAACATGAAGATGTTCACCGACGTTAACTAGTCCGTCTCACGTGATGATCGGACACGGCCTAGTTGACTCGGATCATGTGATCACTTAGATGACCAGAGGGATGTCTATCTGAGTGGGAGTTCATAAGATGAACTTAATTATCCTGAACATAGTCAAAAGACCTTTTGCAAATTATGTCGTAGTTCACGCTATAGTTCTACTGTTTTAGATATGTTCCTAGAGAAAATATAGTTGAAAGTTGACAGTAGCGATTATGCGGACAGTAGAAAGCTTATGTCCTTAATGCACCGCTCAGTGTGCTGAACCCCAACGTCGTTTGTCGATGTTGCGAACATCGGACATACACGTTTTGATAACTACGTGATAGTTCAATTAAATGGTTTAAGTGGAGGCACCAAAGACGTTTTCGAAACGTCGTGGAACATATGAGATGTTTCGAGGGCTGAAATTGGGATTTCAGGCTCGTGCCCACGTCAAGAGGTATAAGACCTCCGACGATTTTCTTAGCCTGCAAACTAAGGGAGAAAAGCTCAATTGTTGAGCTTGTGCTCAGATTGTCTGAGCACAACAATCACTTGAATCGAGTGGGAGTTGATCTTCCAGATGAGATAGTGATGTTTCCCCAAAGTCATTGCCACCAAGCTGCTAGAGCTTCGTGATGAACTATAACATATCAGGGATAGATATGATGATCCTTGAGGTATTCGTGATGTTTGACACCGCGAAAGTAGAAATCAAGAAGGAGCATCAATTGTTGATGGTTGGTGAAACCACTAGTTTCAAGAAGGGCAAGGGCAAGAAGGGATACTTCATGAAACGGCAAATCAGCTGCTGCTCAAATGAAGAAACCCGGGGTTGAACCCAAACCCGAGACTAAGTGCTTCTGTAATAAGGGGAATAACCACTGGAGCAAGATTACCCTAGATACTTGGTAGATGAGAAGGCTGGCAAGGTCGATATACATTATGTTAATGTGTACTTTACTAGTACTCCTAGTAGCACCAGGGTATTAGATACCGGTTCGGTTGCTAAGTGTTAGTAACTCGAAATAAAAGCTACGGAATAAAACGGAGACTAGCTAAAGGTGAGCTGACGATACGTGTTGGAAGTGTTTCCAAGTTTGATGTGATCAAACATCGCACGCTCCCTCTACCATCAAGATTAGTATTAAACCTGAATAAGTGCTCTTGCACCTAAAGGAATGGTTTATTGAATCTCGATCGTAGTGATACACATTTTCATGCCAAAAGATATAAGATAGTAATGATAGTACCACTTACTTGTGGCACTGCCATGTAAGTCATAATGGTATAAAACGCATGAAGAAGCTCCATGTTGATGGATCTTTGGACTCACTCGTTTTGAAAAGTTTGAGACATGCGAACCATGTCTATTGGTATATATGCATGAAGAAACTCCATGCAAATGGAC